>NC_060128.1:7959019-8277800 GCF_021461395.2 Schistocerca americana | reverse complement strand
TCACTTCAGGTTTACTGTATCCCTTGGACCTTCTTATTGATGATTAATCACAGAAATTGCATCCGAATTTAATACAAAAATCACAATGGCGACTTAAGTACAAGAGGACTGACACTCTCACTTTCAATGATTTGAACCTCTCCTGTGAGTCCAGTTTTAGATTCCGATGCTTCACTTCAGGTTTACTGTATCCCTTGGACCTTCTTATTGACGACGAAACACAGAAATTGCATCGGAATTAAATTCAAAACGCACAATCCCGACTTAAGTAAAAGAGGACTGACACTCTCAATTTCTATGATTTGAACCTCTCCTGTGATTCCAGTTTTAAATTCCGATGCTTCACTTCAGGTTTACTGTATCCCTTGGACCTTCTTATTGACGATGAAACACAGAAATTGCATCCGAATTTAATACAAATGGCACAATGTCGACTTAAGTACAATAGGACTGACACCCTCACTTTCTATGATTTGAACCTCTCCTGTGAAGTCAGTTTTAGATTCCGATGCTTCACTTCAGGTTCACTGTATCCCTTGGACCTTCTTATTGACGATAAAACACAGAAACTGCATCGGAATTTAATACAAAACGCACAATACCGACGTAAGTACAAGAGGAGTTACACTCTAACTTTCTATGATTTGAACCTCTCCTGTGAGTCCAGTTTTAGCTTCCGATGTTTCACTTCAGGTTTAGTGTATTCCTTGGACCTTCTTATTGACTATGAAACACAGGAATTGCATCCGAATTTAATACAAATGGCACAATGCCGACTTAAGTACAAGAGGACTGACACTCTCACTGTCTATGATTTGAACCTCTCCTGTGGGTCCAGTTTTAAATTCCGATGCTTCACTACAGGTTTACTGTATACCTTGCACCTTCTTATTGACGATAAAACACAGAAATTGCATCGGAATTAAATTCAAAAGGCAGAATTCCGACTTAATTACAAGAGGACTGACACTTTCACTTTCTATGATTTGAACCTCTCCTGTGACTCCAGTTTTAGAATCCGATGCTTCACTTAAGGTTTACTGTATCCCTTGGACCTTCTTATTGACGATGAAACACAGAGTTTGCATCCGAATTTAATACAAAAATCACAATGCCGACTTAAGTACAAGAGGACTGACACTATAACTTTCTATGATTTGAATCTCTCCTGTGAGTCCAGTTTTAAATTCCGATGCTTCACTTCAGGTTTTCTGGATCCCTTGGGCCTTCTTATTGAAGATGAAACACAGAAATTGCATCGTAATGAAATTCAAAAGGCACAATTCCGACCTAAGTAGAAGAGGACTGACACTCTCACTTTCTATGATTTGAACCTCCCCTGTGAGTCCAGTTTCAGATTCCGATGATTCACGTCAGGTTTACTATATACCTTGGACCTTCTTATTTACGATGAGACACAGAAATTGCATCCGAATTTAATACAAATATCACAATACCGACTTACGTACAAGAGGACTGACACTCTCACTTTCTATGATTCGAACCACTCCTGTGACGTCAGTTTTAGATGCCGATGCTTCACTTCAGGTTTACTGTATCCCTTGGACCTTCTTATTGACGATAAAACACAGAAATTGCATCCGAATTTAATACAAAAGGCACAATACCGACTTAAGTACAAGAGGAGTGACACTCTAACTTTCTATGATTTGTACCTCTCCTGTGAGTCCAGTTTTAAATTCCGATCCTTCACTTCAGGTTTCTTGCATACCTTGCACCTCCTTGTTGACGATGAAACATGGAAATTGCATCGGAATTTAATACAAATGGCACAATGCCGACTTAAGTACAAGAGGACTGACACTCTCACTTTCTATGATTTGAACCTCTCCTGTGAGTCCAGTTTTTGATTGCGATGCTCCACTTCGGGTTTACTGTATACCTTGCACCTTCTGATTGACGATGAAACACAGAAATTGCATCGGAATTAAATTAAAAAGGCACAATGCCGACCTAAGTAGATGGGGACTAACACTCTCACTTTCTATGATTTGAACCTCTCCTGTGAGTCCAGTTTTAGATTCCGATGCTTCACTTCAGGTTTACTGTATCCCTTGGACCTTCTTATTGACGATGAAACACAGAAATTGCATCCGAATTTAATACAAAAATCACAATGGCGACTTAAGTACAAGAGGACTGACACTCTCACTTTCTATGATTTGAACCTCTCCTGTGAGTCCAGTTTAAGATTCCGATGCTTCACTTCCGGTTTGCTGTATCCCTTGGACCTTCTTATTGACGATGAAACACAGATATTGCATCGGAATTAAATTCAAAACGCACAATCCCGACTTAAGTAAAAGAGTACTGACACTCTCACTTTCTATGATTTGAACCTCTCCTGTGTGTCCAGTTTCAAATTTCGATGCTTCACTTCAGGTTTACTGTATCCCTTGGACCTTCTTATTGACGATGAAACACAGAAATTGCATCCGAATTTAATACAAATGGCACAATGCCGTCTTAAGTACAATAGGACTGACACTCTCACTTTCTATGATTTGAACCTCTCCTGTGAAATCAGTTTTAGATTCCGATGCTTCACTTCAGGTTCACTGTATCCCTTGGACATTCTTATTGACGATAAAACACAGAAACTGCATCGGAATTTAATACAAAACGCACAATACCGACTTAAGTACAAGAGGAGTTACACTCTAACTTTCAATGATTTGAACCTCTCCTGTGAGTCCAGTTTTAGATTCCGATGTTTCACTTCAGGTTTAGTGTATCCCTTGGACTTTCTTATTGTCGATGAAACACAGAAATTGCATCCGAGTTTAATACAAAGGGCACAATACCGACTTAAGTACAAGAGGAGTGGCACTCTAACTTTCTATCATTTGAACCTGTATTGCGAGTCCAGTTTTAGATACCGATGCTTCACTTAAGGTTTACTGAATCCCTTGGACCTTCTTATTGGCGATGAAACACCGAAATTGCATCCGAATTTAATACAAAAGGCACAATACCGACTTAAGTACAAGAGGAGTGACACTCTAACTTTCTATGATTTGAATCTCTCCTGTTAGTCCAGTTTTAGATTCCGATGCTTCACTTCAGGTTTACTGTATTCCTTGGACGTTCTTATTGGCGATGAAACACAGACATTGCATCGGAATTAAATTCAAAAGGCACAATGCCGACCTAAGTAGAAGAGGACTAACACTCTCACTTTCCATGATTTGAACCTCTTCTGTGAGTCCAGTTTTAGATTCCGATGCTTCACTTCAGGTTTACTGTATCCCTTGGACCTTCTTATTGACGATGAAACACAGAAATTTGCGTCCGAATTTAATACAAATGGCACAATGCCGTCTTAAGTAAAAGAGGACTGCCACTCTAACATTCTATGATTTGAACCTCTCCTGCGAGTCCAGTTTTAGATTCCGATGCTTCACTTAAAGTTTACTGTATCACTTGGACCTTCTTATTGACGATGAAACACAGAAATTGCATCCGAATTTAATCCAAAATTCACAATACCGACTTAAGTACAAGAGGAGTGACACTCTAACTTTCTATGGTTTGAATCTCTCCTGTGGGTCCAGTTTTAGATTCCGATGCTTCACATCAGGTTTACTGTATCCCTTGGACGTTCTTATTGACGATGAAACACAGAAATTGCATCGGAATTAAATTAAAAAGGCACAATGCCGACCTAAGTAGATGGGGACTAACACTCACACTTTCTATGATTTGAACCTCTCCTGTGAGTCCAGTTTTAGATTCCGATGCTTCACTTCAGGTTTACTGTATCCCTTGGACCTTCTTATTGACGATGAAACACAGAAATTGCATCCGAATTTAGTACTAAAATCACAATGGCGACTTAAGTACAAAAGGACTGACACTCTCACTTTCTATGATTTGAACCTCCCCTGTGGGTCCAGTTTACGATTCCGATGCTTCACTTCAGGTTTGCTGTATCGCTTGGACCTTCTAATTGACGATGAAACACAGAAATTGCATCGGAATTAAATTCAAAACGCAGAATCCCGACTTAAGTAAAAGAGGACTGACACTCTCACTTTCTATGATTTGAACCTCTCCTGTGTGTTCAGTTTTAAATTTCGATGCTTCACTTCAGGTATTACTGTATACCTTGGACCTTCTTATTGACGATGAAACACAGAAATTGCATCCGAATTTAATACAAATGGCACAATGCCGACTTAAGTACAATAGGACTGACACTCTCACTTTCTATGATTTGAACCTCTCCTGTGGGTCCAGGTTTAGATTCCGTTGCTTCACTTCAGGTTTACTGTATACCTTGGACCTTCTAATTGACGATGAACCACAGAAATTGCATCGAAATTAAATTACAAAAGGCACAATGCCGACTTAAGTACAACAGGACTGACACTCTAACTTTCTATGATTTGAACCTCTCCTGTGTGGTCAGATTTCGATTCCGATGCTTCACTTCAGGTTTACTGTATCCCTTGGACCTTCTTATAGACGATAAAACAAGGAAATTGCATCCCAATTTAATGCAAATGGCACAATGCCGACTTAAGTACAAGAGGACTGACATTCTAACTTTCTATGATTTGAACCTCTCTTGAGAGTCCAGTTTTAGATTCCGATGCTTCACTTCAGGTTTACTGTATCCCTTGGACTTTCTTGTTGACGATGAACCACCGAAATTGCATCGGAATTAAATTCAAAAGGCACAATGCCGACTTAAGTACAAGAGGACTGACACTCTAACTTTCTATGATTTGAACCTCTCCTGTGAGGTCAGATTTAGATTCCGATGCTTCACTTCAGGTTTACTGTATCCCTTGGACCTTCTTATAGACGATAAAACACAGATATTGCATCCGAATTTAATACAAATGGCACAATGCCGACTTAGGTACAAGAGGACTGACACTCTCACTTTCTATGATTTGAACCTCTCCTGAGAGTCCGGTTTTAGATTCCGATGCTTCACTTCTGGTTTACTGTATCCCTTGGACTTTCTTATTGTCGATGAAACACAGAAATTGCATCCGAGTTTAATACAAATGGCACAATACCGACTTAAGTACAAGAGGAGTGACACTCTAACTTTCTATCATTTGAACCTGTATTGCGAGTCCAGTTTTAGATACCGATGCTTCACTTAAGGTTTACTGTATCCCTTGGACCTTCTTATTGACGATGAAACACCGAAATTGCATCCGAATTTAATACAAAAGGCACAATACCGACTTAAGTACAATAGGAGTGACACTCTAACTTTCTATGATTTGAATCTCTCCTGTTAGTCCAGTTTTAGATTCCGATGCTTCACTTCAGGTTTACTGTATTCCTTGGACGTTCTTATTGGCGATGAAACACAGACATTGCATCGGAATTAAATTCAAAAGGCACAATGCTGACCTAAGTAGAAGAGGACTAACACTCTCACTTTCCATGATTTGAACCTCTTCTGTGAGTCCAGTTTTAGATTCCGATGCTTCACTTCAGGTTTACTGTAATCCCTGCACCTTCTTATTGACGATGAAACACAGAAATTGCATCGGAATTAAATTCTAATGGCACAATTCCGACTTATTTACAAGAGGACTGACAGTCTCACTTTCTATGATTTGAACCTCTCCTGTGATACCAGTTTTAGAATCCAATGCTTCACTTCAGGTTTACTGTATCCCTTGGACCTTCCAATTGACGATGAAACACAGAGTTAGCTTCCGAATTTCATACAAAAGGTTCAATGCTGACTTAAGTAAAAGAGGACTGACACCCTAACTTTCTATGAATTGAACCTCTCCTGTGAGTCCATGTTTAGATTCCGATGCTTCACTTCACGTTTACTGTATACCTTGGACCTTCTTATTGACGATGAAACACAGATATTGCATCCGAATTTAATACAAAAATCACAATGGCGATTTAAGTACAAGAGGACTGACACTCTTATTTTCTATGATATGAACCTCTCCTGTGAGTCCTGTTTTAGATTCCGATGCTTCACTTCAGGTTTACTGTATCCCTTGGACTTTCTTGTTGACGATGAACCACCGAATTTGCATCAGAATTAAATTCAAAAGGCACAATGCCGACTTACGTACAAGAGGACTGACACTCTAACTTTCTATGATTTAAACCTCTCCTGTGTGGTCAGATTTAGATTCCGATGCTTCACTTCAGGTTTACTGTATCCCTTGGACCTTCTTATTGACGATAAAACACAGAAATTGCATCCGAATTTAATACAAACGGCACAATGCCGACTTAAGTACAAGAGGACTGACACTCTCACTTTCTATGATTTGAACCTCTCCTGTGAGTCCAGTTTTAGATTGCGATGCTCCACTTCGGGTTTACTGTATACCTTGCACCTTCTGATTGACGATGAAACACAGAAATTGCATCGGAATTAAATTAAAAAGGCACAATGCCGACCTAAGTAGATGGGGACTAGCACTCTCACTTTCTATGATTTGAACCTCTCCTGTGAGTCCAGTTTTAGATTCCGATGCTTCACTTCAGGTTTACTGTATCCCTTGGACCTTCTTATTACGATGAAACACAGAAATTGCATCCGAATTTAATACAAATGGCACAATGCCGACTTAAGTACAATAGGACTGACACTCTCACTTTCTATGATTTGAACCTCTCCTGTGAAGTCAGTTTTAGATTCCGATGCTTCACTTCAGGTTCACTGTATCCCTTGGACATTCTTATTGACGATAAAACACAGAAACTGCATCGGAATTTAATACAAAACGCACAATACCGACTTAAGTACAAGAGGAGTTACACTCTAACTTTCAATGATTTGAACCTCTCCTGTGAGTCCAGTTTTAGATTCCGATGTTTCACTTCAGGTTTAGTGTATCCCTTGGACCTTCTTATTGACTATGAAACACAGGAATTGATTCCGAATTTAACACAAATGGCACAATGCCGACATAAGTACAAGAGGACTGACACTCTCACTTTCTGTGATTTGAACCTCTCCTGTGAGTCCAGTTTTAAATTCCGATCCTTCACGTCAGGTTTACTGTATACCTTGCACCTTCTTATTGACGATGAAACATAGAAATTGCATCGGAATTTAATACAAATGGCACAATGCCGACTTAAGTACAAGAGGACTGACACTCTCACTTTCTATGATTTGAACCTCTCCTGTGAGTCCAGTTTTAGATTGCGACGCTCCACTTCGGGTTTACTGTATACCTTGGACCTTCTGATTGACGATGAAACACAGAAATTGCAACGGAATTTAATACAAAAGGCACAATGCCAACTTAAGTAAAAGAGAACAGACAGTCTAACTTTCTATGATTTGAACCTCTCCTGTGAGTCCTGTTTTAGATTCTGATGCTTCACTTCAGGTTTACCGTATTTCTTGGACCTTCTTATTGACGATGAAACACAGAAACTTGTATCCGAATTTAATACAAATGGCACAATGTCGACTTAAGTACAAGAGGACTGACACTCTCACTTTCTATGATATGAACCTCTCCTGAGAGTCCAGTTTTGGATTCCGATGCTTCACTTCAGATTTACTGTATACCTTGCACTTTCTTATTGACGATGAAACACAGAAATTGCATCCGAATTTAATACAAAAGGCACAATGCCGACTTAAGTACAAGAGGACTTACATTCTAACTTTCTATGATTTGGACCTCTCCTGTGAGTCCAGTTTTAGATTCCGATGCTTCACTTCAGGTTTACTGTACCTCTTGGACTTTCTTATTGACGATGAAACACAGAAATTGCATCCGAATTTAATACAAATGGCACAATACCGACTTGAGTACAAGAGGAGTGACACTCTAACTTTCTATGATTTGAACCTTTCCTGTGAGTCCAGTTTTAGATTCCGATGCTTCACTTCAGGTTTACTCTTTACCTTGGACCTTCTTATTGACGATGAAACACAGAAATTGCATCGGAATTAAATTCAAAAGGCACAATGTCGACCTAAGTAGAAGAGGACTAACACTCTCACTTTCTATGGTTTGAACCTGTCCTGTGAGTCCAGTTTTAGATTCCGATGCTTCACCTCAGGTTTACTGTATCTCTTGGACATTCTTACTGACGATGAAACACAGAAAATGCATCCGAATTTAATACAAATGGCACAATGACGACTTAAGTACAAGAGGACGGACACTCTCACTTTCTATGATTCGAACCTCTCCTGTGAGGTCAGATTTAGATTCCGATGCTTCACTTCAGGTTTACTGTATCCCTTGGACCTTCTTGTTGACGATAAAACACAGAAATCGCATCCGAAATTAATACAAATAGCACAATGCCGTCTTAAGTAAAAGAGGGCTGACGCTCTAACATTCTGTGATTTGAACCTCTCCTGCGAGTCCAGTTTTAGATTCCGATGCTTCACTTCAGGTTTACTGTATCCCTTGGACCTTCTTATTGACGATGAAACACAGAAATTGCATCGTAATTAAATTCAAAAGGCACAATGCCGACTTAAGTACAAGAGGACTGACTCTCTAACTTTCTATGATTTGAACCTCTCCAGTGAGTCCAGTTTTAGATTCCGATGCTTCACTTCCGGTTTACTGTTTCCGTTTGACCTTCTTATTGACGATGAAACACAGAGTTTGCATCGGAACTTAATACAAATGGCACAATGCCGACTTAATTACAAGAGGACTGACACTCTACCTTTCTTTGATTTGAACCTCTCCTGTGAAGTCAGTTTTAGATTCCGATGATTCACTTCAGGTTTACTGTATCCCTTGGACCTTCTTATTGACTGTGAAACACAGGAATTGCATCCGAATTTAATACAAAACTCACAATACCGACTTAAGTACAAGAGGAGTGACACTTTAACTTTCTATGATTTGAATCTCTCCTGTTAGTCCAGTTTTAGATTCCAATGCTTCACTTCAGGTTTACTGTATCCCTCGGACGTTCTTATAGACGATGAAACACAGATATTGCATCGGAATTAAATTCAAAAGGCACAATGCCGACCTAAGTAGAAGAGGACTAACACTCTCACTTTCTATGATTTGAACTTCTCCTGTAAGTCCAGTTTTAGATTCCGATGCTTCACTTCACGTTTTTGTATACCTTGCACCTTGTTATTGACGATGAAACACAGAAATTGCATCGGAATTAAATTCAAAAGGCTCAATGCCGACTTAAGTACTAGAGGACTGACACTCTCACTTTCTATGATTTGAACCTTTCCTATGTGTCCAGTTTTAGATTCCGATGCTTCACTTCAGGTTTACTGTATCCCTTGGACCTTCTAATTGACGATGAAACACAGAGTTTGCATACGAATTTAATACAAAAGGTACAATGCCGACTTAAGTGCAAGAGGACTGACACTCTAACTTTCTATGATTTGAACCTCTCCTGTGAGTCCAGTTTTAGATTCCTTTGCTTCACTTCAGGTTACTAAATACCTTGGACCTTCTTATTGTCGATGAAACACAGAAATTACATCCGAATTTTATACAAAAATCACAATGGCGACTTAAGTACAAGAGGACTGACACTCTCACTTTCTATGATTTGTACATCTCCTGTGAGTCCAGTTTAGATTCCGAAGCTTCACTTCAGGTTTACTGTATCCCTTGGACCTTCGTATTGACAATGAAACACAGAAATTGCATCCGAATTTAATACAAAAATCACAATGGCGACTTAAGTACAAGAGGACTGACACTCTCACTTTCTATGATTTGAACATCTCCTGTGAGTCCAGTTTTAGATTCCGATGCTTCACTTCAGGTTTACTGTATCCCTTGGACCTTCTTATTGACGATGAAACATAGAAATTGCATCGAAATTAAATTCAAACCGCACAATGCCGACTTAAGTAAAAGCGGACTGACACTGTAACTTTCTATGATTTGAAACTCTGCTGTGAGTCCAGTATTAGATTCCGATGCTTCACTTCAGGTTTACTGTATGCTTTGGACCTTCTTATTGACGATGAAACACAGAAATTGCATCGGAATTAAATTCAAAAGGCACAATGGTGGCTTAAGTACAATTGGACTGACACTCTCACATTCTATGATTTGAACCTCTCCTGTGAGTCCAGTTTTAGATTCCGATGCTTCACATCAGGTTTACTGTATCTCTTGGACCTTCTTACTGACGATGAAACACAGAAATTGCATCCGAATTTAATACAAGTGGCACAATGACGACTTAAGTACAAGAGGACTGACACTCTCACTTTCTATGATTCGAACCCCTCCTGTGAGGTCAGATTTAGATTCCGATGCTTCACTTCAGGTTTACTGTATCCCTTGGACCGTCTTGTTGACGATAAAACACAGAAATCGCATCCGAAATTAATACAAATAGCACAATGCCGTCTTAAGTAAAAGAGGACTGACGCTCTAAAGTTCTGTGACTTGAACCTCTCCTGCGAGTCCACTTTTAGATTCCGATGCGTCACTTAAGGTTTACTGTATCCCTTGGACTTTCTTATTGACGATGAAACACAGAAATTGCATCCGAATTTAATACAAATGGCACAATACCGTCTTGAGTACAAGAGGAGTGTCACTCTAACATTCGATGATTGGAACCTCTCCTGTGAGTCCAGTTTTAGATTCCGATGCTTCACTTCAGGTTTACTGTATATCTTGGGCCTTCTTATTGACGATGAAACACAGAAATAGCATCCGAATTTAACACAAAACTCACAATACCGACTTAAGTACAAGAGGAGTGACACTCTAACTTTCTATAATTTGAATCACTCCTGTGAGTCCAGTTTTAGATTCCGATACTTCATGTCAGGTTTACTCTATCCCTTGGACGTTCTTATAGACGATGAAACACAGAAATTGCATCGGAATTAAATTCAAAAGGCTCAATGCCGACTTAAGTACTAGAGGACTGACGCTCTCACTTTCTATGATTTGAACCACTCCTGTGAGTCCAGTTATAGATTCCGATGCTTCACTTCAGGTTTTACTGTATCCCTTGGACCTTCTAATTGACGATGAAACACAGAGTTTGCATCCGAATTTAATACAAAAGGTACAATGCCGACTTAAGTGCAAGAGGACTGACACTCTAACTTTGTATGATTTGACCCTCTCCTGTGAGTCCAGTTTTAGATTCCTTTGCTTCACTTCAGGTTACTGTATACCTTGGACCTTCTTATTGATGATGAAACACAGAAATTGCATCCGAAATTAATACAAAAGTCACAATGGTGACTTAAGTACAAGTGGACTGACACTCTCACATTCTATGATTTGAACCTCTCCTGTGAGTCCAGTTTTAGATTCCGATGCTTCACCTCAGGTTTACTGTATCTCTTGGACCTTCTTACTGACGATGAAACACAGAAATTGCATCCGAATTTAATACAAATGGCACAATGACGACTTAAGTACGAGAGGACTGACACTATCACTTTCTATGATTCGAACCTCTCCTGTGAGGTCAGATTTCGATTCCGATGCTTCACTTCAGGTTTACTGTATCCCCTGGACCTTCTTGTTGACGATAAAACACAGAAATCGCATCCGAAATTAATACAAATAGCACAATGCCGTCTTAAGTAAAATAGGACTGACGCTCTAACATTCTGCGATTTGAACCTCTCCTGCGAGTCCAGTTTTAGATTCCGATGCGTCACTGAAGGTTTACTGTATCCCTTGGACCTTCTTATTGACGATGAAACACAGAAATTGCATCCGAATTTAATACAAAAGGCACAATGCCGACTTAAGTACAAGAGGACTTACATTCTAACTTTCTATGAAATGAACCTCTTCTGTGAGTCCAGTTTTAGATTCCGATGCTTCACTTCAGGTTTACTATACCCCTTGGACTTTCTTATTGACGATGAAACACAGAAATTGCATCCGAATTTAATACAAATGGCACAATACCGACTTGAGTACAAGAGGAGTGACACTCTAACATTCGATGTTTTGAACCTCTCCTGTGAGTCCAGTGTTAGATTCCGATGCTTCACTTCAGGTTTACTGTATACCTTGGGCCTTCTTATTGACGATGAAACACAGAAATTGCATCCGAATTTAATACAAAACTCACAATACCGACTTAAGTACAAGAGGAGTGACACTCTAACTTTCTATGATTTGAACCTCTCCTGTGAGTCCAGTTTTAGATTCCTTTGCTTCACTTCAGGTTACTGTATACCTTGGACCTTCTTATTGACGATGAAACACAGAAATTACATCCGAATTTTTTGCAAAAATCACAATGGCGACTTAATTACAAGAGGACTGACACTCTCACTTTCCATGATTTGAACATCTCCTGTGAGTCCAGTTTTAGATTCCGATTCTTCACTTCAGGTTTACCTTATCCCTTGGACCTTCTTATTGACGATGAAACACAGAAATTGCATCGGAATTAAATTCAAACCGCACAATGCCGACTTAAGTAAAAGAGGACTGACACTCTCACTTTCTATGATTGGAAACTCTGCTGTGAGTCTAGTTTTAGATTCCGATGCTTCACTTCAGGTTTACTGTATCCCTTGGACCTTCTTATTGATGATGAAACACAGAAATTGCATCCGAAATTAATACAAAAGTCACAATGGTGACTTAAGTACAAGTGGACTGACACTCTCACATACTATGATTTGAACCTCTCCTGTGAGTCCAGTTTTAGATTCCGATGCTTCACCTCAGGTTTACTGTATCTCTTGACCTTCTTACTGACGATGAAACACAGACATTGCATCCGAATTTAATACAAATGGCACAATGACGACTTAAGTACAAGAGGACTGACACTCTCACTTTCTATGTCTCGAACCTCACCTGTGAGGTCAGATTTAGATTCCGATGCTTCACTTCAGGTTTACTGTATCCCTTGGACCGTCTTGTTGACGATAAAACACAGAAATCGCATCCGAAATTAATACAAAAAGCACAATGCCGTCTTACGTAAAAGAGGACTGACGCTCTAACGTTCTATGATTTGAACCTCTCCTGCGAGTCCACTTTTAGATTCCGATGCGTCACTTAAGGTTTACTGTATCCCTTGGACCTTCTTATTGACGATGAAACACAGAAATTGCATCCGAATTTATTACAAATGGCACAATACCGTCTTGAGTACAAGAGGAGTGTCACTCTAACATTCGATGATTGGTACCTCTCCTGTGAGTCCAGTTTTAGATTCCGATGCTTCACTTCAGGTCTTACTGTATCCCTTGGACCTTCTAATTGACGATGAAACACAGACATTGCATCCGAATTTGATACAAATGGCACAATGACGACTTTAGTAAAAGAGGACTGACACTCTAACTTTCTATGATTTGAACCTCTCCTGTGAGTCCAGTTATAGATTCCGATGCTTCACTTCAGGTTTTACTGTATCCCTTGGACCTTCTAATTGACGATGAAACACAGAGTTTGCATCCGAATTTAATACAAAAGGTACAATGCCGACTTAAGTGCAATAGGACTGACACTCTAACTTTGTATGATTTGACCCTCTCCTGTGAGTCCAGTTTTAGATTCCTTTGCTTCACTTCAGGTTACTGTATACCTTGGACCTTCTTATTGATGATGAAACACAGAAATTGCATCCGAAATTAATACAAAAGTCACAATGGTGACTTAAGTACAAGTGGACTGACACTCTCACATTCTATGATTTGAACCTCTCCTGTGAGTCCAGTTTTAGATTCCGATGCTTCACCTCAGGTTTACTGTATCTCTTGGACCTTCTTACTGACGATGAAACACAGAAATTGCATCTGAATTTAATACAAATGGCACAATGACGACTTAAGTACAAGAGGACTGTTACTATCACTTTCTATGATTCGAACCTCTCCTGTGAGGTCAGATTTCGATTCCGATGCTTCACTCAGGTTTACTGTATCCCTTGGACCTTCTTGTTGACGATAAAACACAGAAATCGCATCCGAAATTAATACAAATAGCACAATGCCGTCTTAAGTAAAAGAGGACTGACGCTCTAACATTCTGCGATTTGAACCTCTCCTGCGAGTCCAGTTTTAGATTCAGATGCGTCACTGAAGGTTTACTGTATCCCTTGGACCTTCTTATTGACGATGAAACACAGAAATTGCATCCGAATTTAATACAAAAGGCACAATGCCGACTTAAGTACAAGAGGACTTACATTCTAACTTTCTATGAAATGAACCTCTTCTGTGAGTCCAGTTTTAGATTCCGATGCTTCACTTCAAGTTTACTGTACCCCTTGGACTTTCTTATTGACGATGAAACACAGAAATTGCATCCGAATTTAATACAAATGGCACAATACCGACTTGAGTACAAGAGGAGTGACACTGTAACATTCGATGATTTGAACCTCTCCTGTGAGTCCAGTTTTAGATTCCGATGCTTCACTTCAGGTTTACTGTATACCTTGGGCCTTCTTATTGACGATGAAACACAGAAATTGCATCCGAATTTAATACAAAACTCACAATACTGACTTAAGTACAAGAGGAGTGACACTCTAACTTTCTATGATTTGAATCACTCCTGTGAGTCCAGTTTTAGATTCCGATGCTTCACGTCAGGTTTACTGTATCCCTTGGACGTTCTTATACACGATGAAACACAGAAATTGCATCGGAATTAAATTCAAAGGGCACAATGCCGACCTAAGTCGAAGAGGACTAACACTCTCACATTCTATGATTTGAACCTCTCCTGTAACTCCAGTTTTAGATTCCGATGCTTCACTTCAGGTTTACTGTATACCTTGCACCTTCTTATTGACGATGAAACACAGAGATTGCATCGGAATTCAATTCAAAAGGCTCAATGCCGACTTAAGTACTAGAGGACTGACACTCTCACTTTCTATGATTTGAACCTCTCCTGTGAGTCCAGTTTTAGATTCCTTTGCTTCACTTCAGGTTACTGTATACCTTGGACCTTCTTATTGACGATGAAACACAGAAATTACATCCGAATTTTTTACAAAAATCACAATGGCGACTTAATTACAAGAGGACTGACACTCTCACTTTCCATGATTTGAACATCTCCTGTGAGTCCAGTTTTAGATTCCGATTCTTCACGTCAGGTTTACCTTATCCCTTGGACCTTCTTATTGACGATGAAACACAGAAATTGCATCGGAATTAAATTCAAACCGCACAATGCCGACTTAAGTAAAAGAGGACTGACACTCTCACTTTCTATGATTGGAAACTCTGCT
Source organism: Schistocerca americana (assembly GCF_021461395.2). Classification (NCBI taxonomy): domain Eukaryota; kingdom Metazoa; phylum Arthropoda; class Insecta; order Orthoptera; family Acrididae; genus Schistocerca; species Schistocerca americana. Next base: position 8,262,611 of record NC_060128.1, on the reverse strand, counting down.
GTGAGTCCAGTTTTAGATTCCGATGCTTCACTTCAGGTTTACTGTATCCCTTGGACCTGCTTATTGATGACGAAACACAGAAATTGCATCCGAAATTAATACAAAAGTCACAATGGTGACTTAAGTACAAGTGGACTGACACTCTCACGTTCTATGATTTGAACCTCTCCTGTGAGTCCAGTTTTAGATTCCGAAGCTTCACCTCAGGTTTACTGTATCTCTTGGACCTTCTTACTGACGATGAAACACAGAAATTGCATCCGAATTTAATACAAATGGCACAATGACGACTTAAGTACAAGAGGACTGACACTATCACTTTCTATGATTCGAACCTCTCCTGTGAGGTCAGATTTCGATTCCGATGTTTCACTTCAGGTTTACTGTATCCCTTGGACCTTCTTGTTGACGATAAAACACAGAAATCGCATCCGAAATTAATACAAATAGCACAATGCCGTCTTAAGTAAAGAGGACTGACGCTCTAACATTCTGCGATTTGAACCTCTCCTGCGAGTCCAGTTTTGGATTCCGATGCGTCACTGAAGGTTTACTGTATCCCTTGGACCTTCTTATTGACGATGAAACACAGAAATTGCATCCGAATTTAATACAAAAGGCACAATGCCGACTTAAGTACAAGAGGACTTACATTCTAACTTTCTATGAAATGAACCTCTTCTGTGAGTCCAGTTTTAGATTCCGATGCTTCACTTCAGGTTTGCTGTACCCCTTGGACTTTCTTATTGACGATGAAACACAGAAATTGCATCCGAATTTAATACAAATGGCACAATACCGACTTGAGTACAAGAGGAGTGACACTCTAACATTCGATGATTTGAACCTCTCCTGTGAGTCCAGTTTTAGATTCCGATGCTTCACTTCAGGTTTACTGTATACCTTGGGCCTTCTTATAGACGATGAAACACAGAAATTGCATCCGAATCTAATACAAAACTCACAATACCGACTTAAGTACAAGAGGAGTGACACTCTAACTTTCTATGATTTGAATCACTCCTGTGAGTCCAGTTTTAGATTCCGATGCTTCACGTCAGGTTTACTGTATCCCTTGGACCTTCTTATTGACGATGAAACACAGAAATTGCATCGTAATTAAATTCAAAAGGCACAATGCCGACTTAAGTACAAGAGGACTGACTCTCTAACTTTCTATGATTTGAACCTCTCCAGTGAGTCCAGTTTTAGATTCCGATGCTTCACTTCAGGTTTACTGTTTCCGTTTGACCTTCTTATTGACGATGAAACACAGAGTTTGCATCCGAACTTAATACAAATGGCACAATGCCGACTTAAGTACAAGAGGACTGACACTCTACCTTTCTTTGATTTGAACCTCTCCTGTGAAGTCAGTTTTAGATTCCGATGATTCACTTCAGGTTTACTGTATCCCTTGGACCTTCTTATTGACTATGAAACACAGGAATTGCATCCGAATTTAATACAAAACTCACAATACCGACTTAAGTACAAGAGGAGTGACACTTTAACTTTCTATGATTTGAATCTGTCCTGTTAGTCCAGTTTTAGATTCCAATGCTTCACTTCAGGTTTACTGTATCCCTCGGACGTTCTTATAGACGATGAAACACAGATATTGCATCGGAATTAAATTCAAAAGGCACAATGCCGACCTAAGTAGAAGAGGACTAACACTCTCACTTTCTGTGATTTGAACTTCTCCTGTAAGTCCAGTTTTAGATTCCGATGCTTCACTTCACGTTTTTGTATACCTTGCACCTTGTTATTGACGATGAAACACAGAAATTGCATCGGAATTAAATTCAAAATGCTCAATGCCGACTTAAGTACTAGAGGACTGACACTCTCACTTTCTATGATTTGAACCTTTCCTATGTGTCCAGTTTTAGATTCCGATGCTTCACTTCAGGTTTACTGTATCCCTTGGACCTTCTAATTGACGATGAAACACAGAGTTTGCATACGAATTTAATACAAAAGGTACAATGCCGACTTAAGTACTAGAGGACTGACACTCTCACTTTCTATGATTTGAACCTCTCCTGTGAGTCCAGTTTTAGATTCCTTTGCTTCACTTCAGGTTACTGTATACCTTGGACCTTCTTATTGACGATGAAACACAGAAATTACATCCGAATTTTATACAAAAATCACAATGGCGACTTAAGTACAAGAGGACTGACACTCTCACTTTCTATGATTTGTACATCTCCTGTGAGTCCAGTTTTAGATTCCGAAGCTTCACTTCAGGTTTACTGTATCCCTTGGACCTTCGTATTGACAATGAAACACAGAAATTGCATCCGAATTTAATACAAAAATCACAATGGCGACTTAAGTACAAGAGGACTGACACTCTCACTTTCTATGATTTGAACATCTCCTGTGAGTCCAGTTTTAGATTCCGATGCTTCACTTCAGGTTTACTGTATCCCTTGGACCTTCTTATTGACGATGAAACATAGAAATTGCATCGAAATTAAATTCAAACCGCACAATGCCGACTTAAGTAAAAGCGGACTGACAATGTAACTTTCTATGATTTGAAACTCTGCTGTGAGTCCAGTATTAGATTCCGATGCTTCACTTCAGGTTTACTGTATACCTTGCACCTTCTTATTGACGATGAAACACAGAAATTGCATCGGAATTCAATTCAAAAGGCTCAATGCCGACTTAAGTACTAGAGGACTGACACTCTCACTTTCTATGATTTGAACCTCTCCTGTGAGTCCAGTTTTAGATTCCTTTGCTTCACTTCAGGTTACTGTATACCTTGGACCTTCTTATTGACGATGAAACACAGAAATTACATCCGAATTTTTTACAAAAATCACAATGGCGACTTAATTACAAGAGGACTGACACTCTCACTTTCCATGATTTGAACATCTCCTGTGAGTCCAGTTTTAGATTCCGATTCTTCACGTCAGGTTTACCTTATCCCTTGGACCTTCTTATTGACGATGAAACACAGAAATTGCATCGGAATTAAATTCAAACCGCACAATGCCAACTTAAGTAAAAGAGGACTGACACTCTCACTTTCTATGATTGGAAACTCTGCTGTGAGTCCAGTTTTAGATTCCGATGCTTCACTTCAGGTTTACTGTATCCCTTGGACCTTCTTATTGATGACGAAACACAGAAATTGCATCCGAAATTAATACAAAAGTCACAATGGTGACTTAAGTACAAGTGGACTGACACTCTCACGTTCTATGATTTGAACCTCTTCTGTGAGTCCAGTTTTAGATTCCGAAGCTTCACCTCAGGTTTACTGTATCTCTTGGACCTTCTTACTGACGATGAAACACAGAAATTGCATCCGAATTTAATACAAATGGCACAATGACGACTTAAGTACAAGAGGACTGACACTATCACTTTCTATGATTCGAACCTCTCCTGTGAGGTCAGATTTCGATTCTGATGTTTCACTTCAGGTTTACTGTATCCCTTGGACCTTCTTGTTGACGATAAAACACAGAAATCGCATCCGAAATTAATACAAATAGCACAATGCCGTCTTAAGTAAAGAGGACTGACGCTCTAACATTCTGCGATTTGAACCTCTCCTGCGAGTCCAGTTTTGGATTCCGATGCGTCACTGAAGGTTTACTGTATCCCTTGGACCTTCTTATTGACGATGAAACACAGAAATTGCATCCGAATTTAATACAAAAGGCACAATGCCGACTTAAGTACAAGAGGACTTACATTCTAACTTTCTATGAAATGAACCTCTTCTGTGAGTCCAGTTTTAGATTCCGATGCTTCACTTCAGGTTTGCTGTACCCCTTGGACTTTCTTATTGACGATGAAACACAGAAATTGCATCCGAATTTAATACAAATGGCACAATACCGACTTGAGTACAAGAGGAGTGACACTCTAACATTCGATGATTTGAACCTCTCCTGTGAGTCCAGTTTTAGATTCCGATGCTTCACTTCAGGTTTACTGTATACCTTGGGCCTTCTTATAGACGATGAAACACAGAAATTGCATCCGAATCTAATACAAAACTCACAATACCGACTTAAGTACAAGAGGAGTGACACTCTAACTTTCTATGATTTGAATCACTCCTGTGAGTCCAGTTTTAGATTCCGATGCTTCACGTCAGGTTTACTGTATCCCTTGGACCTTCTTATTGACGATGAAACACAGAAATTGCATCGTAATTAAATTCAAAAGGCACAATGCCGACTTAAGTACAAGAGGACTGACTCTCTAACTTTCTATGATTTGAACCTCTCCAGTGAGTCCAGTTTTAGATTCCGATGCTTCACTTCAGGTTTACTGTTTCCGTTTGACCTTCTTATTGACGATGAAACACAGAGTTTGCATCCGAACTTAATACAAATGGCACAATGCCGACTTAAGTACAAGAGGACTGACACTCTACCTTTCTTTGATTTGAACCTCTCCTGTGAAGTCAGTTTTAGATTCCGATGATTCACTTCAGGTTTACTGTATCCCTTGGACCTTCTTATTGACTATGAAACACAGGAATTGCATCCGAATTTAATACAAAACTCACAATACCGACTTAAGTACAAGAGGAGTGACACTTTAACTTTCTATGATTTGAATCTGTCCTGTTAGTCCAGTTTTAGATTCCAATGCTTCACTTCAGGTTTACTGTATCCCTCGGACGTTCTTATAGACGATGAAACACAGATATTGCATCGGAATTAAATTCAAAAGGCACAATGCCGACCTAAGTAGAAGAGGACTAACACTCTCACTTTCTGTGATTTGAACTTCTCCTGTAAGTCCAGTTTTAGATTCCGATGCTTCACTTCACGTTTTTGTATACCTTGCACCTTGTTATTGACGATGAAACACAGAAATTGCATCGGAATTAAATTCAAAATGCTCAATGCCGACTTAAGTACTAGAGGACTGACACTCTCACTTTCTATGATTTGAACCTTTCCTATGTGTCCAGTTTTAGATTCCGATGCTTCACTTCAGGTTTACTGTATCCCTTGGACCTTCTAATTGACGATGAAACACAGAGTTTGCATACGAATTTAATACAAAAGGTACAATGCCGACTTAAGTACTAGAGGACTGACACTCTCACTTTCTATGATTTGAACCTCTCCTGTGAGTCCAGTTTTAGATTCCTTTGCTTCACTTCAGGTTACTGTATACCTTGGACCTTCTTATTGACGATGAAACACAGAAATTACATCCGAATTTTATACAAAAATCACAATGGCGACTTAAGTACAAGAGGACTGACACTCTCACTTTCTATGATTTGTACATCTCCTGTGAGTCCAGTTTTAGATTCCGAAGCTTCACTTCAGGTTTACTGTATCCCTTGGACCTTCGTATTGACAATGAAACACAGAAATTGCATCCGAATTTAATACAAAAATCACAATGGCGACTTAAGTACAAGAGGACTGACACTCTCACTTTCTATGATTTGAACATCTCCTGTGAGTCCAGTTTTAGATTCCGATGCTTCACTTCAGGTTTACTGTATCCCTTGGACCTTCTTATTGACGATGAAACATAGAAATTGCATCGAAATTAAATTCAAACCGCACAATGCCGACTTAAGTAAAAGCGGACTGACAATGTAACTTTCTATGATTTGAAACTCTGCTGTGAGTCCAGTATTAGATTCCGATGCTTCACTTCAGGTTTACTGTATACCTTGCACCTTCTTATTGACGATGAAACACAGAAATTGCATCGGAATTCAATTCAAAAGGCTCAATGCCGACTTAAGTACTAGAGGACTGACACTCTCACTTTCTATGATTTGAACCTCTCCTGTGAGTCCAGTTTTAGATTCCTTTGCTTCACTTCAGGTTACTGTATACCTTGGACCTTCTTATTGACGATGAAACACAGAAATTACATCCGAATTTTTTACAAAAATCACAATGGCGACTTAATTACAAGAGGACTGACACTCTCACTTTCCATGATTTGAACATCTCCTGTGAGTCCAGTTTTAGATTCCGATTCTTCACGTCAGGTTTACCTTATCCCTTGGACCTTCTTATTGACGATGAAACACAGAAATTGCATCGGAATTAAATTCAAACCGCACAATGCCAACTTAAGTAAAAGAGGACTGACACTCTCACTTTCTATGATTGGAAACTCTGCTGTGAGTCCAGTTTTAGATTCCGATGCTTCACTTCAGGTTTACTGTATCCCTTGGACCTTCTTATTGATGACGAAACACAGAAATTGCATCCGAAATTAATACAAAAGTCACAATGGTGACTTAAGTACAAGTGGACTGACACTCTCACGTTCTATGATTTGAACCTCTCCTGTGAGTCCAGTTTTAGATTCCGAAGCTTCACCTCAGGTTTACTGTATCTCTTGGACCTTCTTACTGACGATGAAACACAGAAATTACATCCGAATTTAATACAAATGGCACAATGACGACTTAAGTACAAGAGGACTGACACTATCACTTTCTATGATTCGAACCTCTCCTGTGAGGTCAGATTTCGATTCCGATGCTTCACTTCAGGTTTACTGTATCCCTTGGACCTTCTTGTTGACGATAAAACACAGAAATCGCATCCGAAATTAATACAAATAGCACAATGCCGTCTTAAGTAAAGAGGACTGACGCTCTAACATTCTGCGATTTGAACCTCTCCTGCGAGTCCAGTTTTAGATTCCGATGCGTCACTGAAGGTTTACTGTATCCCTTGGACCTTCTTATTGACGATGAAACACAGAAATTGCATCCGAATTTAATACAAAAGGCACAATGCCGACTTAAGTACAAGAGGACTTACATTCTAACTTTCTATGAAATGAACCTCTTCTGTGAGTCCAGTTTTAGATTCCGATGCTTCACTTCAGGTTTACTGTACCCCTTGGACTTTCTTATTGACGATGAAACACAGAAATTGCATCCGAATTTAATACAAATGGCACAATACCGACTTGAGTACAAGAGGAGTGACACTCTAACATTCGATGATTTGAACCTCTCCTGTGAGTCCAGTTTTAGATTCCGATGCTTCACTTCAGGTTTACTGTATACCTTGGGCCTTCTTATAGACGATGAAACACAGAAATTGCATCCGAATGTAATACAAAACTCACAATACCGACTTAAGTACAAGAGGAGTGACACTCTAACTTTCTATGATTTGAATCACTCCTGTGAGTCCAGTTTTAGATTCCGATGCTTCACGTCAGGTTTACTGTATCCCTTGGACCTTCTTATTGACGATGAAACACAGAAATTGCATCGTAATTAAATTCAAAAGGCACAATGCCGACTTAAGTACAAGAGGACTGACTCTCTAACTTTCTATGATTTGAACCTCTCCAGTGAGTCCAGTTTTAGATTCCGATGCTTCACTTCAGGTTTACTGTTTCCGTTTGACCTTCTTATTGACGATGAAACACAGAGTTTGCATCCGAACTTAATACAAATGGCACAATGCCGACTTAAGTACAAGAGGACTGACACTCTACCTTTCTTTGATTTGAACCTCTCCTGTGAAGTCAGTTTTAGATTCCGATGATTCACTTCAGGTTTACTGTATCCCTTGGACCTTCTTATTGACTATGAAACACAGGAATTGCATCCGAATTTAATACAAAACTCACAATACCGACTTAAGTACAAGAGGAGTGACACTTTAACTTTCTATGATTTGAATCTCTCCTGTTATTCCAGTTTTAGATTCCAATGCTTCACTTCAGGTTTACTGTATCCCTCGGACGTTCTTATAGACGATGAAACACAGATATTGCATCGGAATTAAATTCAAAAGGCACAATGCCGACCTAAGTAGAAGAGGACTAACACTCTCACTTTCTATGATTTGAACTTCTCCTGTAAGTCCAGTTTTAGATTCCGATGCTTCACTTCACGTTTTTGTATACCTTGCACCTTGTTATTGACGATGAAACACAGAAATTGCATCGGAATTAAATTCAAAATGCTCAATGCCGACTTAAGTACTAGAGGACTGACACTCTCACTTTCTATGATTTGAACCTTTCCTATGTGTCCAGTTTTAGATTCCGATGCTTCACTTCAGGTTTACTGTATCCCTTGGACCTTCTAATTGACGATGAAACACAGAGTTTGCATACGAATTTAATACAAAAGGTACAATGCCGACTTAAGTGCAAGAGGACTGACACTCTAACTTTCTATGATTTGAACCTCTCCTGTGAGTCCAGTTTTAGATTCCTTTGCTTCACTTCAGGTTACTAAATACCTTGGACCTTCTTATTGTCGATGAAACACAGAAATTACATCCGAATTTTATACAAAAATCACAATGGCGACTTAAGTACAAGAGGACTGACACTCTCACTTTCTACGATTTGTACATCTCCTGTGAGTCCAGTTTTAGATTCCGAAGCTTCACTTCAGGTTTACTGTATCCCTTGGACCTTCGTATTGACAATGAAACACAGAAATTGCATCCGAATTTAATACAAAAATCACAATGGCGACTTAAGTACAAGAGGACTGACACTCTCACTTTCTATGATTTGAACATCTCCTGTGAGTCCAGTTTTCGATTCCGATGCTTCACTTCAGGTTTACTGTATCCCTTGGACCTTCTTATTGACGATGGAACATAGAAATTGCATCGAAATTAAATTCAAACCGCACAATGCCGACTTAAGTAAAAGCGGACTGACGCTGTAACTTTCTATGATTTGAAACTCTGCTGTGAGTCCAGTATTAGATTCCGATGCTTCACTTCAGGTTTACTGTATGCTTTGGACCTTCTTATTGACGATGAAACACAGAAATTGCATCGGAATTAAATTCAAAAGGCACAATGCCGACTTAAGTACAAGAGGACTGACACTCTAACTTTCAATGATTTAAACCACTCATGTGAGTCCAGTTTTAGACTCTGATGCTTCACTTCAGGTTTACTGTATCCCTTGGACCTTTCTATTGACGATGAAACACAGAGTTTGCAACCGAATTTAATACAAAAGGCACAATGCCGACTTAAGTACTAGAGGACTGACACTCTAACTTTCTATGATTTGAACCTCTCCCGTGAGCCCAGTTTTAGATTCCGATGCTTCACTTCAGGTTTACTGTATCCCTTGGACATTCTTATTGACGATGAAACACAGAAATTGCATCCGAAATTAATACAAAAGTCACAATGGTGGCTTAAGTACAATTGGACTGACACTCTCACATTCTATGATTTGAACCTCTCCTGTGAGTCCAGTTTTAGATTCCGATGCTTCACATCAGGTTTACTGTATCTCTTGGACCTTCTTACTGACGATGAAACACAGAAATTGCATCCGAATTTAATACAAATGGCACAATGACGACTTAAGTACAAGAGGACTGACACTCTCACTTTCTATGATTCGAACCCCTCCTGTGAGGTCAGATTTAGATTCCGATGCTTCACTTCAGGTTTACTGTATCCCTTGGACCGTCTTGTTGACGATAAAACACAGAAATCGCATCCGAAATTAATACAAATAGCACAATGCCGTCTTAAGTAAAAGAGGACTGACGCTCTAAAGTTCTGTGACTTGAACCTCTCCTGCGAGTCCACTTTTAGATTCCGATGCGTCACTTAAGGTTTACTGTATCCCTTGGACTTTCTTATTGACGATGAAACACAGAAATTGCATCCGAATTTAATACAAATGGCACAATACCGTCTTGAGTACAAGAGGAGTGTCACTCTAACATTCGATGATTGGAACCTCTCCTGTGAGTCCAGTTTTAGATTCCGATGCTTCACTTCAGGTTTACTGTATATCTTGGGCCTTCTTATTGACGATGAAACACAGAAATTGCATCCGAATTTAACACAAAACTCACAATACCGACTTAAGTACAAGAGGAGTGACACTCTAAATTTCTATAATTTGAATCACTCCTGTGAGTCCAGTTTTAGATTCCGATACTTCATGTCAGGTTTACTCTATCCCTTGGACGTTCTTATAGACGATGAAACACAGAAATTGCATCGGAATTAAATTCAAAAGGCTCAATGCCGACTTAAGTACTAGAGGACTGACGCTCTCACTTTCTATGATTTGAACCACTCCTGTGAGTCCAGTTATAGATTCCGATGCTTCACTTCAGGTTTTACTGTATCCCTTGGACCTTCTAATTGACGATGAAACACAGAGTTTGCATCCGAATTTAATACAAAAGGTACAATGCCGACTTAAGTGCAAGAGGACTGACACTCTAACTTTGTATGATTTGACCCTCTCCTGTGAGTCCAGTTTTAGATTCCTTTGCTTCACTTCAGGTTACTGTATACCTTGGACCTTCTTATTGATGATGAAACACAGAAATTGCATCCGAAATTAATACAAAAGTCACAATGGTGACTTAAGTACAAGTGGACTGACACTCTCACATTCTATGATTTGAACCTCTCCTGTGAGTCCAGTTTTAGATTCCGATGCTTCACCTCAGCTTTACTGTATCTCTTGGACCTTCTTACTGACGATGAAACACAGAAATTGCATCCGAATTTAATACAAATGGCACAATGACGACTTAAGTACGAGAGGACTGACACTATCACTTTCTATGATTCGAACCTCTCCTGTGAGGTCAGATTTCGATTCCGATGCTTCACTTCAGGTTTACTGTATCCCTTGGACCTTCTTGTTGACGATAAAACACAGAAATCGCATCCGAAATTAATACAAATAGCACAATGCCGTCTTAAGTAAAATAGGACTGACGCTCTAACATTCTGCGATTTGAACCTCTCCTGCGAGTCCAGTTTTAGATTCCGATGCGTCACTGAAGGTTTACTGTATCCCTTGGACCTTCTTATTGACGATGAAACACAGAAATTGCATCCGAATTTAATACAAAAGGCACAATGCCGACTTAAGTACAAGAGGACTTACATTCTAACTTTCTATGAAATGAACCTCTTCTGTGAGTCCAGTTTTAGATTCCGATGCTTCACTTCAGGTTTACTGTACCCCTTGGACTTTCTTATTGACGATGAAACACAGAAATTGCATCCGAATTTAATACAAATGGCACAATACCGACTTGAGTACAAGAGGAGTGACACTCTAACATTCGATGTTTTGAACCTCTCCTGTGAGTCCAGTGTTAGATTCCGATGCTTCACTTCAGGTTTACTGTATACCTTGGGCCTTCTTATTGACGATGAAACACAGAAATTGCATCCGAATTTAATACAAAACTCACAATACCGACTTAAGTACAAGAGGAGTGACACTCTAACTTTCTATGATTTGAATCACTCCTGTGAGTCCAGTTTTAGATTCCGATGCTTCACGTCAGGTTTACTGTATCCCTTGGACGTTCTTATAGACGATGAAACACAGAAATTGCATCGGAATTAAATTCAAAAGGCACAATGCCGACCTAAGTAGAAGAGGACTAACACTCTCACATTCTATGATTTGAACCTCTCCTGTAACTCCAGTTTTAGATTCCGATGCTTCACTTCAGGTTTACTGTATACCTTGCACCTTCTTATTGACGATGAAACACAGAAATTGCATCGGAATTCAATTCAAAAGGCTCAATGCCGACTTAAGTACTAGAGGACTGACACTCTCACTTTCTATGATTTGAACCTCTCCTGTGAGTCCAGTTTTAGATTCCTTTGCTTCACTTCAGGTTACTGTATACCTTGGACCTTCTTATTGACGATGAAACACAGAAATTACATCCGAATTTTTTACAAAAATCACAATGGCGACTTAATTACAAGAGGACTGACACTCTCACTTTCCATGATTTGAACATCTCCTGTGAGTCCAGTTTTAGATTCCGATTCTTCACTTCAGGTTTACCTTATCCCTTGGACCTTCTTATTGACGATGAAACACAGAAATTGCATCGGAATTAAATTCAAACCGCACAATGCCGACTTAAGTAAAAGAGGACTGACACTCTCACTTTCTATGATTGGAAACTCTGCTGTGAGTCCAGTTTTAGATTCCGATGCTTCACTTCAGGTTTACTGTTTCCCTTGGACCTTCTTATTGATGATGAAACACAGAAATTGCATCCGAAATTAATACAAAAGTCACAATGGTGACTTAAGTACAAGTGGACTGACACTCTCACATACTATGATTTGAACCTCTCCTGTGAGTCCAGTTTTAGATTCCGATGCTTCACCTCAGGTTTACTGTATCTCTTGACCTTCTTACTGACGATGAAACACAGACATTGCATCCGAATTTAATACAAATGGCACAATGACGACTTAAGTACAAGAGGACTGACACTCTCACTTTCTATGACTCGAACCTCACCTGTGAGGTCAGATTTAGATTCCGATGCTTCACTTCAGGTTTACTGTATCCCTTGGACCGTCTTGTTGACGATAAATCACAGAAATCGCATCCGAAATTAATACAAAAAGCACAATGCCGTCTTACGTAAAAGAGGACTGACGCTCTAACGTTCTATGATTTGAACCTCTCCTGCGAGTCCACTTTTAGATTCCGATGCGTCACTTAAGGTTTACTGTATCCCTTGGACCTTCTTATTGACGATGAAACACAGAAATTGCATCCGAATTTATTACAAATGGCACAATACCGTCTTGAGTACAAGAGGAGTGTCACTCTAACATTCGATGATTGGTACCTCTCCTGTGAGTCCAGTTTTAGATTCCGATGCTTCACTTCAGGTTTTACTGTATCCCTTGGACCTTCTAATTGACGATGAAACACAGACATTGCATCCGAATTTGATACAAATGGCACAATGACGACTTAAGTAAAAGAGGACTGACACTCTAACTTTCTATGATTTGAACCTCTCCTGTGAGTCCAGTTATAGATTCCGATGCTTCACTTCAGGTTTTACTGTATCCCTTGGACCTTCTAATTGACGATGAAACACAGAGTTTGCATCCGAATTTAATACAAAAGGTACAATGCCGACTTAAGTGCAATAGGACTGACACTCTAACTTTGTATGATTTGACCCTCTCCTGTGAGTCCAGTTTTAGATTCCTTTGCTTCACTTCAGGTTACTGTATACCTTGGACCTTCTTATTGATGATGAAACACAGAAATTGCATCCGAAATTAATACAAAAGTCACAATGGTGACTTAAGTACAAGTGGACTGACACTCTCACATTCTATGATTTGAACCTCTCCTGTGAGTCCAGTTTTAGATTCCGATGCTTCACCTCAGGTTTACTGTATCTCTTGGACCTTCTTACTGACGATGAAACACAGAAATTGCATCTGAATTTAATACAAATGGCACAATGACGACTTAAGTACAAGAGGACTGTTACTATCACTTTCTATGATTCGAACCTCTCCTGTGAGGTCAGATTTCGATTCCGATGCTTCACTCAGGTTTACTGTATCCCTTGGACCTTCTTGTTGACGATAAAACACAGAAATCGCATCCGAAATTAATACAAATAGCACAATGCCGTCTTAAGTAAAAGAGGACTGACGCTCTAACATTCTGCGATTTGAACCTCTCCTGCGAGTCCAGTTTTAGATTCAGATGCGTCACTGAAGGTTTACTGTATCCCTTGGACCTTCTTATTGACGATGAAACACAGAAATTGCATCCGAATTTAATACAAAAGGCACAATGCCGACTTAAGTACAAGAGGACTTACATTCTAACTTTCTATGAAATGAACCTCTTCTGTGAGTCCAGTTTTAGATTCCGATGCTTCACTTCAAGTTTACTGTACCCCTTGGACTTTCTTATTGACGATGAAACACAGAAATTGCATAAGAATTTAATTCAAATGGCACAATACCGACTTGAGTACAAGAGGAGTGACACTCTAACATTCGATGATTTGAACCTCTCCTGTGAGTCCAGTTTTAGATTCCGATGCTTCACTTCAGGTTTACTGTATACCTTGGGCCTTCTTATTGACGATGAAACACAGAAATTGCATCCGAATTTAATACAAAACTCACAATACTGACTTAAGTACAAGAGGAGTGACACTCTAACTTTCTATGATTTGAATCACTCCTGTGAGTCCAGTTTTAGATTCCGATGCTTCACGTCAGGTTTACTGTATCCCTTGGACGTTCTTATACACGATGAAACACAGAAATTGCATCGGAATTAAATTCAAAAGGCACAATGCCGACCTAAGTCGAAGAGGACTAACACTCTCACATTCTATGATTTGAACCTCTCCTGTAACTCCAGTTTTAGATTCCGATGCTTCACTTCAGGTTTACTGTATACCTTGCACCTTCTTATTGACGATGAAACACAGAAATTGCATCGGAATTCAATTCAAAAGGCTCAATGCCGACTTAAGTACTAGAGGACTGACACTCTCACTTTCTATGATTTGAACCTCTCCTGTGAGTCCAGTTTTAGATTCCTTTGCTTCACTTCAGGTTACTGTATACCTTGGACCTTCTTATTGACGATGAAACACAGAAATTACATCCGAATTGTTTACAAAAATCACAATGGCGACTTAATTACAAGAGGACTGACACTCTCACTTTCCATGATTTGAACATCTCCTGTGAGTCCAGTTTTAGATTCCGATTCTTCACGTCAGGTTTACCTTATCCCTTGGACCTTCTTATTGACGATGAAACACAGAAATTGCATCGGAATTAAATTCAAACCGCACAATGCCGACTTAAGTAAAAGAGGACTGACACTCTCACTTTCTATGATTGGAAACTCTGCTGTGAGTCCAGTTTTAGATTCCGATGCTTCACTTCAGGTTTACTGTATCCCTTGGACCTTCTTATTGATGACGAAACACAGAAATTGCATCCGAAATTAATACAAAAGTCACAATGGTGACTTAAGTACAAGTGGACTGACACTCTCACGTTCTATGATTTGAACCTCTCCTGTGAGTCCAGTTTTAGATTCCGAAGCTTCACCTCAGGTTTACTGTATCTCTTGGACCTTCTTACTGACGATGAAACACAGAAATTGCATCCGAATTTAATACAAATGGCACAATGACGACTTAAGTACAAGAGGACTGACACTATCACTTTCTATGATTCGAACCTCTCCTGTGAGGTCAGATTTCGATTCCGATGCTTCACTTCAGGTTTACTGTATCCCTTGGACCTTCTTGTTGACGATAAAACACAGAAATCGCATCCGAAATTAATACAAATAGCACAATGCCGTCTTAAGTAAAGAGGACTGACGCTCTAACATTCTGCGATTTGAACCTCTCCTGCGAGTCCAGTTTTAGATTCCGATGCGTCACTGAAGGTTTACTGTATCCCTTGGACCTTCTTATTGACGATGAAACACAGAAATTGCATCCGAATTTAATACAAAAGGCACAATGCCGACTTAAGTACAAGAGGACTTACATTCTAACTTTCTATGAAATGAACCTCTTCTGTGAGTCCAGTTTTAGATTCCGATGCTTCACTTCAGGTTTACTGTACCCCTTGGACTTTCTTATTGACGATGAAACACAGAAATTGCATCCGAATTTAATACAAATGGCACAATACCGACTTGAGTACAAGAGGAGTGACACTCTAACATTCGATGATTTGAACCTCTCCTGTGAGTCCAGTTTTAGATTCCGATGCTTCACTTCAGGTTTACTGTATACCTTGGGCCTTCTTATAGACGACGTAACACAGAAATTGCATCCGAATTTAATACAAAACTCACAATACCGACTTAAGTACAAGAGGAGTGACACTCTAACTTTCTATGATTTGAATCACTCCTGTGAGTCCAGTTTTAGATTCCGATGCTTCACGTCAGGTTTACTGTATACCTTGCACCTTCTTATTGACGATGAAACACAGAAATTGCATCGGAATTAAATTCAAAAGGCACAATGCCGACCTAAGTAGAAGAGGACTAACACTCTCACATTCTATGTTTTGAACCTCTCCTGTAACTTCAGTTTTAAATTCCGATGCTTCACTTCAGGTTTACTGTATACCTTGCACCTTCTTATTGACGATGAAACACAGAAATTGAATCGGAATTCAATTCAAAAGGCTCAATGCCGACTTAAGTACAAGAGGACTGACACTCTCACTTTCCATGATTTGAACATCTCCTGTGAGTCCAGTTTTTGATTCCGATTCTTCACTTCAGGTTTACCTTGTCCCTTGGACCTTCTTATTGACGATGAAACACAGAAATTGCATCGGAATTAAATTCAAACCGCACAATGCCGACTTAAGTAAAAGAGGACTGACACTCTCACTTTCTATGATTGGAAACTCTGCTGTGAGTCCAGTATTAGATTCCGATGCTTCACTTCATGTTTACTGTATCCCTTGGACTTTCTTATTGACGATGAAACACAGAAATTGCATCGGAATTAAATTCAAAAAGCACAATGCCGACTTAAGTACAAGAGGACAGACACTCTAATTTTCTATGATTTGAACCACTCATGTGAGTCCTGTTTTAGATTCCGATGCTTCACTACAGGTTTACTGTATCCCTTGGACCTTTGTATTGACGATGTATTACAGAGTTTGCACCCGAATTTAATACAAAAGGCACAATGCCGACTTAAGTACTAGAGGACTGACACTCTAACTTTCTATGATTTGAACCTCTCCCGTGAGTCCAGTTTTCGATTCTGATGCTTCACTTCAGGTTTACTGTATCCCTTGGACCTTCTTATTGACGATGAAACACAGAAATTGCATCCGAAATTAATACAAATATGACAATGGTGACTTAAGTACAAGAGTACTGACACTCTCACTTTCTATGATTTGAACCTCTCCTGTGAGTCCAGTTTTAGATTCCGATGCTTCACCTCAAGTTTACTGTATCTCTTGGACCTTCTTACTGACGATGAAACACAGAAATTGCATCCGAATTGAATACTAATGGCACAATGCCGACTTAAGTACAAGGGGACTGACACTCTCACTTTCTATGATTCAAACCTCTCCTGTGAGGTCAGATTTAGATTCCGATGCTTCACGTCAGGATTACTGTATCCCTTGGACCTTCTTGTTGACGATAAAACACAGAAATCGCATCCGAAATTAATACAAATAGCACAATGCCGTCTTAAGTAAAAGATGACTGACGCTCTAACATGCTGTGATTTGAACCTCTCCTGCGAGTCCAGTTCTAGATTCCGATGCTTCACTTAAGGTTTACTGTATCCCTTGGAACTTCTTATTGACGATGAAACACAGAAATTGCATCCGAATTTAATACAAAAGGCACATTGCCGACTTAAGTACAAGAGGACTTACATTCTAACTTTCTATGATTTGAACCTCTCCTGTGAGTCCAGTTTTAGACTCCGATGCTTCACTCCAGGTTTACTGTACCCCTTGGACTTTCTTATTGACGATGAAACACAGAAATTGCATCCGAATTTAATACAAATGGCACAATACCGACTTGAGTACAAGAGGAGTGACACTCTAACTTTCTATGATTTGAACCTCTCCTGTGAGTCCAGTTTTAGATTCCGATGCTTCACTTCAGGTTTACTGTATACCTTGGGCCTTCTTATTGACGATGAAACACAGAAATTGCATCCGAATTTAATACAAAACTCACAATACCGACTTAAGTACAAGAGGAGTGACACTCTAACTTTCTATGATTTGAATCACTCCTGTGAGTCCAGTTTTAGATTCCGATGCTTCACTTCAGGTTTACTGTATCCCTTGGACGTTCTTATAGACGATGAAACACAGAAATTGCATCGGAATTAAATTCAAAAGGCACAATGCCGACCTAAGTAGAAGAGGACTAACACTCTCACTTTCTATGATTTGAACCTCTCCTGTGAGTCCAGTTTTAGATTCCGATGCTTCACTTCAGGTTCACTGTATCCCTTGGACCTTCTAATTGACGATGAAACACAGAGTTTGCATCCGAATTTAATACAAAAGGTACAATGCCGACTTAAGTGCAAGAGGACTGACACTCTAACTTTCTATGATTTGAACCTCTCCTGTGAGTCCATTTTTCGATTCCTTTGCTTCACTTCAGGTTTACTGTATACCTTGCACCTTCTTATTGACGATGAAACACAGAAATTGCATCGGAATTCAATTCAAAAGGCTCAATGCCGACTTAAGTACTAGAAGACTGACACTCTCACTTTCTATGATTTGAACCTCTCCTGTGAGTCCAGTTTTAGATTCCTTTGCTTCACTTCAGGTTACTGTATACCTTGGACCTTCTTATTGAGGATGAAACACAGAAATTACATCCGAATTTTTTACAAAAATCACAATGGCGTCTTAAGTACAAGAGGACTGACACTCTCACTTTCCATGATTTGAACATCTCCTGTGAGTCCAGTTTTAGATTCCGATTCTTCACTTCAGGTTTACCTTACCCCTTGGACCTTCTTATTGACGATGAAACACAGAAATTGCATCGGAATTAAATTCAAAAAGCACAATGCCGACTTAAGTACAAGAGGACAGACACTCTAACTTTCTATGATTTGAACCACTCATGTGAGTCCAGTTTTAGATTCCGATGCTTCACTACAGGTTTACTGTACCCCTTGGACTTTTGTATTGACGATGAAACACAGCTTTTGCACCCGAATTTAATACAAAAGGCACAATGCCGACATAAGTACTAGAGGACTGACACTCTAACTTTCTATGATTTGAACCTCTCCTGCGAGGTCAGATTTAGATTCCGATTCTTCACTTCAGGTTTACTGTATCCCTTGGACCTTCTTGTTGACGATAAAACACAGAAATCGCATCCGAAATTAATACAAATAGCACAATGCCGTCTTAAGTAAAAGATGACTGACGCTCTAACATTCTGTGATTTGAACCGCTCCTGCGAGCCCAGTTTTAGATTCCCATGCTTAACTTAAGGTTTACTATATCCCTTGGACCTTCTTATTGACGATGAAACACAGAAATTGCATCCGAATTTAATACAAAAGGCACATTGCCGACTTAAGTACATGAGGAGTTACATTCTAACTTTCTATGATTTGAACCTCTCCTGTGAGTCCAGTTTTAGATTCCGATGCTTCACTTCAGGTTTACTGTACCCCTTGGACTTTCTTATTGACGATGAAACACAGAAATTGCAATCGAATTTAATACAAAACTCACAATACCGACTTAAGTACAAGAGGAGTGACACTCTAACTTTCTATGATTTGAATCACTCCTGTGAGTCCAGTTTTGGATTCCGATGCTTCACTTCAGGTTTACTGTATCCCTTGGACGTTCTTATAGACGATGAAACACAGAAATTTGTATCGGAATTAAATTCAAAAGGCACAATGCCGACCTAAGTAGATGAGGACTAACACTCTCACTTTCTATGATTTGAACCTCTCCTGTGAGTCCAGTTTTAGATTCCGATGCTTCACTTCAGGTTTACTGTATCCCTTGGACCTTCTAATTGTCGATGAAACACAGAGTTTGCATCCGAATTTAATACAAAAGGTACAATGCCGACTTAAGTGCAAGAGGACTGACACTCTAACTTTCTATGATTTGAACCTCTCCTGTGAGTCCAGTTTTAGATTCTTGTGCTTCACTTCAGGTTACTGTATACCTTGGACCTTCTTATTGACGATGAAACACAGAAATTACATCCGAATTTTATACAAAAATCTCAATGGTGACTTAAGTACAAGAGGACTGACACTCTCACTTTCTATGATTTGAACATCTCCTGTGAGTCCAGTTTTAGATTCCGATGCTTCACTTCAGGTTTACTGTATCCCTTGGACCTTCTTATTGACGATGAAACACAGAAATTGCATCGGAATTAAATTCAAAACACACAATGCCGACTTAAGTAAAAGAGGACTGACACTCTCACTTTCTTTGTTTTGAACCTCTCCTGTGAGGCCAGTTTTAGATTCCGATGTTTCACTTCAGGTTTACTGTATCCCTTCGACCTTCTTATTGACGATGAAACACAGAAATTGCATCGTATTTAAATTCAAAATGCACAATGCCGACTTAAGTACAAGAGGACTGACACTCTAACTTACTATGATTTGAACCTCTCCAGTGAGTCCAGTTTTAGATTCCGATGCTTCACTTCAGGTTTACTGTATCCCTTGGACCTTCTAATTGACGATGAAACACAGAGTTGGCATCCGAATTTAATACAAAAGGTACATTGCCGACTCAAGTACAAGAGGACTGACACTCTAACTTTCTATGATTTGAACCTCTCCTGTGAGTCCAGTTTTAGATTCCGATGCTTCACTTCAGGTTTACTGTATCCCTTTGACCTTCGTATTGACGATGAAACACAGAAATTGCATCCGAATTTAATACAAAAATCACAATGGCGACTTAAGTACAAGAGGACTGACACTCTCACTTTCTATGTTTCGAACATCTCCTGTGAGTCCAGTTTTAGATTCCGATGCTTCACTTCAGGTTTCCTGTATCCCTTGGACCTTCTTATTGACGATGAAACATAGAAATTGCATCAGAATTAAATTCAAACCGCACAATGCCGACTTAAGTAAAAGAGGACTGACACTCTCACTTTCTATGATTTGAAACTCTGCTGTGAGTCCAGTATTAGATTCCGATGCTTCACTTCAGATTTACTGTATCCCTTGGATCTTCTTATTGACGATGAAACACAGAAATTGCATCGGAATTAAAATCAAAATGCACAATGCCGACATAAGTACAAGAGGACTGACACTCTAACTTTCTATGATTTGAACCTTTCCTGTGTGTCCAGTTTTAGATTCTGATGCTTCACTTCTGGTTTACTGTATCCGTTGGACCTTTGTATTGTCGATGAAACGCAGAGTTTGCACCCGAATTTAATACAAAAGGCACAATGCCGACTTAAGTACTAGAGGACTGACACTCTAACTTTCTATGATTTGAACCTCTCCCGTGAGTCCAGTTTTAGATTCCGATGCTTCACTTCAGGTTTACTGTATCCCTTGGACCTTCTTATTGACGATGAAACACAGAAATTGCATCCGAAATTAATACAAAAGTCACAACGGTGACTTAACTACAAGAGGACTGACACTCTCACTTTCTATGATTTGAACCTCTACTGTGAGTCCAGTTTCTGATTCCGATGCTTCACCTCAGGTTTACTGTATCTGTTGGACCTTCTTATTAACGATGAAACACAGAAATTGCATCCGAATTCAATACAAATGGCACAATGCCACTTCAGTACAAGAGGACTGACACTCACACTTTCTATGATTCGAACCTCTCCTGTGAGGTCAGATTTAGATTCCGATGCTTCACTTCAGGTTTACTGTATCCCTTTGACCTTCTTATTGACGATGAAACACAGAAATTGCATCCGAATTTAATACAAAAGGCACAATGCCGACTTAAGTACAAGAGGACTGACACTCTAACTTTTTATGATTTGAACCTCTCCTGTGAGTCCAGTTTTTGATTCCGATGCTTTACTTCAGGTTTACTGTATCACTTGGATCTTCTTATTGACGATTAAACACAGAAACTGCATCCGAATTTAATACAAAAGGCACAATGGCGACTTAGGTACAAGAGGACTGACACTCTAACTTTCTATAATTTGAACCTCTCCTGTGAGTCCAGTTTTAGATTCCGATGCTTCACTTCAGGTTTACTGTATCCGTCGGACCTTCTTATTGACGATGAAACACAGAAATTGCATCCGAAATTAATTAAAAACTCACAATGGTGTCTTAAGTACAAGAGGACTGACACTCTCACTTTCTATGATTTGAACCTCTCCTGTGAGTCCAGTTTTACATTCCGATGCTTCACTTCAGGTTTACTGTATCCCTTTGACCTTCTTATTGACGATGAAACACAGAAATTGCATCCGAATTTAATTCAAAAGGCACAATGCCGACTTAAGTACAAGAGGACTGACACTCTAACTTTCTATGATTTGAACCTCTCCTGTGAGTCCAGTTTTAGATTCCGATGCTTCACTTCAGGTTTACTGTATCACTTGGATCTTCTTATTGACGATTAAACACAGAAACGGCATCCGAATTTAATACAAAAGGCACAATGGCGACTTAGGTACAAGAGGACTGACACTCTCACTTTCTATGATTTGAACCTCTCCTGTGAGTCCAGTTTTAGATTCCGATGCTTCACCTCACGTTTACTGTATCCCTTGGACCTTCTTATTGACGATGAAACACAGAAATTGCATCCGAATTTAATACAACAATCACAATGGCGGCTTAAGTACAAGAGGACTGACACTCTCACTTTCTATGATTTGCACCTCTCCTGTGAGTCCAGTTTTAGATTCCGAAGCTTCACTTCAGGTTTACTGTATCCCCTGGACCTTCTAATTGTCGATGAAACACAGAGTTGGCATCCGAATTTAATACAAAAGGTACATTGCCGACTTAAGTACAAGAGGACTGACACTCTAACTTTCTATGATTTGAACCTCTCCTGTGAGTCCTGTTTTAGATTCCGATGCTTCACTTCAGGTTTACTGTATCCCTTTGACCTTCGTATTGACGATGAAACACAGAAATTGCATCCGAATTTAATACAAAAATGACAATGGCGACTCAAGTACAAGAGGACTGACACTCTCACTTTCTATGTTTCGAACATCTAATGTGAGTCCAGTTTTAGATTCCGATGCTTCACTTCAGGTTTCCTGTATCCCTTGGACCTTTTTATTGACGATGAAACATAGAAATTGCATCGGAATTAAATTCAAACCGCACAATGCCGACTTAAGTAAAAGAGGACTGACACTCTCACTTTCTATGATTTGAAACTCTGCTGTGTGTCCAGTATTAGTTTCCGATGCTTCACTTCAGGTTTACTGTATCCCTTGGACCTTCTTATTGACGATGAAACACAGAAATTGCATCGGAATTAAAATCAAAAGGCACAATGCCGACATAAGTACAAGAGGACTGACACTCTAACTTTCTATGATATGAACCTTTCCTCTGTGTCCAGTTTTAGATTCTGATGCTTCACTTCAGGTTTACTGTATCCCTTGGACCTTTGTATTGTCGATGAAACACAGAGTTTGCACCCGAATTTAATACAGAAGGCACAAAGCCGACTTAAGTACTAGAGGACTGACACTCTAACTTTCTATGATTTGAACCTCTCCCGTGAGTCCAGTTTTAGATTCCGATGCTTCACTTCAGGTTTACTGTATCCCTTGGACCTTCTTATTACGATGAAACACAGAAATTGCATCCGAAAGTAATACAAAAGTCACAATGGTGACTTAACTACAAGAGGACTGACACTCTCACTTTCTATGATTTGAACCTCTCCTGTGAGTCCAGTTTTAGATTCCGATGCTTCACCTCAGGTTTACTGTATCTGTTGGACCTTCTTATTGACGATGAAACACGGAAATTGCATCCGAATTTAATACAAATGGCACAATGCCGACTTAAGTACAAGAGGACTGACGCTCTCACTTTCTATGATTTGAAACTCTGCTGTGAGTCCAGTATTAGATTCCGTTGCTTCACTTCGGGTTTACTGTATCCCTTGGACCTTCTTGTTGACGATAAAACACAGAAATCGCATCCGAAATTAATACAAATAGCTCAATGCCGTCTTAAGTAAAAGAGGACTGACGCTCTAACAATCTGTGATTTGAACCTCCTCTACGAATCCAGTTTTAGATTCTGATGCTTCACTTAAGATTGACTGTATCCCTTGGACCTTCTTATTGACAATGAAACACAGAAACTGCATCCTAATTTAATACAAAAGGCACATTACCGACTTAAGTAGGAGCGGAGTGACACTATAACTTTCTATGATTTGAATCTCTCCTGTGAGTCCAGTTTTAGATTCCGATGCTTCACTTCAGGTTTACTGTATCCCTTGGGCGTTCTTATTGACGATGAAACACAGAAATTGCTTCGGAATTACATTCAAAAGGCACTGTGCCGACCTAAGTAGAAGACGACTAACACTCTCACTTTCTATGGTTTGAACCACTCCTGTGAGTCCAGTTTTAGATTCCGATGCTTCACTTCGGGGTTACTGTATACCTTGCACCTTCTTATTGACGATTAAACACAGAAATTGCTTCGGAATTAAATTCAAAAGGCACAATGCCGACTTAAGTACAAGAGTAATGACATTCTCACTCTCTATGATTTGAACCTCTCCTGTGAGTCCAGTTTTACATTCCGATGCTTCACTTCAGGTTTACTGTATCCGTCGGACCTTCTTATTGACGATGAAACACAGAAATTGCATCGGAAATTAATACAAAAGTCACAATGGTGTCTTAAGTACAAGAGGACTGACACTCTCACTTTCTATGATTTGAACCTCTCCTGTGAGTCCAGTTTTAGATTCCTGTGCTTCACTTCAGGTTACTGTATACCATGGACCTTCTTATTGACGATGAAACACAGAAATTACATCCGAATTTTATTCAAAAATCACAATGGCGACTTAAGTACAAGAGGACTGACACTCTCACTTTCTATGATTTGAACATCTCCTGTGTGTCCAGTTTTAGATTCCGATGCTTCACTTCAGGTTTACTATATCCCTTGGACCTTCTTATTGACGATGAAACACAGAAATTGCATCGGAATTAAATTCAAAACACACAATGCCGACTTAAGTAAAAGAGGACTGACACTCTCACTTTCTTTGTTTTGAACCTCTCCTGTGAGTCCAGTTTTAGATTCCGATGCTTCACTTCAGGTTTATTGTATCCCTTGGACCTTCTTATTGACGATGAAACACAGAAATTGCATCCGAATTTAATACAAATGGCAAAATGCCGACTTAAGTACAAGAGCACTGACACTCTCACTTCCAATGATTCGAACTTCTCCTGTGAGGTCAGATTTAGATTCCGATGCTTCACTTCAGGTTTACTGTATACCTTGAACCTTCTTATTGACGATGAAAAACAGAAATTGCATCGGAATTAAATTCAAAAGGCACAATTCCGACTTAATTACAATAGGACTGACACTCTCACTTCCTATGATTTGAACCTCTCCTGTGAGTCCAGTTTTAGATTCCGATGCATCACTTCAGGTTTACTGTATCCCTTGGACCTTCTAATTGACGATGAAACACAGAGTTGGCATCCGAATTTAATACAAAAGGTACATTGCCGACTCAAGTACAAGAGGACTGACACTCTAACTTTCTATGATTTGAACCTCTCCTGTGAGTCCAGTTTTAGGTTCCGATGCTTCACTTCAGGTTTACTGTATCCCTTTGACCTTCGTATTGACGATGAAAGACAGAAATTGCATCCGAATTTAATACAAAAATCACAATGGCGACTTAAGTACAAGAAGACTGACACTCTCACTTTCTATGTTTCGAACATCTCCTGTGAGTCCAGTTTTAGATTCCGATGCTTCACGTCAGGTTTCCTGTATCCCTTGGACCTTCTTATTGACGATGAAACATAGAAATTGCTTCGGAATTAAATTCAAACCGCACAATGCCGACTTAAGTAAAAGAGGACTGACACTCTCACTTTCTATGATTTGAAACTCTGCTGTGAGTCCAGTATTAGATTCCGATGCTTCACTTCAGGTTTACTGTATCCCTTGGACCTTCTTATTGACGATGAAACACAGAAATTGCATCCGAAATTAATACAAAAGTCACAATGGTGACTTAACTACAAGAGGACTGACACTCTCACTTTCTATGATTTGAACCTCTCCTGTGAGTCCAGTTTCTGATTCCGATGCTTCACCTCAGGTTTACTGTATCTGTTGGACCTTCATATTAACGATGAAACACAGCAATTGCATCCGAATTCAATACAAATGGCACAATGCCACTTAAGTACAAGAGGACTGACACTCACACTTTCTATGATTCGAACCTCTCCTGTGAGGTCAGATTTAGATTCCGATGCTTCACTTCAGCTTTACTGTATCCCTTGGACCTTCTTGTTGACGATAAAACACAGAAATCGCATCCGAAATTAATACAAATAGCACAATGCCGTCTTAAGTAAAAGAGGACTGACGCTCTAACATTCTGTGATTTGAACCTCTCCTGCGAATCCAGTTTTGTAATTCCGATGCTTCACTTAAGGTTTACTGTATCCCTTGGACATTCTTATTGACAATGAAACACAAAAATTGCATCCTAATTTAATACAAAAGGCACATTACCGACTTAAGTAGGAGCGGAGTGACACTCTAACTTTCTATGATTTGAATCTCTCCTGTGAGTCCAGTTTTAGATTCCGATGCTTCACTTCAGGTTTACTGTATCCCTTGGACGTTCTTATTGACGATGAAACACAGAAATTGCTTCGGAATTAAATTCAAAAGGCACAGTGCCGACCTAAGTAGAAGACGACTAACACTCTCACTTTCTATGATTTGAACCTCTCCTGTGAGTCCAGTTTTAGATTCCGATGCTTCACTTCGGGGTTACTGTATACCTTGCACCTTCTTATTGACGATTAAACACAGAAATTGCATCGGAATTAAATTCAAAAGGCACAATGCCGACTTAAGTAAAAGAGGACTGACATTCTCACTCTCTATGATTTGAACCTCTCCTGTGAGTCCAGTTTTACATTCCGATGCTTCACTTCAGGTTTACTGTATCCCTTTGACCTTCTTATTGACGATGAAACACAGAAATTGCATCCGAATTTAATACAAAAGGCACAATGCCGACTTAAGTACAAAAGGACTGACACTCTAACTTTTTATGATTTGAACCTCACCTGTGAGTCCAGTTTTAGATTCCGATGCTTTACTTCAGGTTTACTGTATCACTTGGATCTTCTTATTGACGATTAAACACAGAAACTGCATCCGAATTTAATACAAAAAGCACAATGGCGACTTAGGTACAAGAGGACTGACACTCTTACTTTCTATGATTATAACCTCTCCTGTGAGTCCAGTTTTAGATTCCGATGCTTCACTTCAGGTTTACTGTATCCGTCGGACCTTCTTATTGACGATGAAACACAGAAATTGCATCCGAAATTAATACAAAACTCACAATGGTGTCTTAAGTACAATAGGACTGACACTCTCACTTTCTATGATTTGAACCTCTTCTGTGAGTCCAGTTTTAGATTCCGATGCTTCACCTGAGGTTTACTGTATCCCTTGGACCTTCTTATTGACGATGAAACACAGAAATTGCATCCGAATTTAATACAACAATCACAATGGCGGCTTAAGTACAAGAGCACTGACACTCTCACTTTCTATGATTTGCACCTCTCCTGTGAGTCCAGTTTTAGATTCCGAAGCTTCACTTCAGGTTTACTGTATCCCTTGGACCTTCTAATTGACGATGAAACACAGAGTTGGATCCGAATTTAATAAAAAAGGTACATTGCCGACTTAAGTACAAGAGGACTGACACTCTAACTTTCTATGATTTGAACCTCTCCTGTGAGTCCAGTTTTAGATTCCGATGCTTCACTTCAGGTTTACTGTATCCCTTTGACCTTCGTATTGACGATGAAACACAGAAATTGCATCCGAATTTAATACAAAAATCACAATGGCGACTCAAGTACAAGAGGACTGACACTCTCAGTTTCTATGTTTCGAACATCTCCTGTGAGTCCAGTTTTAGATTCCGATGCTTCACTTCAGGTTTCCTGTATCCCTTGGACCTTTTTATTGACGATGAAACATAGAAATTGCATCGGAATTAAATTCAAACCGCACAATGCCGACTTAAGTAAAAGAGGACTGACACTCTCACTTTCTATGATTTGAAACTATGCTGTGAGTCCAGTATTAGATTCCGATGCTTCACTTCAGGTTTACTGTATCCCTTGGACCTTCTTATTGACGATGAAACACAGAAATTGCATCGGAATTAAAATCAAAAGGCACAATGCCGACATAAGTACAAGAGGACTGACACTCTAACTTTCTATGATTTGAACCTTTCCTGTGTATCCAATTTTAGATTCTGATGCTTCACTTCAGGTTTACTGTATCCCTTGGACCTTTGTATTGTCGATGAAACACAGAGTTTGCACCCGAATTTAATACAGAAGGCACAATGCCGACTTAAGTACTAGAGGACTGACACTCTAACTTTCTATGATTTGAACCTATCCCGTGAGTCCAGTTTTAGATTCCGATGCTTCACTTCAGGTTTACTGTATCCCTTGGACCTTCTTATTACGATGAAACACAGAAATTGCATCCGAAATTAATACAAAAGTCACAATGGTGACTTAACTACAAGAGGACTGACACTCTCACTTTCTATGATTTGAACCTCTCCTGTGAGGCCAGTTTTAGATTCCGATGCTTCACCTCAGGTTTACTGTATCTGTTGGACCTTCTTATTGACGATGAAGCACGGAAATTGCATCCGAATTTAATACAAATGGCACAATGCCGACTTAAGTACAAGAGGACTGACACTCTCACTTTCTATGATTTGAAACTCTGCTGTGAGTCCAGTATTAGATTCCGATGCTTCACTTTGGGTTTACTGTATCCCTTGGACCTTCTTGTTGACAATAAAACACAGAAATCGCATCCGAAATTAATACAAATAGCACAATGCCGTCTTAAGTAAAAGAGGACTGACGCTCTAACATTCTGTGATTTGAACCTCCTCTGCGAATCCAGTTTTAGATTCCGATGCTTCACTTAAGATTGACTGTATCCCTTGGACCTTCTTATTGACAATGAAACACAGAAATTGCATCCTAATTTAATACAAAAGGCACATTACCGACTTAAGTAGGAGCGGAGTGACACTCTAATTTTCTATGATTTGAATCTCTCCTGTGAGTCCAGTTTTAGATTCCGATGCTTCACTTCAGGTTTACTGAATCCCTTGGACGTTCTTATTGACGATGAAACACAGAAATTGCTTCGGAATTAAATTCAAAAGGCACAGTGCCGACCTAAGTAGAAGACGACTAACACTCTCACTTTCCATGGTTTGAACCTCTCCTGTGAGTCCAGTTTTAGATTCCGAAGCTTCACTTCGGGGTTACTGTATACCTTGCACCTTCTTATTGACGATTAAACACAGAAATTGCTTCGGAATTAAATTCAAAAGGCACAATGCCGACTTAAGTACAAGAGTACTGACATTCTCACTCTCTATGATTTGAACCTCTCCTGTGAGTCCAGTTTTACATTCCGATGCTTCACTTCAGGTTTACTGTATCCCTTTGACCTTCTTATTGACGATGAAACACAGAAATTGCATCCGAATTTAATACAAAAGGCACAATGCCGACTTAAGTACAAAAGGACTGACACTCTAACTTTTTATGATTTGAACCTCTCCTGTGAGTCCAGTTTTAGATTCCGATGCTTTACTTCAGGTTTACTGTATCACTTGGATCTTCTTATTGACGATTAAACACAGAAACTGCATCCGAATTTAATACAAAAAGCACAATGGCGACTTAGGTACAAGAGGACTGACACTCTTACTTTCTATGATTATAACCTCTCCTGTGAGTCCAGTTTTAGATTCCGATGCTTCACTTCAGGTTTACTGTATCCGTCGGACCTTCTTATTGACGATGAAACACAGAAATTGCATCCGAAATTAATACAAAACTCACAATGGTGTCTTAAGTACAATAGGACTGACACTCTCACTTTCTATGATTTGAACCTCTTCTGTGAGTCCAGTTTTAGATTCCGATGCTTCACCTGAGGTTTACTGTATCCCTTGGACCTTCTTATTGACGATGAAACACAGAAATTGCATCCGAATTTAATACAACAATCACAATGGCGGCTTAAGTACAAGAGCACTGACACTCTCACTTTCTATGATTTGCACCTCTCCTGTGAGTCCAGTTTTAGATTCCGAAGCTTCACTTCAGGTTTACTGTATCCCTTGGACCTTCTAATTGACGATGAAACACAGAGTTGGATCCGAATTTAATAAAAAAGGTACATTGCCGACTTAAGTACAAGAGGACTGACACTCTAACTTTCTATGATTTGAACCTCTCCTGTGAGTCCAGTTTTAGATTCCGATGCTTCACTTCAGGTTTACTGTATCCCTTTGACCTTCGTATTGACGATGAAACACAGAAATTGCATCCGAATTTAATACAAAAATCACAATGGCGACTCAAGTACAAGAGGACTGACACTCTCAGTTTCTATGTTTCGAACATCTCCTGTGAGTCCAGTTTTAGATTCCGATGCTTCACTTCAGGTTTCCTGTATCCCTTGGACCTTTTTATTGACGATGAAACATAGAAATTGCATCGGAATTAAATTCAAACCGCACAATGCCGACTTAAGTAAAAGAGGACTGACACTCTCACTTTCTATGATTTGAAACTATGCTGTGAGTCGAGTATTAGATTCCGATGCTTCACTTCAGGTTTACTGTATCCCTTGGACCTTCTTATTGACGATGAAACACAGAAATTGCATCGGAATTAAAATCAAAAGGCACAATGCCGACATAAGTACAAGAGGACTGACACTCTAACTTTCTATGATTTGAACCTTTCCTGTGTATCCAGTTTTAGATTCTGATGCTTCACTTCAGGTTTACTGTATCCCTTGGACCTTTGTATTGTCGATGAAACACAGAGTTTGCACCCGAATTTAATACAGAAGGCACAATGCCGACTTAAGTACTAGAGGACTGACACTCTAACTTTCTATGATTTGAACCTATCCCGTGAGTCCAGTTTTAGATTCCGATGCTTCACTTCAGGTTTACTGTATCCCTTGGACCTTCTTATTACGATGAAACACAGAAATTGCATCCGAAATTAATACAAAAGTCACAATGGTGACTTAACTACAAGAGGACTGACACTCTCACTTTCTATGATTTGAACCTCTCCTGTGAGGCCAGTTTTAGATTCCGATGCTTCACCTCAGGTTTACTGTATCTGTTGGACCTTCTTATTGACGATGAAGCACGGAAATTGCATCCGAATTTAATACAAATGGCACAATGCCGACTTAAGTACAAGAGGACTGACACTCTCACTTTCTATGATTTGAAACTCTGCTGTGAGTCCAGTATTAGATTCCGATGCTTCACTTTGGGTTTACTGTATCCCTTGGACCTTCTTGTTGACAATAAAACACAGAAATCGCATCCGAAATTAATACAAATAGCACAATGCCGTCTTAAGTAAAAGAGGACTGACGCTCTAACATTCTGTGATTTGAACCTCCTCTGCGAATCCAGTTTTAGATTCCGATGCTTCACTTAAGATTGACTGTATCCCTTGGACCTTCTTATTGACAATGAAACACAGAAATTGCATCCTAATTTAATACAAAAGGCACATTACCGACTTAAGTAGGAGCGGAGTGACACTCTAACTTTCTATGATTTGAATCTCTCCTGTGAGTCCAGTTTTAGATTCCGATGCTTCACTTCAGGTTTACTGAATCCCTTGGACGTTCTTATTGACGATGAAACACAGAAATTGCTTCGGAATTAAATTCAAAAGGCACAGTGCCGACCTAAGTAGAAGACGACTAACACTCTCACTTTCCATGGTTTGAACCTCTCCTGTGAGTCCAGTTTTAGATTCCGAAGCTTCACTTCGGGGTTACTGTATACCTTGCACCTTCTTATTGACGATTAAACACAGAAATTGCTTCGGAATTAAATTCAAAAGGCACAATGCCGACTTAAGTACAAGAGTACTGACATTCTCACTCTCTATGATTTGAACCTCTCCTGTGAGTCCAGTTTTACATTCCGATGCTTCACTTCAGGTTTACTGTATCCCTTTGACCTTCTTATTGACGATGAAACACAGAAATTGCATCCGAATTTAATACAAAAGGCACAATGCCGACTTAAGTACAAGACGACTGACACTCTAACTTTTTATGATTTGAACCTCTCCTGTGAGTCCAGTTTTAGATTCCGATGCTTTACTTCAGGTTTACTGTATCCCTTGGACCTTCTTAATGACGATTAAACACAGAAACTGCATCCGAATTTAATACAAAAGGCACAATGGCGACTTAAGTACAAGAGGACTGACACTCTAACTTTCTATGATTTGAACCTCTCCTGTGAGTCCAGTTTCAGATTCCGATGCTTCACTTCAGGTTTACTGTATCCGTCCGACCTTCTTATTGACGATGAAACACAGAAATTGCATCCGAAATTAATACAAAAGTCACAATGGTGTCTTAAGTACAAGAGGACTGACACTCTAACTTTCTATGATTTGAACCTCTCCTGTGAGTCCAGTTTTAGATTCCGATGCTTCACTTCAGGTTTACTGTATCCCTTTGACCTTCGTATTGACGATGAAACACAGAAATTGCATCCGAATTTAATACAAAAATCACAATGGCGACTTAAGTACAAGAGGACTGACACTCACATTTTCTATGATTTGAAACTCTGCTGTGAGTCCAGTATTAGATTCCGATGCTTTACTTCAGGTTTACTGTATCCCTTGGACCTTCTTATAGACGATGAAACACAGAAATTGCATCGGAATTAAAATCAAAAGGCACAATGCCGACATAAGTACATGAGGACTGACACTCTAACTTTCTATGATTTGAACCTTTCCTGTGTGTCCAGTTTTAGATTCTGATGCTTCACTTCAGGTTTACTGTATCCCTTGGACCTTTGTATTGTCGATGAAACACAGAGTTTGCACCCGAATTTAATACAAAATTCACAATGCCGACTTAAGTACTAGAGGACTGACACTCTAACTTTCTATGATTTGAACCTCTCCCGTGAGTCCAGTTTTAGATTCCGATGCTTCACTTCAGGTTTACTGTATCCCTTGGACCTTCTTATTGACGATGAAACACAGAAATTGCATCCGAAATTAATACAAAAGTCACAATGGTGACTTAACTACAAGAGGACTGACACTCTCACTTTCTATGATTTGAACCTCTCCTGTGAGTCCAGTTGTAGATTCCGATGCTTCACCTCAGGTTCACTGTATCTGTTGGACCTTCTTATTGACGATGAAACACGGAAATTGCATCCGAATTTAATACAAATGGCACAATGCCGACTTAAGTACAAGATGACTGACACTCTCACTTTCTATGATTCGAACCTCTCCTGTGAGGTCAGATTTAGATTCCGATGCTTCACTTCAGGTTTACTGTATCCCTTGGACCTTCTTGTTGACGATAAAACAGAGAAATCGCATCCGAAATTAATACAAATATTCACAATGCCGTCTTAAGTAAAAGAGGACTGACGCTCTAACATTCTGTGATTTGAACCTCACCTGCGAATCCAGTTTTAGATTCCGATGCTTCACTTAAGGTTTACTGTATCCTTTGCACCCTCTTATTGACGATGAAACACAGAAATTGCATCCTAATTTAATTCAAAGGCACATTACCGACTTAAGTAGGAACGGAGTGACACTCTAACTTTCTATGATTTGAATCTCTCCTGTGAGTCCAGGTTTAGATTCCGATGCCTCACTTCAGGTTTACTGTATCCCTTGGACGTTCTTATTGACGATGAAACAAAGAAATTGCTTCGGAATTAAATTCATAAGGCACAGTGGCGACCAAAGTAGAAGACGACTAACACTCTCACTTTCTATGATTTTAACCTCTCCTGTGAGTCCAGTTTTAGATTCCGATGCTTCACTTCGGGGTTACTGTATACCTTGCACCTTCTTGTTGACGATTAAACACAGAAATTGCATCGGAATTAAATTCAAAAGGCACAATGCCGACTCAAGTACAAGAGGACTGACATTCTCACTCTCTATGATTTGAACCTCTCCTGTGAGTCCAGTTTTACATTCCGATGCTTCACTTCAGGTTTACTGTATCCCTTTCACCTTCTTATTGACGATGAAACACAGAAATTGCATCCGAACTTAATACAAAAGGTACAATGCCGACTTAAGTACAAGAGGACTGACACTCTAACTTTCTATGATATGAACCTCCCTGTGAGTCCAGTTTTAGATTCCGATGCTTTACTTCAGATTTACTGTATCCCTTGGACCTTCTTATTGACGATTAAACATAGAAACTGCATCCGAATTTAATACACAAGGCACAATGGCGACTTAAGTACAAGAGGACTGACACTCTAACTTTCTATGATTTGAACCTCTCCTGTGAGTCCAGATTTAGATTCCGATGCTTCACTTCAGGTTTACTGTATCCGTCGGACCTTCTTATTGACGATGAAACACAGAAATTGCATCCGAATTTAATACAAAAATAACAATGGCGGCTTAAGTATAAGAGGACTGACACTCTCACTTTCTATGATTTGCACCTCTCCTGTGATTCCAGTTTTAGATTCCGATGCTTCACTTCAGGTTTACTGTATCCCTTGGACCTTCTTATTGACGATGAAACACAGAAAATGCGTCCAAATTTAATACAAAAATAACAATGGCGGCTTAAGTACAAGAGGACTGACACTCTCACTTTCTATGATTTGAACATCTCCTGTGAGTCCAGTTCTAGATTCCGATGCTTCACTTCAGGTTTACCTTATCCCTTGGACCTTCTTATTGACGATGAAACACAGATATTGCATAGGAATTAAATTTAAAACGCACAATGCCGACTTAAGTAAAAGAGGACTGACACTCTCACTTTCTATGATTTGAATCTCTCCTGTGAGTCCAGTTTTAGATTCCGATGCTTCACTTCAGGTTTACTGTATCCCTTGGACCTTCTTATTGACAATGAAACACAGAAATAGCATCGGAATTAAATTCAAAAGGCACAATGCCGACATAAGTACAAGAGGACTGACACTCTAACTTTCTATGATTTGAACCTTTCCTGTGTATCCAGTTTTAGATTCTGATGCTTCACTTCAGGTTTACTGTATCCCTTGGACCTTTGTATTGTCGATGAAACACAGAGTTTGCACCCGAATTTAATACAGAAGGCACAATGCCGACTTAAGTACTAGAGGACTGACACTCTAACTTTCTATGATTTGAACCTATCCCGTGAGTCCAGTTTTAGATTCCGATGCTTCACTTCAGGTTTACTGTATCCCTTGGACCTTCTTATTACGATGAAACACAGAAATTGCATCCGAAATTAATACAAAAGTCACAATGGTGACTTAACTACAAGAGGACTGACACTCTCACTTTCTATGATTTGAACCTCTCCTGTGAGGCCAGTTTTATTTTCCGATGCTTCACCTCAGGTTTACTGTATCTGTTGGACCTTCTTATTGACGATGAAGCACGGAAATTGCATCCGAATTTAATACAAATGGCACAATGCCGACTTAAGTACAAGAGGACTGACACTCTCACTTTCTATGATTTGAAACTCTGCTGTGAGTCCAGTATTAGATTCCGATGCTTCACTTTGGGTTTACTGTATCCCTTGGACCTTCTTGTTGACAATAAAACACAGAAATCGCATCCGAAATTAATACAAATAGCACAATGCCGTCTTAAGTAAAAGAGGACTGACGCTCTAACATTCTGTGATTTGAACCTCCTCTGCGAATCCAGTTTTAGATTCCGATGCTTCACTTAAGATTGACTGTATCCCTTGGACCTTCTTATTGACAATGAAACACAGAAATTGCATCCTAATTTAATACAAAAGGCACATTACCGACTTAAGTAGGAGCGGAGTGACACTCTAACTTTCTATGATTTGAATCTCTCCTGTGAGTCCAGTTTTAGATTCCGATGCTTCACTTCAGGTTTACTGAATCCCTTGGACGTTCTTATTGACGATGAAACACAGAAATTGCTTCGGAATTAAATTCAAAAGGCACAGTGCCGACCTAAGTAGAAGACGACTAACACTCTCACTTTCCATGGTTTGAACCTCTCCTGTGAGTCCAGTTTTAGATTCCGAAGCTTCACTTCGGGGTTACTGTATACCTTGCACCTTCTTATTGACGATTAAACACAGAAATTGCTTCGGAATTAAATTCAAAAGGCACAATGCCGACTTAAGTACAAGAGTACTGACATTCTCACTCTCTATGATTTGAACCTCTCCTGTGAGTCCAGTTTTACATTCCGATGCTTCACTTCAGGTTTACTGTATCCCTTTGACCTTCTTATTGACGATGAAACACAGAAATTGCATCCGAATTTAATACAAAAGGCACAATGCCGACTTAAGTACAAGACGACTGACACTCTAACTTTTTATGATTTGAACCTCTCCTGTGAGTCCAGTTTTAGATTCCGATGCTTTACTTCAGGTTTACTGTATCCCTTGGACCTTCTTAATGACGATTAAACACAGAAACTGCATCCGAATTTAATACAAAAGGCACAATGGCGACTTAAGTACAAGAGGACTGACACTCTAACTTTCTATGATTTGAACCTCTCCTGTGAGTCCAGTTTCAGATTCCGATGCTTCACTTCAGGTTTACTGTATCCGTCCGACCTTCTTATTGACGATGAAACACAGAAATTGCATCCGAAATTAATACAAAAGTCACAATGGTGTCTTAAGTACAAGAGGACTGACACTCTAACTTTCTATGATTTGAACCTCTCCTGTGAGTCCAGTTTTAGATTCCGATGCTTCACTTCAGGTTTACTGTATCCCTTTGACCTTCGTATTGACGATGAAACACAGAAATTGCATCCGAATTTAATACAAAAATCACAATGGCGACTTAAGTACAAGAGGACTGACACTCACATTTTCTATGATTTGAAACTCTGCTGTGAGTCCAGTATTAGATTCCGATGCTTTACTTCAGGTTTACTGTATCCCTTGGACCTTCTTATAGACGATGAAACACAGAAATTGCATCGGAATTAAAATCAAAAGGCACAATGCCGACATAAGTACATGAGGACTGACACTCTAACTTTCTATGATTTGAACCTTTCCTGTGTGTCCAGTTTTAGATTCTGATGCTTCACTTCAGGTTTACTGTATCCCTTGGACCTTTGTATTGTCGATGAAACACAGAGTTTGCACCCGAATTTAATACAAAAGGCACAATGCCGACTTAAGTACTAGAGGACTGACACTCTAACTTTCTATGATTTGAACCTCTCCCGTGAGTCCAGTTTTAGATTCCGATGCTTCACTTCAGGTTTACTGTATCCCTTGGACCTTCTTATTGACGATGAAACACAGAAATTGCATCCGAAATTAATACAAAAGTCACAATGGTGACTTAACTACAAGAGGACTGACACTCTCACTTTCTATGATTTGAACCTCTCCTGTGAGTCCAGTTGTAGATTCCGATGCTTCACCTCAGGTTCACTGTATCTGTTGGACCTTCTTATTGACGATGAAACACGGAAATTGCATCCGAATTTAATACAAATGGCACAATGCCGACTTAAGTACAAGATGACTGACACTCTCACTTTCTATGATTCGAACCTCTCCTGTGAGGTCAGATTTAGATTCCGATGCTTCACTTCAGGTTTACTGTATCCCTTGGACCTTCTTGTTGACGATAAAACAGAGAAATCGCATCCGAAATTAATACAAATATTCACAATGCCGTCTTAAGTAAAAGAGGACTGACGCTCTAACATTCTGTGATTTGAACCTCACCTGCGAATCCAGTTTTAGATTCCGATGCTTCACTTAAGGTTTACTGTATCCTTTGGACCCTCTTATTGACGATGAAACACAGAAATTGCATCCTAATTTAATTCAAAGGCACATTACCGACTTAAGTAGGAACGGAGTGACACTCTAACTTTCTATGATTTGAATCTCTCCTGTGAGTCCAGGTTTAGATTCCGATGCCTCACTTCAGGTTTACTGTATCCCTTGGACGTTCTTATTGACGATGAAACAAAGAAATTGCTTCGGAATTAAATTCATAAGGCACAGTGCCGACCAAAGTAGAAGACGACTAACACTCTCACTTTCTATGATTTTAACCTCTCCTGTGAGTCCAGTTTTAGATTCCGATGCTTCACTTCGGGGTTACTGTATACCTTGCACCTTCTTGTTGACGATTAAACACAGAAATTGCATCGGAATTAAATTCAAAAGGCACAATGCCGACTCAAGTACAAGAGGACTGACATTCTCACTCTCTATGATTTGAACCTCTCCTGTGAGTCCAGTTTTACATTCCGATGCTTCACTTCAGGTTTACTGTATCCCTTTCACCTTCTTATTGACGATGAAACACAGAAATTGCATCCGAACTTAATACAAAAGGTACAATGCCGACTTAAGTACAAGAGGACTGACACTCTAACTTTCTATGATATGAACCTCCCTGTGAGTCCAGTTTTAGATTCCGATGCTTTACTTCAGATTTACTGTATCCCTTGGACCTTCTTATTGACGATTAAACATAGAAACTGCATCCGAATTTAATACACAAGGCACAATGGCGACTTAAGTACAAGAGGACTGACACTCTAACTTTCTATGATTTGAACCTCTCCTGTGAGTCCAGATTTAGATTCCGATGCTTCACTTCAGGTTTACTGTATCCGTCGGACCTTCTTATTGACGATGAAACACAGAAATTGCATCCGAATTTAATACAAAAATAACAATGGCGGCTTAAGTATAAGAGGACTGACACTCTCACTTTCTATGATTTGCACCTCTCCTGTGATTCCAGTTTTAGATTCCGATGCTTCACTTCAGGTTTACTGTATCCCTTGGACCTTCTTATTGACGATGAAACACAGAAAATGCGTCCAAATTTAATACAAAAATAACAATGGCGGCTTAAGTACAAGAGGACTGACACTCTCACTTTCTATGATTTGAACATCTCCTGTGAGTCCAGTTCTAGATTCCGATGCTTCACTTCAGGTTTACCTTATCCCTTGGACCTTCTTATTGACGATGAAACACAGATATTGCATCGGAATTAAATTTAAAACGCACAATGCCGACTTAAGTAAAAGAGGACTGACACTCTCACTTTCTATGATTTGAATCTCTCCTGTGAGTCCAGTTTTAGATTCCGATGCTTCACTTCAGGTTTACTGTATCCCTTGGACCTTCTTATTGACAATGAAACACAGAAATAGCATCGGAATTAAATTCAAAAGGCACAATGCCGACTTAAGTACAATAGGACTGACACTCTAACTTTTTATGATTTGAACCTCTCCTGTGAGTCCAGTTTTAGTTTCCGATGCTTCACTTCAGGTTTACTGTATCCCTTGGACCTTCTTATTGACGACGAAACACAGAAATTGCATCCGAATTTAATACAAATGGCACATTGCCGACTTAAGTACAAGAGGACTGACACTCTCACTTTCTATGAATCGAACCTCTCCTGTGAGGTCAGATTTAGATTCCGATGCTTCACTTCGGGTTTTTCTGTATACCTTGCACCTTCTTATTGACGATGAAACACAGAAATTGCATCGGAATTAAATTCAAAAGGCACAATGCCGTCTTAAGTACAAGAATACTGACACTCTAACATTCTATGATTGGCACCTCTCCTGTGAGTCCAGTTTTAGATTCCGATGCTTCACTTCAGGTTTACTGTATCCCATGGACCTTCTTATTGACGATGAATCACAGAAATTGCATCCGAATTAAATTCATAATGCACAATGCCGACTTAAGTTCAAGAGATTTGACACTCTAACTTTCTATGATTTGAACTTCTCCTGTGAGTACAGTTTTAGATTCCGATGCTTCACCTCAGGTTTACTGTATCTGTTGGACCTTCTTATTGACGATGAAACACAGAAATTGCATCCAAATTTAATAGAAAAGGCACAATGCCGACTTAATTACAAGAGGACTGACACTCTAACTTTC
Source organism: Schistocerca americana (assembly GCF_021461395.2). NCBI lineage: Eukaryota > Metazoa > Arthropoda > Insecta > Orthoptera > Acrididae > Schistocerca > Schistocerca americana. The sequence goes on along the minus strand of NC_060128.1, from coordinate 8,222,983 downwards.
TAGGATTTGAACCTCTCCTGTGAGTCCAGTTTTAGTTTCCGATGCTTCACTTCAGGTTTACTGTATCCCTTGGACCTTCTTATTGACGATGAAACACAGAAATTGCATCCGAAATTAATACAAAAGTCACAATGGTGACTTAACTACAAGAGGACTGACACTCTCACTTTCTATGATTTGAACCTCTCCTGTGAGTCCAGTTGTAGATTCCGATGCTTCACCTCAGGTTCACTGTATCTGTTGGACCTTCTTATTGACGATGAAACACGGAAATTGCATCCGAATTTAATACAAATGGCACAATGCCGACTTAAGTACAAGATGACTGTCACTCTCACTTTCTATGATTCGAACCTCTCCTGTGAGGTCAGATTTAGATTCCGATGCTTCACTTCAGGTTTACTGTATCCCTTGGACCTTCTTGTTGACGATAAAACAGAGAAATCGCATCCGAAATTAATACAAATATTCACAATGCCGTCTTAAGTAAAAGAGGACTGACGCTCTAACATTCTGTGATTTGAACCTCACCTGCGAATCCAGTTTTAGATTCTGATGCTTCACTTAAGGTTTACTGTGTCCTTTGGCCCTTCTTATTGACGATGAAACACAGAAATTGCATCCTAATTTAATTCAAAGGCACATTACCGACTTATGTAGGAACGGAGTGACACTCTAACTTTCTATGATTTGAATCTCTCCTGTGAGTCCAGGTTTAGATTCCGATGCTTCACTTCAGGTTTACTGTATCCCTTGGACGTTCTTATTGACGATGAAACAAAGAAATTGCTTCGGAATTAAATTCATAAGGCACAGTGCCGACCTAAGTAGAAGACGACTAACACTCTCACTTTCTATGATTTTAACCTCTCCTGTGAGTCCAGTTTTAGATTCCGATGCTTCACTTCGGGGTTACTGTATACCTTGCACCTTCTTGTTGACGATTAAACACAGAAATTGCATCGGAATTAAATTCAAAAGGCACAATGCCGACTCAAGTACAAGAGGACTGACATTCTCACTCTCTATGATTTGAACCTCTCCTGTGAGTCCAGTTTTACATTCCGATGCTTCACTTCAGGTTTACTGTATCCCTTTGACCTTCTTATTGACGATGAAACACAGAAATTGCATTCGAACTTAATACAAAAGGTACAATGCCGACTTAAGTACAAGAGGACTGACACTCTAACTTTCTATGATATGAACCTCCCTGTGAGTCCAGTTTTAGATTCCGATGCTTTACTTCAGATTTACTGTATCCCTTGGACCTTCTTATTGACGATTAAACATAGAAACTGCATCCGAATTTAATACACAAGGCACAATGGCGACTTAAGTACAAGAGGACTGACACTCTAACTTTCTATGATTTGAACCTCTCCTGTGAGTCCAGATTTAGATTCCGATGCTTCACTTCAGGTTTACTGTATCCGTCGGACCTTCTTATTGACGATGAAACACAGAAATTGCATCCGAATTTAATACAAAAATAACAATGGCGGCTTAAGTATAAGAGGACTGACACTCTCACTTTCTATGATTTGCACCTCTCCTGTGATTCCAGTTTTAGATTCCGATGCTTCACTTCAGGTTTACTGTATCCCTTGGACCTTCTTATTGACGATGAAACACAGAAATTGCATCCGAATTAAATTCAAAATGCACAATGCCGACTTAAGTTCAAGAGATTTGACACTCTAACTTTCTATGATTTGAACTTCTCCTGTGAGTCCAGTTTTAGATTCCGATGCTTCACCTCAGGTTTACTGTATCTGTTGGACCTTCTTATTGACGATGAAACACAGAAATTGCATCCAAATTTAATAGAAAAGGCACAATGCCGACTTAATTACAAGAGGACTGACACTCTAACTTTCTAGGATTTGAACCTCACCTGTGAGTCCAGTTTTAGTTTCCGATGCTTCACTTCAGGTTTACTGTATCCCTTGGACCTTCTTATTGACGATGAAACACAGAAATTGCGTCCGAATTTAATACAAAAATCACAATGGCGGCTTACGTACAAGAGGACTGACACTCTCACTTTCTATGATTTGAACCTCTCCTGTGAGTCCAGTTTAAGATTCCGATGCTTCACTTCAGGTTTACTGTATCCCTTGGACCTTTTTATTGACGATGAAACACAGAAATTGCGTCCGAATTTAATACAAAAATCACAATGGCGGCTTACGTACAAGAGGACTGACACTCTCACTTTCTATGATTTGAACATCTCCTGTGAGTCCAGTTCTAGATTCCGATGCTTCACTTCAGGTTTACTGTATCCTTGGACGTTTTTATTGACAATGAAACACAGAAATAGCATCGGAATTAAATTCAAAAGGCACAATGCCGACTCAAGTACAAGATGACTGACACTCTAACTTTTTATGATTTGAACCTCTCCTGTGAGTCCAGTTTTAGTTTCCGATGCTTCACTTCAGGTTTACTGTTTCCCTTGGACCTTCTTATTGACGATGAAACACAGAGTTTGCATCCGAATCTAATACAAATGGCACAATGCCGACTTAATTACAAGAGGACTGACACTCTAACTTTCTACGATTTGAACCTCTCCTGTGAGTCCAGTTTTAGATTCCGATGCTTCACTTCAGGTTTACTGTATCCCTTGGACCTTCTTATTGACGATGAAACACAGAAATTGCATCGGAATTAAATTTAAAACGCACAATGCCGACTTAAGCAAAAGAGGCCTGACACTCTCACTTTCTATGTTTTGAAAGTCTCCTGTGAGTCCAGTTTTAGATTCCGATGCTTCACTTCAGGTTTACTGTAACCCTTTGACCTTCTTATTCACGATGAAACACAGAGCTTGCATCCGGATTTAATACAAAAGGCACAATGCCGACTTAGGTACAAGAGGACTGACACTCTAACTTTCTATGATTTGAACCTCTCCTGTGAGTCCAGTTTTAGATTCCGATGCTTTACTTCAGGTTTACTGTATCCCTTCGACCTTCTTATTGACGATGAAAACAGAAATTGCATCCGAATTTAATACAAAAGGCACAATGGCGGCTTAAGTACAAGAGGACTGACACTCTCACTTTCTATGATTTGAACATCTCCTGTGAGTCCAGTTCTAGATTCCGATGCTTCACTTCAGGTTTACTGTATCCCTTGGACCTTCTTATTGACGATGAAACACAGCGTTTGCATCCGGATTTTATACAAAAGGCACAATGCCGACTTAAGTACAAAAGGGCTGACACTCTAACTTTCTATGATTTGAACCTCTCCTGTGAGCCCAGTTTTAGATTCCGATGCTTTACTTCAGGTTTACTGTATCTGTTGGACCTTGTTGTTGACGATAAAACACAGAAATCGCATCCGACATTAATACAAATAGCACAATGCCGTCTTAAGTTAAAGAGGACTGACGCTCTAACATTCTGTGATTTGAACCTCTCCTGCGAGTCCAGTTTTAGATTCCGATGCTTCACTTAAGGTTTACTGTATCCCTTCGACCTTCTTATTGACGATGAAACACAGAAATTGCATCCGAATTTAATACAAAGGTCCCAATGGCGACATAAGTACAAGGGGACTGACACTCTCACTTTCTATGATTTGAACCAATCCTGTGAGTCCAGTTTTAGATTCCGATGCTTCACTTAAGGTATACTGTAGCCCTTGGACCTTCTTATTGACGATGAAACACAGAAATTGCATCCGAATTTAATACAAAAGGCACATTACCGACTTAAGTACAAGCGAGGTGACACTCTAACTTTCTATGATTTGAATCTCTCCTGTGAGTCCAGTTTTAGATTCCGATGCTTCACTTCGGGTTTACTGTATCCCTTGGACCTTCTTATTGATGATGAAACACAGAAATTGCATCCGAATTTAATACAAAAATCACAATGGCGACTTTAGTACAAGAGGACCGACAATCTCACTTTCTATGATTTGAATATCTCCTGTGAGTCCAGTTTTAGATTCCAATGCTTCACTTCAGGTTTACTGTATCCCTTGGACCTTCTTATAGACGATGAAACACAGAATTTGCATCCGAAATTAACACAAAAGTCACAATGGTGACTTAAGAACAAGAGGACTAACACTCTCAATTTCTATGATTTGAACCTCTCCTGTGAGTCCAGTTTTACATTCCGATGCTTCACTTCAGGTTTACTGTATCCCTTGGACCTTCTTATTGACGATGAAACACAGAAATGGCATCCGAATTTAATACAAAAATCACAATGGCGACTTTAGTACAAGAGGACCGTCAATCTCACTTTCTATGATTTGAATATCTCCTGTGAGTCCAGGTTTAGATTCCAATGCTTCTCTTCAGGTTTACTGTACCCCTTGGACCTTCTTATAGACGATGAAACACAGAAATTGCATCCGAAAGTAATACAAAAGTCACAATGGTGACTTAAGTACAAGAGGACTGACACTCTCACTTTCTATGATTTGAACCTCTCCTGTGAGTCCAGTTTTAGATTCCGATGCTTCACCTCAGGTTTACTGTATCTGTTGGACCTTCGTATTGATGATGAAACACAGAAATTGCATCCGAATTTAATACAAATGGCACAATGCCGACTTAAGTACAAGAGGTCTGACACTCTCACTTTCTATGATTCGAACCCCTCCTGTGAGGTCAGATTTAGATTACGATGTTTCACTTCAGGATTACTGTATCCCTTGGACTTTCTTGTTGACGATAAAACACAGATATCGCATCCGAAATTAATACAAATAGCACAATGCCATCTTAAGTAAAAGAGGACTGACGATCTAACATTCTGTGATTTGAACCTCTCCTGCGAGTCCAGTTTTAGATTCCAATGCTTCACTTCAGGTTTACTGTATCCCTTGGACGTTCGTATTGACGATGAAGCACAGAAATTGCTTCGGAATTAAATTCAAAAGGCACAATGCCGACCTAAGTAGAAGACGACTAACACTCTCACTTTCTATGACTTGAACCTCTCCTGTGAGTCCAGTTTTAGATTCCGATGCTTCACTTCAGGGTTACTGTATACCTTGCACCTTCTTATTGACGATTAAACACAGAAATTGCATCGGAATTAAATTCAAAAGGCACAATGCCGACTTAAGTACAAGAGGACTGACACTCTCACTTTCTATGATTTGAGCCTCTCCTGTGAGCCCAGTTTTACATTCCGATGCTTCACTTCAGGTTTACTGTATCCCTTGAACCTTCTTATTGACGATGAAACACAGAAATTGCATCCGAATTTAATACAAAAGGTACAATGCCGACTTAGGCACAAGAGGACTGACACTCTAACTTTCTATGATTTGCACCTCCCCTGTGAGTCCAGTTTTAGATTCCAATGCTTCACTTCAGGTTTACTGTATCCCTTGAACCTTCTTATTGACGATGAAACACAGAAATTGCATCCGAATTTAATTCAAAAGGCCCAATGGCGACATAAGTACAAGGGGACTGACACTCTCACTTTCTATGATTTGAACCTATCCTGTGAGTCCAGTTTTAGATTCTGATGCTTCACTTCAGGTTTACTGTATCCCTTGGACCTTCTTATTGACGATGAAACACAGAAATTGCATCCGAAATTAATCCAAAAGTCACAATGGTGACTTAAGTACAAGAGGACTGACACTCTCACTTTCTATGATTTGCACCTCTCCTGTGAGTCCAGTTTTAGATTCCAATGCTTCACTTCAGGTTTACTGTATCCCTTGGACCTTCTTATTGACGATGAAACACAGAAATTGCATCCGAATTTAATACAAAAGGCCCAATGGCGACATAAGTACAAGGGGACTGACACTCTCACTTTCTATGATTTGAACCTATCCTGTGAGTCCAGTTTTAGATTCTGATGCTTCACTTCAGGTTTACTGTATCCCTTGGACCTTCTTATTGACGATGAAACACAGAAATTGCATCCGAATTTAATACAAAAGGCACATTACCGACTTAAGTACAAGCGGAGTGACACTCTAACTTTCTATGATTTGAATCTCTCCTGTGAGTCCAGTTTTAGATTCCGATGCTTCACTTCGGGTTTACTGTATCCCTTGGACCTTCTTATTGACGATGAAACACAGAAATTGCATCCGAATTTAATACAAAAATCACAATGGCGACTTTAGTACAAGAGGACCGACAATCTCACTTTCTATGATTTGAATATCTCCTGTGAGTCCAGTTTTAGATTCCAATGCTTCACTTCAGGTTTACTGTATCCCTTGGACCTTCTTATAGACGATGAAACACAGAAATTGCATCCGAAATTACCACAAAAGTCACAATGGTGACTTAAGTACAAGAGGACTGACACTCTCACTTTCTATGATTTGAACCTCTCCTGTGAGTCCAGTTTTACATTCCGATGCTTCACTTCAGGTTTACTGTATCCCTTGGACCTTCTTATTGACGATGAAACACAGAAACTGCATCCGAATTTAATACAAAAGGTACAATGCCGACTTAAGTACAAGAGGACTGACACTTTAACCTTCTATGATTTGCACCTCTCCTGTGAGTCCAGTTTTAGATTCCGATGCTTCACTTAGGTTTACTGTATCCCTTGGACCTTCTTATTGACGATGAAACACAGAAATTGCATCCGAATTTAATACAAAAATCACAATGGCGACTTTAGTACAAGAGGACCGACAATATCACTTTCTATGATTTGAATATCTCCTGTGAGTCCAGTTTTAGATTGCAATGCTTCACTTCAGGTTTACTGTATCCCTTGGACCTTCTTATAGACGATGAAACAATGAAATTGCATCCGAAATTAATACAAAAGTCACAATGGTGACTTAAGTACAAGAGGACAGATACTCTCACTTTCTATTATTTGTACCTCTCCTGTGAGTGCAGTTTGAGATTCCGATGCTTCACCTCAGGTTTACTGTATCTGTTGGACCTTCTTATTGACAATGAACCACAGAAATAGCACCGGAATTAAATTCAAAATGCACAATGCCGACTTAAGTACAAGAGGACTGACACTCTCACTTTCTATGATTCGAACCTCTCCTGTGAGGTCAGATTTAGATTACGATGTTTCACTTCAGGTTTACTGTATCCCTTGGACCTTCTTGTTGACGATAAAACACAGAAATCGCATCCGAAATTAATACAAATAGCACAATGCCGTCTTAAGTAAAAGAGGACTGACGCTCTAACATTCTGTGATTTGAACCTCTCCTGCGAGTCCAGTTTTAGATTCCGATGGTTCACTTAGGGTTTACTGTATCCTTTGGACCTTCTTATTGACGATGAAACACAGAAATTGCATCCGAATTTAATACAAAAGGCACATAACCGATTTAAGTACAAGCGGAGTGACACTCTAGTTTTCTATGATTTGAATCTCTCCTGTGAGTCCAGTTTTAGATTCCGATGCTTCACTTCAGGTTTACTGTATCCCTTGGACGTTCTTATTGACGATGAAACACAGAAATTGCTTCGGAATTAAATTCAAAAGGCACAGTGCCGACCTAAGTAGAAGACGACTAACTCTCTAACTTTCTATGATTTGAACCTCTCCTGTGAGTCCAGTTTTAGATTCCGATGCTTCACTTCAGGGTTACTGTATACCTTGCACCTTCTTATTGACGATTAAACACAGAAATTGCATCGGAATTAAATTCAAAAGGCACAATGCCGACTTAAGTACAAGAGGACTGACACTCTCACTTTCTACGATTTGAACCTCTCCTGTGAGTCCAGTTTTACTTTCCGATGCTTCACTTCCGGTTTACTGTATCCCTTGGACCTTCTTATTGACGATGAAACACAGAAATTGCATCCAAAATTAATCCAAAAGTCACATTGGTGACTTAAGTACAAGAGGACTGACACTCTCACTTTCTATGATTTGCACCTCTCCTTTGAGTCCAGTTTTAGATTCCAATGCTTCACTTCAGGTTTACTGTATCCCTTGGACCTTCTTATTGACGATGAAACACAGAAATTGCATCCGAATTTAATACAAAAGGCACATTACCGACTTATGTACAAGGGGAGTGACACTCTAACTTTCTATGATTTAAATCTCTCCTGTGGGTCCAGTTTTTGATTCCGATGCTTCACTTCGGGTTTACTGTATCCCTTGGACGTTCTTATTGACGATGAAGCACAGAAATTGCATCGGAATTAAATTCAAAAGGCACAGTGCTGACCTAAGTAGAGGACGACTAACACTCTCACTTTCTATGATTTGAACCTCTCCTGTGAGTCCAGTTTTAGATTCCGATGCTTCACTTCAGGGTTACTGTATACCTTGCACCTTCTTATTGACGATTAAACACAGAAATTGCATCGGAATTAAATTCAAAAGGCACAATGCCGACTTAAGTACAAGAGGACTGACACTGTCACTTTCTATGATTTGAACCTCTCCTGTGAGTCCAGTTTTACATTCCGATGCTTCACTTCAGGTTTACTCTATCTCTTGGACCTTCTTATTGACGATGAAACACAGATACTGCATCCGAATGTAATACAAAAGGTACAATGACGACTTAAGTACAAGAGGACCGACAATCTCACTTTCTATGATATGAATATCTCCTGTGAGTCCAGTTTTAGATTCCGATGCTTCACTTCAGGTTTACTGTATCCCTTGGACCTTCTTGTTGACGATGAAACACAGAAATTGCATCCGAATTTAATACAAAAATCACAATGGCGACTTTAGTAGAAAAGGACCGACAATCTCACTTTCTATGATTTGAATATCCCCTGTGAGTCCAGTTTTAGATTCCAATGCTTCACTTCAGGTCTTACTGTATCTGTGGGACCTTCGTATTGACGATGAAACACAGAAATTGCATCCGAATTTAATACAAATGGCACAATGCCGACTTAAGTACAAGAGGACTGACACTCTCACTTTCTATGATTCGAACCTCTCCTGTGAGGTCAGATTTAGATTACGATTTTTCACTTCAGGTTTACTGTATCCCTTGGACTTTCTTGTTGACGATAAAACACAGAAATATCATCCGAAATTAGTACAAATAGCACAATGCCGTCTTAAGTAAAAGAGGACTGACGCTCTAACATTCTGTGATTTGAACCTCTCCTGCGAGTCCAGTTTTAGATTCCGATGGTTCACTTAGGGTTTACTGTATCCCTTGGACCTTCTTATTGACGATGAAACCCAGAAATTGCATCGGAATTTAATACAAAAGGCACATTACCGACTTAAGTACAAGCGGAGTGACACTCTAACTTACTATGATTTGAATCTCTCCTGTGAGTCCAGTTTTAGATTCCGATGCTTCACTTCAGGGTTACTGTATACCTTGCACCTTCTTATTGACGATTAAACACAGTAATTGCATCGGAATTAAATTCAAAAGGCACAATGCCGACTTAAGTACAAGAGGACTGACACTCTCACTTTCTATGATTTGATCCTCTCCTGTGAGTCCAGTTTTACATTCCGATGCTTCACTTCAGGTTTACTGTATCCCTTGGACCTTCTTATTGACGATGAAACACAGAAATTGCATCCGAATTTAATACAAAAGGTACAATGCCGACTTAAGTACAAGAGGACTGACACTCTAACTTTCTATGATTTGCACCTCTCCTGTGAGTCCAGTTTTAGATTCCAATGCTTCACTTCAGGTTTACTGTATCCCTTGGACCATTTTATTGACGATGAAACACAGAAATTGCATCCGAATTTAATAAAAAAATCACAATGGCGACTTTAGTACAAGAGGACCGACAATCTCACTTTCTATGATTTGAACATCTCCTGTGAGTCCAGTTTTAGATTCCGATGCTTCACTTCAGGTTTACTGTATCCCTTGGACCTTCTTATTGACGATGAAACACAGATATTGCATCGGAATTAAATTTAAAACGCACAATGCCGACTTAAGTAAAGGAGGAGTGACACTCTCACTTTCTATGATTTGAACCTCTCCTGTGAGTCCAGTTTTAGATTCCGATGCTTCACTTCTGGTTTACTGCATCCCTTGGACCTTCTTATTGACAATGAACTACAGAAATAGCACCGGAATTAAATTCAAAATGCACAATGCCGACTTAAGTACAAGAGGACCGACACTCTAACTTTCTATGATTTGTACCTCTCCTGTGAGTCCAGTTTTAGATTCCGATGCTTCACTTCAGGTTTACTGTATCCCTGGGACGTTCTTATTGACGATCAAACACAGAGTTTGCATCCGAATTTAATACAAAAGGCATAATGCCGACTTAAGTACAAGAGGACTGACACACTAACTTTCTATGATTTGCACCTCTCCTGTGAGTCCAGTTTTAGATTCCGATGCTTCACTTCAGGTTTACTGTATCCCTTGGACCTTCTTATTGACGATGAAACACAGAAATTGCATCCGAAATTAATACAAAAGTCACAATGGTGACTTAAGTACAAGAGGAATGGCACTCTCACTTTCTATGATTCGAACCTCTCCGGTGAGGTCAGATTTAGATTACGTTGTTTCACTTCAGGTTTACTGTATCCCTTGGACCTTCTTGTTGACGATAAAACACAGAAATCGCATCCGAAATTAATACAATCAGCACAATGCCGTCTTAAGTAAAAGAGGACTGACGCTCTAACATTCTGTGATTTGAATCTCTCCTGCGAGTCCAGTTTTAGATTCCGATGGTTCACTTAGGGTTTACTGTATCCCTTGGACCTTCTTATTGACGATGAAACACAGAAATTGCATCCGAAATTAATCCAAAAGTCACAATGGTGACTTAAGTACAAGAGGACTGTCACTCTCACTTTCTATGATTTGCACCTCTCCTGTGAGTCCAGTTTTAGATTCCAATGCTTCACTTCAGGTTTACTGTATCCCTTGGACCTTCTTATTGACAATGAACCACAGAAATAGCACCGGAATTAAATTCAAAATGCACAATGCCGACTTAAGTACAGGGGCACTGACACTCTAACTTTCTATGATTTGTACCTCTCCTGTGAGTCCAGTTTTAAATTCCGATGCTTCACTTCAGGTTTACTGTATCCCTTGGACCTTCTTATTGACGATGAAACACAGAGTTTGCATCCGAATTTAATACAAAAGGCATAATGCCGACTTAAGTACAAGAGGACTGACACTCTAACTTTGTATGATTTGCACCTCTCCTGTGAGTCCAGTTTTAGATTCCGATGCTTCACTTCAGGTTTACTGTATCCCTTGGACCTTCTTATTGACGATGAAACACGAGGTTGCATCCGAATTTAATACAAAAGGCACAATGCCGACTTATTTACAAGAGGACTGACACTCTAACTTTCTATGATTTGAACCTCTCCTGTGAGTCCAGTTTTAGGTTCCGATGCTTCACTTCAGGTTTACTGTATCCCTTGGACCTTCTTATTGACGATAAAACACAGAAATTGCATCCGAAATTAATCCAAAAGTCACAATGGTGACTTAAGTACAAGAGGACTGACACTCTCACTTTCTATGATTTGAACCTCTCCTGTGAGTCCAGTTTTAGATTCCGATGCTTCACCTCAGGTTTACTGTATCTGTTGGACCTTCTTGTTGACGATAAAACACAGAAATCGCATCCGACATTAATACAAATAGCACAATGCCGTCTTAAGTTAAAGAGGACTGACGCTCTAACATTCTGTGATTTGAACTTCTCCTGCGAGTCCAGTTTCAGATTCCGATGCTTCACTTAAGGTTTACTGTATCCCTTGGACCTTCTTATTGACGATGAAACACAGAAATTGCATCCTAATTTAATACAAAAGGCACATTACCGACTTAAGTACAAGCGGAGTGACACTCTAACTTTCTATGATTTGAATCTCTCCTGTGAGTCCAGTTTTAGATTCCGATGCTTCACTTCGCGTTTACTGTATCCCTTGGACGTTCTTATTGACGATGAAGCACAGAAATTGCTTCGGAATTAAATTCAAAAGGCACAGTGCCGACCTAAGTAGAGGACGACTAACACTCTCACTTTCTATGATTTGAACCTCTCCTGTGAGTCCAGTTTTAGATTCCGATGCTTCACTTCAGGGTTACTGTATACCTTGCACCTTCTTATTGACGATTAAACACAGAAATTGCATCGGAATAAAATTCAAAATGCACAATGCCGACTTAAGTACAAGAGGACTGACACTCTCACTTTCTATGATTTGAACCTCACCTGTGAGTCCAGTTTTACATTCCGATGCTTCACTTCAGGTTTACTGTATCCCTTGGACCTTCTTATTGACGATGAAACACAGAAATTGCATCCGAATTTAATACAAAAATCACAATGGCGACTTTAGTACAAGAGGACCGACAATCTCACGTTCTATGATTTGATTATCCCCTGTGAGTCCAGTTTTAGATTCCAATGCTTCACTTCAGGTTTACTGTATCTGTGGGACCTTCGTATTGACGATGAAACACAGAAATTGCATCCGAATTTAATAAAAAAATCACAATGGCGACTTTAGTACAAGAGGACCGGCAATCTCACTTTCTATGTTTTGAATATCTCCTGTGAGTCCAGTTTTAGATTCCAATGCTTCACTTCAGGTTTACTGTATCTCTTGGACCTTCTTATAGACGATGAAACACAGAAATTGCATCCAAAATTAATACAAAAGTCACAATGGTGACTTAAGTACAACAGGACAGACACTCTCACTTTCTATGATTTGAACCTCTCCTGTGAGTCCAGTTTTAGATTCCGATGCTTCACCTCAGGTTTACTGTATCTGTTGGACCTTCGTATTGACGATGAAACACAGAAATTGCATCCGAATTTAATACAAATGGCACAATGCCGACTTAAGTACAAGAGGACTGACACTCTCACTTTCTATGATTCGAACCTCTCCTGTGAGGTCAGATTTAGTTTACGATTTTTCACTTCAGGTTTACTGCATCCCGTGGACTTTCTTGTTGACGATAAAACACAGAAATCGCATCCGAAATTAATACAAATAGCACAATGCCGTCTTAAGTAAAAGAGGACTGACGCTCTAACATTCTGTGATTTGAACCTCTCCTGCGAGTCCAGTTTTAGATTCCAATGGTTCACTTAGGGTTTACTGTATCCCTTGGACCTTCTTATTGACGATGAAACACAGAAATTGCATCGGAATTTAATACAAAAGGCACATTACCGACTTAAGTACAAGCGGAGTGACACTCTAACTTACTATGATTTGGATCTCTCCTGTGAGTCCAGTTTTAGATTCCGATGGTTCACTTAGGGTTTACTGTATCCCTTGGACCTTCTTATTGACGATGAAACACAGAAATTGCATCCGAAATTAATCCAAAAGTCACAATGGTGACTTAAGTACAAGAGGACTGACACTCTCACTTTCTATGATTTTCACCTCTCCTGTGAGTCCAGTTTTAGATTCCAATGCTTCACTTCAGGTTTACTGTATCCCTTGGACCTTCTTATTGACAATGAACCACAGAAATAGCACCGGAATTAAATTCAAAATGCACAATGCCGACTTAAGTACAGGAGCACTGACACTCTAACTTTCTATGATTTGTACCTCTCCTGTGAGTCCAGTTTTAAATTCCGATGCTTCACTTCAGGTTTACTGTATCCCTTGGACCGTCTTATTGACGATGAAACACAGAGTTTGCATCCGAATTTAATACAAAAGGCATAATGCCGACTTAAGTACAAGACGACTGACACTCTAACTTTGTATGATTTGCACCTCTCCTGTGAGTCCAGTTTTAGATTCCGATGCTTCACTTCTGGTTTACTGTATCCCTTGGACCTTCTTATTGACGATGAAACACGAGGTTGCGTCCGAATTTAATACAAAAAGCACAATGCCGACTTATTTACAAGAGGACTGACACTCTAACTTTCTATGATTTGAACCTCTCCTGTGAGTCCAGTTTTAGGTTCCGATGCTTCACTTCAGGTTTACTGTATCCCTTGGACCTTCTTACTGACGATAAAACACAGAAATTGCATCCGAAATTAATCCAAAAGTCACAATGGTGACTTAAGTACAAGAGGACTGACACTCTCACTTTCTATGATTTGAACCTCTCCTGTGAGTCCAGTTTTAGATTCCGATGCTTCACCTCAGGTTTACTGTATCTGTTGGACCTTCTTGTTGACGATAAAACACAGAAATCACATCCGACATTAATACAAATAGCACAATGCCGTCTTAAGTTAAAGAGGACTGACGCTCTAACATTCTGTGATTTGAACTTCTCCTGCGAGTCCAGTTTCAGATTCCGATGCTTCACTTAAGGTTTACTGTATCCCTTGGACCTTCTTATTGACGATGAAACACAGAAATTGCATCCTAATTTAATACAAAAGGCACATTACCGACTTAAGTACAAGCGGAGTGACACTCTAACTTTCTATGATTTGAATCTCTCCTGTGAGTCCAGTTTTAGATTCCGATGCTTCACTTCGGGTTTACTGTATCCCTTGGACGTTCTTATTGACGATGAAGCACAGAAATTGCTTCGGAAATAAATTCAAAAGGCACAGTGCCGACCTAAGTAGAGGACGACTAACACTCTCACTTTCTATGATTTGAACCTCTCCTGTCAGTCCAGTTTTAGATTCCGATGCTTCACTTCAGGGTTACTGTATACCTTGCACCTTCTTATTGACGATTAAACACAGAAATTGCATCGGAATTAAATTCAAAATGCACAATGCCGACTTAAGTACAAGAGGACTGACACTCTCACTTTCTATGATTTGAACCTCACCTGTGAGTCCAGTTTTACATTCCGATGCTTCACTTCAGGTTTACTGTATCCCTTGGACCTTCTTATTGACGATGAAACACAGAAATTGCATCCGAATTTAATACAAAAATCACAATGGCGACTTTAGTACAAGAGGACTGACAATCTCACTTTCTATGATTTGAATATCCCCTGTGAGTCCAGTTTTAGATTCCAATGCTTCACTTCAGGTTTACTGTATCTGTGGGACCTTCGTATTGACGATGAAACACAGAAATTGCATCCGAATTTAATACAAATGGCACAATGCCGACTTAAGTACAAGAGGACTGACACTCTCACTTTCTATGATTCGAATCTCTCCTGTGAGGTCAGATTTAGATTACGATTTTTCACTTCAGGTTTACTGTATCCCTTGGACTTTCTTGTTGACGATAAAACACAGAAATCGCATCCGAAATTAATACAAATAGCACAATGCCGTCTTAAGTAAAAGAGGACTGACGCTCTAACATTCTGTGATTTGAACCTCTCCTGCGAGTCCAGTTTTAGATTCCGATGGTTCACTTAGGGCTTACTGTATCCCTTGGACCTTCTTATTGACGATGAAACACAGAAATTGCATCGGAATTTAATACAAAAGGCACATTACCGACTTAAGTACAAGCGGAGTGACACTCTAACTTACTATGATTTGAATCTCTCCTGTGAGTCCAGTTTTAGATTCCGATGCTTCACTTCAGGTTTACTGTATCCCTTGGACGTTCTTATTGACGATGAATCACAGAAATTGCTTCGGAATAAAATTCAAAAGGCACAGTGCCGACCTAAGTAGAAGCCGACTAACTCTCTCACTTTCTATGATTTGTACCTCTCCTGTGAGTCCAGTTTTAGAATCCGATGCTTCACTTCAGGGTTACTGTATACCTTGCACCTTCTTATTGACGATTAAACACAGAAATTGCATCGGAATTAAATTCAAAAGGCACAATGCCGACTTAAGTACAAGAGGACTGACTCTCTCACTTTCTATGATTTGAACCTCTCCTGTGAGTCCAGTTTTACATTCCGATGCTTCTCTTCAGGTTTACTGTATCCCTTGGACCTTCTTATTGACGATGAAACACAGAAATTGCATCCGAATTTAATACAAAAGGTACAATGCCGACTTAAGTACAAGAGGACTGACACTCTAACTTTCTATGATTTGCACCTCTCCTGTGGGTCCAGTTTTAGATTCCAATGATTCACTTCAGGTTTACTGTATCCCTTGGACCTTCTTATTGACGATGAAACACCGAAATTGCATCCGAATTTAATAAAAAAATCACAATGGCGACTTTAGTACAAGAGGACCGGCAATCTCACTTTCTATGTTTTGAATATCTCCTGTGAGTCCAGTTTTAGATTCCGATGCTTCACTTCAGGTTTACTGTAACCCTTGGACCTTCTTATAGACGATGAAACACAGAAATTGCATCCGAAATTAATACAAAAGTCACAATGGTGACTTAAGTACAAGAGGAATGACACTCTCACTTTGTATGATTCGAACCTCTCCGGTGAGGTCAGATTTGGATTACGTTGTTTCACTTCAGGTTTACTGTATCCCTTGGACCTTCTTGTTGACGATAAAACACAGAAATCGCATCCGACATTAATACAAATAGCACAATGCCGTCTTAAGTTAAAGAGGACTGACGCTCTAACATTCTGTGATTTGAACCTCTCCTGCGAGTCCAGTTTCAGATTCCGATGCTTCACTTAAGGTTTACTGTATCCCTTGGACCTTCTTATTGACGATGAAACACAGAAATTGCATCCGAATTTAATACAAAAGGCACATTACCGACTTAAGTACAAGCGGAGTGACACTCTAACTTTCTATGATTTGAATCTCTCCTGTGAGTCCAGTTTTAGATTCCGATGCTTCACTTCGGGTTTACTGTATCCCTTGGACGTTCTTATTGACGATGAAGCACAGAAATTGCTTCGGAATTAAATTCAAAAGGCACAGTGCCGACCTAAGTAGAGGACGACTAACACTCTCACTTTCTATGATTTTAACCTCTCCTGTGAGTCCAGTTTTAGATTCCGATGCTTCACTTCAGGGTTACTGTATACCTTGCACCTTCTTATTGACGATTAAACACAGAAATTGCATCGGAATTAAATTCAAAATGCACAATGCCGACTTAAGTACAAGAGGACTGACACTCTCACTTATTATGATTTGAACCTCACCTGTGAGTCCAGTTTCACATTCCGATGCTTCACTTCAGGTTTACTGTATCCCTTGGACCTTCTTATTGACGATGAAACACAGAAACTGCATCCGAATTTAATACAAAAGGTACAATGCCGACTTAAGTACAAGAGGACTGACACTTTAACTTTCTATGATTTGCACCTCTCCTGTGAGTCCAGTTTTAGATTCCGATGCTTCACTTCAGGTTTACTGTATCCCTTGGACCTTCTTATTGACGATGAAACACAGAAATTGCATCCGAATATAATACAAAAATCACAATGGCGACTTTAGTACAAGAGGACCGACAATCTCACTTTCTATGATTTGAATATCTCCTGTGAGTCCAGTTTTAGATTCCAATGCTTCACTTCAGGTTTACTGTATCTCTTGGACCTTCTTATAGACGATGAAACACAGAAATTGCATCCAAAATTAATACAAAAGTCACAATGGTGACTTAAGTACAACAGGACAGACACTCTCACTTTCCATGATTTGAACCTCTCCTGTGAGTCCAGTCTTAGATTCCGATGCTTCACCTCAGGTTTACTGTATCTGTTGGACCTTCGTATTGACGATGAAACACAGAAATTGCATCCGAATTTAATACAAATGGCACAATGCCGACTTAAGTACAAGAGGACTGACACTCTCACTTTCTATGATTCGAACCTCTCCTGTGAGGTCAGATTTAGTTTACGATTTTTCACTTCAGGTTTACTGCATCCCTGGGACTTTCTTGTTGACGATAAAACACAGAAATCGCATCCGAAATTAATACAAATAGCACAATGCCGTCTTAAGTAAAAGAGGACTGACGCTCTAACATTCTGTGATTTGAACCTCTCCTGCGAGTCCAGTTTTAGATTCCGATGGTTCACTTAGGGTTTACTGTATCCCTTGGACCTTCTTATTGACGATGAAACACAGAAATTGCATCGGAATTTAATACAAAAGGCACATTACCGACTTAAGTACAAGCGGAGTGACACTCTAACTTACTATGATTTGGATCTCTCCTGTGAGTCCAGTTTTAGATTCCGATGCTTCACTTCAGGTTTACTGTATCCCTTGGACGTTCTTATTGACGATGAAACACAGAAATTGCTTCGGAATTAAATTCAAAAGGCACAGTGCCGACCTAAGTAGAAGACGACTAACTCTCTCACTTTCTATGATTTGAACCTCTCCTGTGAGTCCAGTTTTAGATTCCGATGCTTCACTTCAGGGTTACTGTATACCTTGCACCTTCTTATTGAAGATTAAACACAGAAATTGCATCGGAATTAAATTCAAAAGGCACAATGCCGACTTAAGTACAAGATTACTGACACTGCCACTTTCTATGATTTGAACCTCTCCTGTGAGTCCAGTTTTACATTCCGATGCTTCACTTCAGGTTTACTGTATAACTTGGACCTTCTTATTGACGATGAAACACAGAAATTGCATCCGAATTTAATACAAAAGGTACAATGCCGACTTAAGTACAAGAGGACTGACACTCTAACTTTCTATGATTTGCACCTCTCCTGTGAGTCCAGTTTGAGATTCCAATGCTTCACTTCAGGTTTACTGTATCACTAGGACCTTCTTATTGACGATGAAACACAGAAATTGCATCCGAATTTAATACAAAAATCACAATGGCGACTTTAGTACAAGAGGACCGACAATCTCACTTTCTATGATTTGAACATCTCCTGTGAGTCCAGTTTTAGATTCCGATGCTTCACTTCAGGTTTAATGTATCCCTTGGACCTTCTTATTGACGATGATACACAGATATTCCATCGGAATTAAATTTAAAACGCACAATGCCGACTTAAGTAAAAGAGGAGTGACACTCTCACTTTCTATGATTTGAACCTCTCCTGCGAGTCCAGTTTTAGATTCCGATGCTTCACTTCTGGTTTACTGCATCCCTTGGACCTTCTTATTGACAATGAACCACAGAAATAGCAACGGAATTAAATTCAAAATGCACAATGCCGACTTAAGTACAAGAGGACTGACACTCTAACTTTCTATGATTTGCACCTCTCCTGGGAGTCCAGTTTTAGATTCCGATGCTTCACTTCAGGTTTACTGTATCCCTTGTACCTTCTTATTGACGATGAAACACAGAAATTGCATCCGAATTTAATACAAAAGGCACATTACCGACTTAAGTACAAGCGGAGTGACACTCTAATTTTCTATGATTTGAATCTCTCCTGTGAGTCCAGTTTTAGATTCCGATGCTTCACTTCAGGTTTACTGTATCCCTTGGACGTTCTTATTGACGATGAAACACAGAAATTGCTTCGGAATTAAATTCAAAAGGCACAGTGCCGACCTAAGTAGAAGACGACTAATTCTCTCACTTTCTATGATTTGTACCTCTCCTGTGAGTCCAGTTTTAGATTCCGATGCTTCACTTCAGGTTTACTGTATCATTTGGACCTTCTTATTGACGATGAAACACAGAGTTTGCATCCGAATTTAATACAAAAGGCATAATGCCGACTTAAGTACATGAGGACTGACACTCTAACTTTCGATGATTTGAACCTCTCCTGTGAGTTCAGTTTTAGATTCCGATGGTTCACCTCAAGTTTACTGTATCTGTTGGACCTCCTTATTGACGATGAAACACAGAAATTGCGTCCGAATTTAATACAAAAGGCACAATTCCGACTTAATTACAAGAGGACTGACACTCTAACTTTCTATGATTTCAACCTCTCCTGTCAGTCCAGTTTTAGATTCCGATGCTTCACCTCAGGTTTACTGTATCTGTTGGACCTTCTTGTTGACGATGAAACACAGAAATTGCATCCGAATTTAATACAAATGGCACAATGCCTACTTAAGTACAAGAGGACTGACACTCTTACTTTCTATGATTCGAACCTCCCCTGTGAGGTCAGATTTAGATTCCGATGTTTCGCTTCAGGTTTACTGTATCCCTTGGACCTTCTTGTTGACGACAAAACACAGAAATCGCATTAGAAATTAATACAAATAGAACAATGCCGTCTTAAGTAAAAGAGGACTGACACTCTAACATTCTGTGATTTGAACCTCTCCTGCGAGTCCAGTTTTCGATTCCGATGCTTCACTTAAGGTTTACTGTATCCCTTGCACCTTCTTATTGACGATGAAACACAGAAATTGCTTCGGAATTAAATTCAAAAAGCACAGTGCCGACCTAAGTAGAAGACGACTAACGCCCTCACTTTCTATGATTTGAATCTCTCCTATGAGTCCAGTTTTAGATTCCGATGCTTCACTTCAGGGTTACTGTATACCTTGCACCTTCTTATTGACGATTAAACACAGAAATTGCATCGGCATTAAATTCAAAAGGCACAATGCCGACTTAAGTACAAGAGTACTGACACTCTCACTTTCTATGATTAGAACCTCTCCTATGAGTTCAGTTTTACATTCCGATGCTTCACTTCAGGTTTACTGTATCCCTTGGACCTTCTTATTGACGATGAAACACAGAAATTGCAACCGAATTTAATACAAAAGGTACAATTCCGACTTAAGTACAAGAGGACTGACACTCTAACTTCCTATGATTTGCACCTCTTCTGTGAGTCCAGTTTTAGATTCCGATGCTTCACTTCAGGTTTACTGTATCTCTTGGACCTGCTTATTGACGATGTAACACGGAAATTGCATCCGAATTTAATACAAAAATCACAATGGCGACTTTAGTACAAGAGGACCGACAATCTCACTTTCTATGATTTGAACATCTCTTTTGTAAGTCCAGTTTTGGATTCCGATGCTACACTTCAGGTTTACTGTGTCCCTTGGACCTTCTTATTGACGATGAAACACAGATATTGCATCGGAATTAAATTTAAAACGCACAATGCCGACTTAAGTAAAGGAGGACTGACACTCTCACTTTCTATGATTTGAACCTCTCCTGTGAGTCCAGTTTTAGATTCCGATGCCTCACTTCAGGTTTACTGTATCCCTTGGACCTTCTTATTGACAATGAACCACAGAAATAGCACCGGAATTAAATTCAAAATGCACAATGCCGACTTAATTACAAGAGGACTGACACTCTAACTTTCTATGATTTGTACCTCTCCTGTGAGTCCAGTTTTAGATTCCGATGCTTCACTTCAGGTTTACTGTATCCCTTCGACCTTCTTATTGACGATGAAACACAGAGTTTGCATCCGAATATAATACAAAAGGCATAATGCCGACTTAAGTACAAGAGGACTGACACTCTAACTTTCTATGATTTGCACCTCTCCTGGGAGTCCAGTTTTAGATTCCGATGCTTCACTTCAGGTTTACTGTATCCCTTGTACCTTCTTATTGACGATGAAACACAGAAATTGCATCCGAATTTAATACAAAAGGCACATTACCGACTTAAGTACAAGCGGAGTGACACTCTAATTTTCTATGATTTGAATCTCTCCTGTGAGTCCAGTTTTAGATTCCGATGCTTCACTTCAGGTTTACTGTATCCCTTGGACGTTCTTATTGACGATGAAACACAGAAATTGCTTCGGAATTAAATTCAAAAGGCACAGTGCCGACCTAAGTAGAAGACGACTAATTCTCTCACTTTCTATGATTTGTACCTCTCCTGTGAGTCCAGTTTTAGATTCCGATGCTTCACTTCAGGGTTACTGTATACCTTGCACCTTGTTATTGACGATTAAACACAGAAATTGCATCGGAATTAAATTCAAAAGGCACAATGCCGACTTAAGTACAAGAGGACTGACACTCTCACTTTCTATGATTTGAACCTCTCCTGTGAGTCCAGTTTTACATTCCGATGCTTCACTTCAGGTTTACTGTATCCCTTGGACCTTCTTATTGACGATGAAACACAGAAACTGCATTCGAATTTAATACAAAAGGTACAATGCCGACTTAAGTACAAGAGGACTGACACTCTAACTTTCTATGATTTGCACCTCTCCTCTGAGTCCAGTTTTAGATTCCGATGCTTCACTTCAGGTTTACTGTATCATTTGGTCCTTCTTACTGACGATGAAACACAGAGTTTGCATCCGAATTTAATACAAAAGGCATAATGCCGACTTAAGTACAAGAGGACTGACACTCTAACTTTCGATGATTTGAACCTCTCCTGTGAGTCCAGTTTTAGATTCCGATGGTTCACCTCAAGTTTACTGTATCTGTTGGACCTCCTTATTGACGATGAAACACAGAAATTGCGTCCGAATTTAATACAAAAGGCACAATGCCGACTTAATTACAAGAGGACTGACACTCTAACTTTCTATGATTTCAACCTCTCCTGTCAGTCCAGTTTTAGATTCCGATGCTTCACCTCAGGTTTACTGTATCTGTTGGACCTTCTTGTTGACGATGAAACACAGAAATTGCATCCGAATTTAATACAAATGGCACAATGCCTACTTAAGTACAAGAGGACTGACACTCTTACTTTCTATGATTCGAACCTCCCCTGTGAGGTCAGATTTAGATTCCGATGTTTCGCTTCAGGTTTACTGTATCCCTTGGACCTTCTTGTTGACGGCAAAACACAGAAATCGCATTAGAAATTAATACAAATAGAACAATGCCGTCTTAAGTAAAAGAGGACTGACACTCTAACATTCTGTGATTTGAACCTCTCCTGCGAGTCCAGTTTTCGATTCCGATGCTTCACTTAAGGTTTACTGTATCCCTTGCACCTTCTTATTGACGATGAAACACAGAAATTGCTTCGGAATTAAATTCAAAAAGCACAGTGCCGACCTAAGTAGAAGACGACTAACGCCCTCACTTTCTATGATTTGAATCTCTCCTATGAGTCCAGTTTTAGATTCCGATGCTTCACTTCAGGGTTACTGTATACCTTGCACCTTCTTATTGACGATTAAACACAGAAATTGCATCGGCATTAAATTCAAAAGGCACAATGCCGACTTAAGTACAAGAGTACTGACACTCTCACTTTCTATGATTAGAACCTCTCCTATGAGTTCAGTTTTACATTCCGATGCTTCACTTCAGGTTTACTGTATCCCTTGGACCTTCTTATTGACGATGAAACACAGAAATTGCAACCGAATTTAATACAAAAGGTACAATTCCGACTTAAGTACAAGAGGACTGACACTCTAACTTCCTATGATTTTCACCTCTTCTGTGAGTCCAGTTTTAGATTCCGATGCTTCACTTCAGGATTACTGTATCTCTTGGACCTGCTTATTGACGATGTAACACGGAAATTGCATCCGAATTTAATACAAAAATCACAATGGCGACTTTAGTACAAGAGGACCGACAATCTCACTTTCTATGATTTGAACATCTCTTTTGTAAGTCCAGTTTTGGATTCCGATGCTTCACTTCAGGTTTACTGTGTCCCTTGGACCTTCTTATTGACGATGAAACACAGATATTGCATCGGAATTAAATTTAAAACGCACAATGCCGACTTAAGTAAAGGAGGACTGACACTCTCACTTTCTATGATTTGAACCTCTCCTGTGAGTCCAGTTTTAGATTCCGATGCTTCACTTCAGGTCTACTGTATCCCTTGGACCTTCTTATTGACAATGAACCACAGAAATAGCACCGGAATTAAATTCAAAATGCACAATGCCGACTTAATTACAAGAGGACTGACACTCTAACTTTCTATGATTTGTACCTCTCCTGTGAGTCCAGTTTTAGATTCCGAACCTTCACTTCAGGTTTACTGTATACCTTGGACCTTCTTATTGACGATGAAACACAGAGTTTGCATCCGAATTTAATACAAAAGGCATAATGCCGACTTAAGTACAAGAGGACTGAAACTCTAACTTTCTATGATTTGAACCTCTCCAGTGAGTCCAGTTTTAGGTTCCGATGCTTTACTTCAGGTTTACTGTATCCCTTGGACCTTCTTATTGACGATTAAACACAGAAACTGCATCCGAATTTAATACAAAAAGCACAATGCCGACTTAAGTACAAGAGGACTGACACTCTCACTTTCTATGATTCGAACCTCTCCTGTGAGTCCAGTTTTAGATTCCGATGCTTCACTTCAGGTTTACTGTATCTCTTGGACGTTGTTATTGACGATGAAACACAGAAATTGCATCGGAATTAAATTCAAAAGGCACAGTGCCGCCTAAGTAGAAGAGGACTAACACTCTCACTTTCTATGATTTGAACCTCTCCTGTGAGTCCAGTTTTATATTCCGATGCTTAACTTCAGGTTTACTGTATCCCTTGGACCTTCTTATTGACGATGAAACACAGAAATTGCATCCGAATTTAATACAAAAATCACAATGGCGGCTTAAGTACAAGAGGACTGACACTCTCACTTCCTATGATTTGAACATCTCCTGTGAGTCCAGTTCTAGATTCCGATGCTTCACTTCAGGTTTACTTTATCCCTTGGACCTTCTTATTGACGATGAAACACAGATATTGCATCGGAATTAAATTTAAAACGCACAATGCCGACTTAAGAAAGAGAGGACTGACACTCTCACTTTCTATGATTTGAATCTCTCCTGTGAGTCCAGTTTTAGATTCCGATGCTTCACTTCAGGTTTACTGTATCCCTTGGACCTTCTTATTGACGATGAAACACAGAGTTTGCATCCGGATTTAATACAAAAGGCACAATGCCGACTTAAGTACAAGAGGACTGACACTCTAACTTTCTATGATTTGAACATCTCCCGTGAGTCCAGTTTTGGATTCCGATGCTTTACTTCAGGTTTACTGTATCCCTTGGACCTTCTTATTGACGATGAAAACAGAAATTGCATCATAATTTAATACAAAAGGCACAATGGCGACTTAAGTACAAGAGGACTGACACTCTCACTTTCTATGATTTGAACCTCCCCTGTGAGTCCAGTTTTAGATTCCGATGCTTCACTTCAGGTTTACTGTATCCCTTGGACCTTCTTATTGACGACGAAACACAGAAATTGCATTCGAATTTAATACAAATGGCACAATGCCGACTTAAGTACAAGAGGACTGACACTCTCACTTTCAAAGATTCGAACCTCTCCTGTGAGGTCAGATTTAGATTCCGATGCTTCACTTCAGGTTTACTGTATACCTAGCACCTTCTTATTGACGATGAAACACAGAAATTGCATCGGAATTAAATTCAAAAGGCACAATGCCGTCTTAAGTACAAGACTACTGACACTCTAACTTTCTATGATTTGCACCACTCCTGTGAGTCCAGTTTTAGATTCCGATGCTTCACTTCAGGTTTACTGTATCCCTTGGACCTTCTTATTGACGATGAAACACAGAAATTGCATCAGAATTAAATTCAAATGGCTTAATTCCGACTTAAGTACAAGCGGACTGACACTCTCACTTTCTATGATTTGAACCTCTCCTGTGAGTCCAGTTTTAGATTCCGATGCTTCACTTCAGGTGTACTGTATCCCTTGGACCTTCTAATTGACGATGAAACACAGAGTTTGCATCCGAATTTAATACAAAAGGCACAATGCCGACGTAAGTACAAGAGGACTGACACTCTAACATTCTATGATTTGAACCTCTCCTGCGAGTCCAGTTTTAGATTCCGATGCTTCACTTAAGGTTTACTGTATCCCTTGGACCTTCTTATTGACGATGAAACACAGATATTGCATCCGAATTTAATACAAAAATCAGAATGGCGACTTAAGTACAAGAGGACTGACACTCTAACATTCTATGATTTGAACCTGTCCTGCGAGTCCAGTTTTAGATTCCGATGCTTCACTTAAGGTTTTCTGTATCCCTTGGACCTTCTTATTGACGATAAAACACAGAAATCGCATCCGAATTTAATACAAGTGGCACAATGTCGTCTTAAGTAAAAGAGGACTGACACTCTAACATTCTATGATTTGAACCTTTCCTGCTAGTCCAGTTTTAGATTCCGATGCTTCACTTAAGGTTTACTGTATCCCTTGGACCTTCTTATTGCCGATGAAACACAGAAATTGCATCCGAATTTAATACAAAAGGCACATTACCGACTTAAGTACAAGAGGATCGACACTCTAACTTTCTATGATTTGAATCTCTCCTGTGAGTCCAGTTTTAGATTCCGATGCTCCACTTCAGGTTTACTGTATCCCTTGGACGTTCTTATTGACGATGAAACACAGAAATTGCATCGGAATTAAATTCAAAAGGCACAGTGCCGACCTAAGTAGAAGACGACTAACACTCTCACTTTCTATGATTTGAACCTCTCCTGTGAGTCCAGTTTAAATTCCGATGCTTCACTTCAGGTTTACTGTATACCTTGCACCTTCTTATTGACGATGAAACACAGAAATTGCATAGGAATTAAATTCAAATTGCACAATGCTGACTTAAGTAAAAGAGGACTGACACTCTCACTTTCAATGATTTAAACCTCTCCTGTGAGTACAGTTTTAGATTCCGATGCTTCACTTCAGGTTTACTGTATCCCTTGGACGTTCTTATTGACAATGAAACACAGAAATAGCATCGGAATTAAATTCAAAAGGCACAATGCCGACTTAAGTACAAGAGGACTGACACTCTAACTTTCTATGATTTGAACCTCTCCTGTGAGTCCCGTTCTAGTATCCGATTCTTCACTTCAGGTTTACTGTATCCCTTGGACCTTCTTATTGACGATGAAACACAGAGTTTGCATCCGAATTTAATACAAAAGGCACAGTGGCGAATTAAGTACAAGAGGACTGATACTCTCACTTTCTATGATTTGAACCTCTCCTGTGAGTCCAGTTGTAAATTCCGATGCTTCAATTCAGGTTTACTGTATCCCTTGGACCTTCTTATTGACGATGAAATTCAGAAATTGCATCCGAAATTAATACAAAAGTCACAATGGTGACTTAAGTACAAGAGGACTGACACTCTCACTTTCTATGATTTGAACCTCTCCTGTGAGTCCAGTTTTAGATTCCGATGCTTCACCTCAGGTTTACTGTATCCCTAGGACCTTCTTATTGACGATGAAACACAGAAATTGCATCCGAATTTAATACAAATGGCACAATGCCGACTTAAGTTCAAGTGGACTGACACTCTCACTTTCTGTGATTCTAACCTCTCCTGTGAGTCCAGTTTTAGAATCCGATGCTTCACTTCAGGTTTACTGTATCCCTTGGACGTTCTTATTGACGATGAAACACAGAAATTGCATCGGAATTAAATTCAAAAGGCACAATGCCGTCTTAAGTACAAGAATACTGACACTCTAACTTTCTATGATTTGCACCTCTCCTGTGAGTCCAGTTTTAGATTCCGATGCTTCACTTCAGGTTTACTGTATCCCTTGGACCTTCTTATTGACGATAAAACACAGAAATCGCATCCGACTTTAATACAAGTGGCACAATGCCGTCTTAAGTAAAAGAGGACTGACACTCTAACATTCTATGATTTGAACCTTTCCTGCTAAACCAGTTTTAGATTCCGATGCTTCACTTAAGGTTTACTGTATCCCTTGGACCTTCTTATTGCCGATGAAACACAGAAATTGCATCCGAATTTAATACAAAAGGCACATTACCGACTTAAGTACAAGAGGATCGACACTCTAACTTTCTATGATTTGAATCTCTCCTGTGAGTCCAGTTTTAGATTCCGATGCTCCACTTCAGGTTTACTGTATCCCTTGGACGTTCTTATTGACGATGAAACACAGAAATTGCATCGGAATTAAATTCAAAAGGCACAGTGCCGACCTAAGTAGAAGACGACTAACACTCTCACTTTCTATGATTTGAACCTCTCCTGTGAGTCCAGTTTAAATTCCGATGCTTCACTTCAGGTTTACTGTATACCTTGCACCTTCTTATTGACGATGAAACACAGAAATTGCATAGGAATTAAATTCAAATTGCACAATGCTGACTTAAGTAAAAGAGGACTGACACTCTCACTTTCTATGATTTAAACCTCTCCTGTGAGTACAGTTTTAGATTCCGATGCTTCACTTCAGGTTTACTGTATCCCTTGGACGTTCTTATTGACAATGAAACACAGAAATAGCATCGGAATTAAATTCAAAAGGCACAATGCCGACTTAAGTACAAGAGGACTGACACTCTAACTTTCTATGATTTGAACCTCTCCTGTGAGTCCCGTTCTAGTATCCGATTCTTAACTTCATGTTTACTGTATCCCTTGGACCTTCTTATTGACGATGAAACACAGAGTTTGCATCCGAATTTAATACAAAAGGCACAATGGCGACTTAAGTACAAGAGGACTGATACTCTCACTTTCTATGATTTGAACCTCTCCTGTGAGTCCAGTTGTAAATTCCGATGCTTCAATTCAGGTTTACTGTATCCCTTGGACCTTCTTATTGACGATGAAACTCAGAAATTGCATCCGAAATTAATACAAAAGTCACAATGGTGACTTAAGTACAAGAGGACTGACACTCTCACTTTCTATGATTTGAACCTCTCCTGTGAGTCCAGTTTTAGATTCCGATGCTTCACCTCAGGTTTACTGTATCCCTTGGACCTTCTTATTGACGATGAAACACAGAAATTGCATCCGAATTTAATACAAATGGCACAATGCCGACTTAAGTTCAAGTGGACTGACACTCTCACTTTCTGTGATTCTAACCTCTCCTGTGAGTCCAGTTTTAGAATCCGATGCTTCACTTCAGGTTTACTGTATCCCTTGGACGTTCTTATTGACGATGAAACACAGAAATTGCATCGGAATTAAATTCAAAAGGCACAATGCAGTCTTAAGTACAAGAATACTGACACTCTAACTTTCTATGATTTGCACCTCTCCTGTGAGTCCAGTTTTAGATTCCGATGCTTCACTTCAGGTTTACTGTATCCCTTGGACCTTCTTATTGACGATGAAACACAGAAATTGCATCAGAATTAAATTCAAAAGGCACAATGCCGACTTACGTACAAGGGCACTGACACTCTCACTTTCCATGATTCGAACTTCTCCTGTGAGGTCAGATTTAGATTCCGATGCTTCACTTCAGGTTTACTGTTTCCCTTGGACCTTCTTATTGACGATGAAACACAGAGTTTGCATCCGAATTTAATACAAAAGGCACAATGCCGACTTAATTACAACAGGACTGACACTCTAACTTTCTATGATTTGAACCTCTCCTGTGAGTCCAGTTTTAGATTCCGATGCTTCACTTCTGGTTTACTGTATCCCTTGGACCTTCTTATTGACGATGAAACACAGAAATTGCATCCGAATTTAATACAAAATGCACAATGGCGACTTAAGTACAAGGGAACTGACACTCTCACTTTCTATGATTTGAACCTATCCTGTGAGTCCAGTTTTAGATTCCGATGCTTCACTTCAGGTTTACTGTATCCCTTGCACCTTCTTATTGACGATGAAACACAGAAATTGCATCGGAATTTAATACAAATGGCACAATGCCGACTTAAGTACAAGGGCACTGACACTCTCACTTTCCATGATTCGAACTTCTCCTGTGAGGTCAGATTTAGATTCCGATGCTTCACTTCAGGTTTACTGTATACCTTGCACCTTCTTATTGACAATGAAACACAGAAATTGCATCGGAATTAAATTCAAATGGCTTAATTCCGACTTAAGTACAAGCGGACTGACACTCTCACTTTCTATGATTTGAACCTCTCCTGTGAGTCCAGTTTTAGATTCCGATGCTTCACTTCAGGTTTACTGTATCCCTTGGACCTTCTAATTGACGATGAAACACAGAGTTTGCATCCGAATTTAATACAAAAGGCACAATGCCGACATAAGTACAAGAGGACTGATACTCTAACATTCTATGATTTGAACCTCTCCTGCGAGTCCAGTTTTAGATTCCGATGCTTCACTTAAGGTTTACTGTATCCCTTGAACCTTCTTATTGACGATGAAACACAGATATTGCATCCGAATTTAATACAAAAATCAGAATGGCGACTTAAGTACAAGAGGACTGACACTCTAACATTCTATGATTTGAACCTGTCCTGCGAGTCCAGTTTTAGATTCCGATGCTTCACTTAAGGTTTTCTGTATCCCTTGGACCTTCTTATTGACGATAAAACACAGAAATCGCATCCGAATTTAATACAAGTGGCACAATGCCGTCTTAAGTAAAAGAGGACTGACACTCTAACATTCTATGATTTGAACCTTTCCTGCTAGTCCAGTTTTAGATTCCGATGCTTCACTTAAGGTTTACTGTATCCCTTGGACCTTCTTATTGCCGATGAAACACAGAAATTGCATCCGAATTTAATACAAAAGGCACATTACCGACTTAAGTACAAGAGGATCGACACTCTAACTTTCTATGATTTGAATCTCTCCTGTGAGTTCAGTTTTAGATTCCGATGCTCCACTTCAGGTTTACTGTATCCCTTGGACGTTCTTATTGACGATGAAACACAGAAATTGCATCGGAATTAAATTCAAAAGGCACAGTGCCGACCTAAGTAGAAGACGACTAACACTCTCACTTTCTATGATTTGAATCTCTCCTGTGAGTCCAGTTTAAATTCCGATGCTTCACTTCAGGTTTACTGTATACCTTGCACCTTCTTATTGACGATGAAACACAGAAATTGCATAGGAATTAAATTCAAATTGCACAATGCTGACTTAAGTAAAAGAGGACTGACACTCTCACTTTCTATGATTTAAACCTCTCCTGTGAGTACAGTTTTAGATTCCGATGCTTCACTTCAGGTTTACTGTATCCCTTGGACGTTCTTATTGACAATGAAACACAGAAATAGCATCGGAATTAAATTCAAAAGGCACAATGCCGACTTAAGTACAAGAGGACTGACACTCTAACTTTCTATGATTTGAACCTCTCCTGTGAGTCCCGTTCTAGTATCCGATTCTTCACTTCAGGTTTACTGTATCCCTTGGACCTTCTTATTGACGATGAAACACAGAGTTTGCATCCGAATTTAATACAAAAGGCACAATGGCGACTTAAGTACAAGAGGACTGATACTCTCACTTTCTATGATTTGAACCTCTCCTGTGAGTCCAGTTGTAAATTCCGATGCTTCAATTCAGGTTTACTGTATCCCTTGGACCTTCTTATTGACGATGAAACTCAGAAATTGCATCCGAAATTAATACAAAAGTCACAATGGTGACTTAAGTACAAGAGGACTGACACTCTCACTTTCTATGATTTGAACCTCTCCTGTGAGTCCAGTTTTAGATTCCGATGCTTCACCTCAGGTTTACTGTATCCCTTGGACCTTCTTATTGACGATGAAACACAGAAATTGCATCCGAATTTAATACAAAATGCACAATGGCGACTTAAGTACAAGGGGACTGACAGTCTCACTTTCTGTGATTCGAACCTCTCCTGTAAGTCCAGTTTTAGATTCCGATGCTTCACTTCAGGTTTACTGTATCCCTTGGACGTTCTTATTGACGATGAAACACAGAAATTGCATCGGAATTAAATTCAAAAGGCACAGTGCCGACCTAAGTAGAAGAGGACTAACACTCTAACTTTCTATGATTTGAACCTCTCCTGTGAGTCTAGTTTTAGATTCCGATGCTTCACTTCAGGTTTACTGTATACCTTGCACCTTCTTATTGACAATGAAACACAGAAATTGCATCGGAATTAAATTAAAAAGGCTTAAATCCGACTTAAGTACAAGTGGACTGATACTCTCACTTTCTATGATTTGAACCTCTCCTGTGAGTCCAGTTTTAGATTCCGATGCTTCCCTTCAGGTTTACTGTATCCCTTGGACCTTCTAATTGACGATGAAACACAGAGTTTGCATCCGAATTTAATACAAAAGGTACAAAGCCGACTTAAGTACAAGAGGACTGACACTCTAACATTCTATGATTTGAACCTCTCCTGCGAGTCCAGTTTTAGATTCCGATGCTTCACTTAAGGTTTACTGTATCCCTTGGACCTTCTTATTGACGATGAAACACAGATATTCCATCCGAATTTAATACAAAAATCACAATGGCGACTTAAGTACAAGAGGACTGGCACTCTAACATTCTATGATTTGAACCTCTCCTGCGAGTCAAGTTTTAGATTCCGATGCTTCACTTAATGTTTACTGTATCCCTTGGACCTTCTTGTTGACGATAAAACACAGAAATCGCATCCGAATTTAATACAAATGGCACAATGACGTCTTAAGTAGAAGAGGACTGACACTCTAACATTCTATGATTTGAACCTCTCCTGGGAGTCCAGTTTTAGATTCCGATGCTTCACTTAAAGTTTACTGTATCCCTTGGACCTTTTTATTGCCGATGAAACACAGAAATTGCATCCGAATTTAATACAAAAGGCCCATTACCGACATAAGTACAAGAGGAGTGACACTCTAACTTTCTATGATTTGAACCTCTACTGTGAGTCCAGTTTTAGATTCCGATGCTTTAATTCAGGTTTAATGTATCCCTTGGACCTTCTGATTGACGATGAAACACAGATATTGCATCGGAATTAAATTTAAAACGCACAATGCCGACTGAAGTAAAAGAGGACTGACACTCTCACTTTCTATGATTTGAATCTCTCCTGTGAGTCCAGTTTTAGATTCCGATGCTTCACTTCAGGTTTACTGTATCCCTTGGACCTTCATATTGACGATGAAACACAGAAATTGCATCCGAAATTAATACAAAAGTCACAATGGTGACTTAAGTACAAGAGGACTGACACTCTCACTTTCTATGATTTGAATCTCTCCTGTGAGTCCAGTTTCAGATTCCGGTGCTTCACGTCAGGTTTACTGTATCCCTTGGACGTTCTTATTGACGATGAAACAGAGAAATTGCATCGGAATTAAATTCAAAAGGCACAGTGCCGACCTAAGTAGAAGACGACTAACACTCTCACTTTCTATGATTTGAACCTCTCCTGTGAGTCCAATTTCAGATTCAGATGCTTCACTTCAATTTTACTGTATCCCTTGGACCTCCTTATTGACGATGAAACACAGATAATGCATCGGAATTAAATTTAAAACGCACAATTCCGACTTAAGTAAAAGAGGACTGACACTATCACTATTTATGATTTGAATCTCTCCTGTGAGTCCAGTTCTAGATTCCGATGCTTCACTTCTGGTTTACTGTAACCCTTGGACCTTCTTATTGATAATGAAACACAGAAATACCATCGGAATTAAATTCAAAAGGCACAAATCCGACTTAAGTACAAGAGGACTGACACTCTAACTTTCTATGATTTGAACCTCCCCTGTGAGTCCAGTTTTAGATTCCAATTCTTCACTTCAGGTTTACTGTATCCCTTGGACCTTCTTATTGACGACGAAACACAGAAATTGCATCCGAATTTAATTCAAATGGCACAATTGCGACTTAAGTACAAGAGGACTGACACTCTCACTTTCGATGATTCGAACCTCTCCTGTGAGGTCAGATTTAGATTCCGATGCTTCACTTCAGGTTTACTGTATACCTTGCACCTTCTTATTGACGATGAAACACAGAAATTACATCGGAATTAAATTCAAAAGGCACAATGCCGTCTTAAGTACAAGAGGACTGACACTCTAACTTTCTATGATTTGAACCTCTCCTGTGAGATCAGTTTTAGATTCCGATGCTTCACTTCAGGTTTACTGTATCCCTTGGACCGTCTAATTGACGATGAAACACAGAGTTTGCATCCGAATTTAATACAAAAGGTACGATGCCGACGTAAGTACAAGAGGACTGACACTCTAACTTTCTATGATTTGAACCTATCCTGTGAGTCCAGTTTCAGATTCCGGTGCTATACTTCAGGTTTACTGTATCCCTTGGACCTTCTTATTGACGATGAAACACAGAAATTGCATCGGAATTAAATTCAAAAGGCACAATGCTGACTTAAGTAAAAGAGGACTGACACTCTCACTTTCTATGATTTGAACCTCTCCTGTGAGTACAGTTTTAGATTCCGATATTTCACTTCACGTTTACTGTATCCCTTGGACCTTCTTATTGACAATGAAACACAGAAATAGCATCGGAATTAAATTCAAAAGGCACAATGCCGACTTAAGTACAAGAGGACTGACACTCTAACTTTTTATGATTTGAACCTCTCCTGTGAGTCCAGTTTTAGATTCCGATGCTTCACTTCAGGTTTACTGTATCCCTTGGACCTTCTTATTGACGATGAAACACAGAGTTTGCATCCGAATTTAATACAAAAGGCACAATGCCGACTTAAGTACAAGAGGACTGACACTCTAACTTTCTATGATTTGAACCTCTACTGTGAGTCCAGTTTTAGATTCCGATGCTTTAATTCAGGTTTACTGTATCCCTTGGACCTTCTGATTGACGATGAAACACAGATATTGCATCGGAATTAAATTTAAAACGCACAATGCCGACTTAAGTAAAAGAGGACTGACACTCTCACTTTCTATGATTTGAATCTCTCCTGTGAGTCCAGTTTTAGGTTACGATGCTTCACTTCAGGTTTACTGTATCCCTTGAACCTTCTTATTGACGATGAAACACAGAAATTGCATCCGAAATTAATACAAAAGTCACAATGGTGACTTAAGTACAAGAGGACTGACACTCTCACTTTCTATGATTTGAATCTCTCCTGTGAGTCCAGTTTCAGATTCAGGTGCTTCACGTCAGGTTTACTGTATCCCTTGGACGTTCTTATTGACGATGAAACAGAGAAATTGCATCGGAATTAAATTCAAAAGGCACAGTGCCGACCTAAGTAGAAGACGACTAACACTCTCACTTTCTATGATTTGAACCTCTCCTGTGAGTCCAATTTCAGATTCAGATGCTTCACTTTAGGTTTACTGTATCAATTGGACGTTCTTATTGACGATGAAACACAGATAACGCATCGGAATTAAATTTAAAACGCACAATTCCGACTTAAGTAAAAGAGGACTGACACTATCACTATTTATGATTTGAATCTCTCCTGTGAGTCCAGTTCTAGATTCCGATGCTTCACTTCAGGTTTACTGTATCCCTTGGACCTTCTTATTGACGACGAAACACAGATATTGCATCGGACTTAAATTTAAACCGCATAATGCCGACTTACGTAAAAGAGGACTGACACTCTCACTTTCTATGATTTGAATCTCTCCTGTGAGTCCAGTTTTAGGTTCCGATGCTTCACTTCTGGTTTACTGTATCCCTTGGACCTTCTTATTGACAATGAAACACAGAAATAGCATCGGAATTAAATTCAAAAGGCACAATGCCGACTTAAGTACAAGAGGACTGACACTCTCACTTTCTATGATTTGAACCTCCCCTGTGAGTCCAGTTTTAGATTCCGATGCTTCACTTCAGGTTTACTGTATCCCTTGGACCTTCTTATTGACGACGAAACACTGAAATTGCATCCGAATTTAATTCAAATGGCACAATTGCGACTTAAGTACAAGAGGACTGACACTCTCACTTTCTATGATTCGAACCTCTCCTGTGAGGTCAGATTTAGATTCCGATGCTTCACTTCAGGTTTACTGTATACCTTGCACCTTCTTATTGACGATGAAACACAGAAATTACATCGGAATTAAATTTAAAAGGCACAATGCCGTCTTAAGTACAAGAGGACTGACACTCTCACTTTCTATGATTTGAACCTCTCCTGTGAGTCCAGTTTTAGATTCCGATGCTTCACTTCAGGTTTACTGTATCCCTTGGACCGTCTAATTGACGTGAAACACAGAGTTTGCATCCGAATTTAATACAAAAGGTACGATGCCGACGTAAGTACAAGAGGACTGACACTCTAACTTTCTATGATTTGAACCTATCCTGTGAGTCCAGTTTCAGATTCCGGTGCTATACTTCAGGTTTACTGTATCCCTTGGACCTTCTTATTGACGGTGAAACACAGAAATTGCATCGGAATTAAATTCAAAAGGCACAATGCCGACTTAAGTACAAGAGGACTGACACTCTAACTTTCTATGATTTGAACCTCTCCTGTGAGTCCAGTTTTAGATTCCGATGCTTCACTTCAGGTTTACTGTATCCCTTGGACCTTCTTATTGACGATGAAACACAGAGTTTGCATCCGAATTTAATACAAAAGGCACAATGCCGACTTAACTACAAGAGGACTGACACTCTAACTTTTTTTGATTTGAACCTCTCCTGTGAGTCCCGTTTTTGATTCCGATGCTTTACTTCAGGTTTACTGTATCCCTTTGACCTTCTGATTGACGATGAAACACAGAAATTGCATCTGAATTTAATACAAAAGGCACAATGGCGACTTAAGTACAAGTGGACTGACACTCTCACTTTCTATGATTTGAACTTCTCCTGTGAGTCCAGCTTTAGATTCCGATGCTTCACTTCAGGTTTACTGTATCCCTTGGACCTTCTTATTGACGATGAAACACAGAAATTGCATCGGAATTAAATTCAAAAGGCACAGTGCCGACCTAAGTAGAAGAGGACTAACACTCTCACTTTCTATGATTTGAACCTCTCCTGTGAGTCCAGTTTTAGATTCCGATGCTTCACTTCAGGTTTACTATATACCTTGCAGCTTCTTATTGACGATGAAACACAGAAATTGCATCGGAATTAAATTCAAAAGGGACAATGCCGACTTAAGTACAAGAGGACTAACACTCTTACTTTCTATGATTTGAACCTCTCCTGTGAGTCCAGTTTTACATTCCGATGCTTCACTTCAGGTTTACTGTATACCTTGTTTCTTCTAATTGACGATGAAACACAGAGTTTGCATCCGAATTTAATACAAATCGTACAATGCCGACTTAAGTACAAGAGGGCTGACACTCTAACTTTCTATGATTTGAACCTCTCCTGTGAGTCCAGTTTTACATTCCGATGCTTCACTTCAGGTTTACTGTATACTTTGGACCTTCTAATTGACGATGAAACACAGAGTTTGCATCCGAATTTAATACAAAAGGTACAATGCCGACTTAAGTACAAGAGGACTGACACTCTAACTTTCTATGATTTGCACCTCTCCCGTGAGTCCAGTTTTAGATTCCGGTGCTCCACTTCAGGTTTACTGTATCCCTTGGACCTTCTTATTGACGATGAAACACAGATAATGCATCGGAATTAAATTTAAAACGCACAATGCCGACGTAAGTAAAAGAGGACTGACACTCTCACTATCTATGATTTGAATCTCTCCTGTGAGTCCAGTTCTAGATTCCGACACTTCACTTCAGGTTTACTGTATCCCTTGGACCTTCTTATTGACGATGAAACACAGATATTGCATCGGAATTAAATTCAAAAGGCACAATGCCGACTTTAGTACAAGAGGACTGACACTCTAACTTTTTATGATTTGAACCTCTCCTGTGAGTCCAGATTTAGATTCCGATGCTTTACTTCAGGTTTACTGTATCCCTTGGACCTTCTTATCGACGATGAAACACAGAAATTGCATCCGAATTTAATACAAAAGGCACAATGGCAACTTAAGTACAAGAGGACTGACACTCTTAATTTCTATGATTTGAACCTCCCCTGTGAGTCCAGTTTTAGATTCCGATGCTTCACTTCAGGTTTACTGTATCCCTTGGACCTTCTTATTGACGATGAAACACAGAAATTGCATCCGAATTAAATTCAAAACGCACAATGCCGATTTAAGTACAAGAGGGCTGACACTCTAACTTTCTATGATTTGTACCTCTCCTGTCAGGTCAGATTTAGATTCCGATGCTTCACTTCAGGTTTACTGTATCCCTTGGACATTCTTATTGACGATGATACACAGAAATTGCATCGGAATTAAATTCAAATGGCACAATTACGACTTAAGTACAAGAGAACTGACACTCTAACTTTCTATGATTTGAACCTCTCCTGTGAGTCCAGTTTTAGATTCCGATGCTTCACTTCAGGTTTACTGTATCCCTTGGACCTTCTTATTGACGACGAAACACAGAGTTTGCATCCGAATTTAATACAAAAGGCACAATGCCGACTTAAGTACAAGAGGACTGACACTCTAACTTTCTATGATTTGAACCTCTCCTGTGAGTCCAGATTTGGATTCCGATGCTTCACTTCAGGTTTACTGTATCCCTTGGACCTTCTTATTGACGATGAAACACAAAAATTGCATCCAAATTTAATACAAAAGGCACAATGGCGACTTAAGTACAAGAGGACTGACACTCTCACTTTCTATGATTTGAACCTCTCCTATGAGTCCAGTTTTAGAATCCGATGCTTCTATTCAGGTTTACTGTATCCCTTGGACCTTCTTACTGACAATGAAACACAGAAATAGCATCGGAATCAAATTCAAAAGACACAATGCCGACTTAAGTACAAGAGGACTGACACTCTAACTTTTTATGATTTGAACCTCTCCTGTGAGTCCAGTTTTAGATTCCGATGCTTTACTTCAGGTTTACTGTATCCCTTGGACCTTCTTATTGACGATGAAAACAGAAATTGCATCCGAATATAATACAAAAGGCACAATGGCGACTTAAGTACAAGAGGACTGACACTCTCACTTTCTATGATTTGAACCTCTCCTATGAGTCCAGTTTTAGAATCCGATGCTTCTCTTCAGGTTTACTGTATCCCTTGGACATTCTTATTGACGATGAAACACAGAAATTGCATCGGAATTAAATTCAAAAGGCACAATGCCGTCTTAAGTACAAGAGGACTGACACTCTCACTTTCTATGATTTGAACCACTCCTGTGAGTCAAGTTTTAGTTTCCGATGGTTCCCTTCAGGTTTCGTGTATCCCTTGGACCCTCTAATTGACGATGAAACACAGAGTTTGCATCCGAATTTAATACAAAAGGTACAATGCCGACGTAAGTACAACAGGACTGACACACTAACTTTCTATGATTTGAACCTCTCCTGTGAGTCCAGTTTTAGATTCCGATGCTTCACTTCAGGTTTATTGTATCCCTTGGACCTTCTTATTGACGATGAAACAGAGAAATTGCATCCGAATTTGATACCAAAATCACAATGGCGACTTAAGTACAAGAGCAGTGACACTCTCACTTTCAATGACTTGAACATCTCCTGTGAGTCCAGTTTTAGATTCCGATGCTTCACTTCAGGTTTACTGTATCCCTTGGACCATCTTATTGACGATGAAACACAGAAATTGCATCGGAATTAAATTCAAAACGCACAATGCCGACTTAAGTACAAGAGGGCTGACACTCTAACTTTCTATGATTTGCACCTCTCCTGTGAGCCCAGTTTTAGATTCCGATGCTTCACTTCAGGTTTACTGTATCCCTTGGACCTTCTTATTGACTATGAAACACAGATGTTGCATCGGAATTAAATTCAAATGGCACAATGCCGACTTAAGTACAAGAGAACTGACACTCTAACTTTCTATGATTTGAACCTCTCCTGTGAGTCCAGTTTTAGATTCCGATGCTTCACTTCAGGTTTACTGTATCCCTTGGACCTTCTTATTGACGACGAAACACAGAGATTGCATCCGAATTTAATACAAAAGGCACAATGCCGACTGAAGTACAAGAGGACTGACACTCTAACTTTCTATGATTTGAACCTCTCCTGTGAGTCCAGTTTTGGATTCCGATGCTTCACTTCAGGTTTACTGTATCCCTTGGACCTTCTTATTGACGATGAAACACAGAAATTGCATCCGAATTTAATACAAAAGGCACAATGGCGACTTAAGTACAAGAGGACTGACACTCTCACTTTATATGATTCGAACCTCTCCTGTGAGGTCAGATTTAGATTCCGATGCTTCACTTCAGGTTTACTGTATACCTTGCATCTTCTTATTGACGACGAAACACAGAAATTGCATCGGAATTAAATCAAATGGCACAATGCCGTCTTAAGTACAAGAGGACTGACACTCTCACTTTCTATGATTTGAACCACTCCTGTTAGTCAAGTTTTAGTTTCCGATGCTTCACTTCAGGTTTCCTGTATCCCTTGGACCCTCTAATTGAAGATGAAACACAGAGTTTGCATCCGAATTTAATTCAAAAGGTACAATGCCGACGTAAGTAGAAGAGGACTGACACTCTAGCTTTCTATGATTTGAACCTCTCCTGTGAGTCCAGTTTTAGATTCCGATGCTTCACTTCCGGTTTACTGTATCCCTTCGACCTTCTTATTGACGATGAAACCGAGAAATTGCATCTGAATTTAATACCAAAATCACAATGGCGACTTAAGTACAAGAGCAGTGACACTCTCACTTTCTATGATTTGAACCTCCCCTGTGAGTCCAGTTTTAGATTCCGATGCTTCACTTCAGGTTTACTGTATCCCTTGGACCTTCTTATTGACGACGAAACACAGAAATTGCATCCGAATTTAATACAAATGGCACAATTGCGACTTAAGTACAAGAGGACTGACACTCTCACTTTCTATGATTCGAACCTCTGCTGTGAAATCAGATTTAGATTCCGATGCTTCACTTCAGGTTTACTGTATACCTTACACATTCTTATTGACGATGAAACACACAAATTGCATCGGAATTAAATTCAAAAGGCACAATGCCGTCTTAAGTACAAGAGGACTCAAACTCTCACTTTCTATGATTTGAACCACTCCTTTGAGTCAAGTTTTAGTTTCCGATGCTTCACTTCAGGTTTCCTGTATCCCTTGGACCCTCTAATTGACGATGGAACACAGAGTTTGCATCCGAATTTAATACAAAAGGTACAATGCCGACGTAAGTACAACAGGACTGACACACTAACTTTCTGTGATTTGAACCTCTCCAGTGAGTCCAGTTTTAGATTCCGATGCTTCACTTCAGGTTTACTGTATCCCTTGGACCTTCTTATTGACGATGAAACAGAGAAATTGCATCCGAATTTAATACCAAAATCACAATGGCGACTTAAGTACAAGAGCAGTGACACTCTCACTTTCTATGACTTGAACATCTAATGTGAGTCCAGTTTTAGATTCCGATGCTTCACTTCAGGTTTACTGTATCCCTTGGACCATCTTATTGACGATGAAACACAGAAATTGCATCGGAATTAAATTCAAATGCCACATAGCCGACTTAAGTACAAGATAACTGACACTCTAACTTTCTATGACTTGAACCTCTCCTGTGAGTCCAGTTTTAGATTCCGATGCTTCACTTCAGGTTTACTGTATCCCTTGGACCTTCTTATTGACGACGAAACACAGAGATTGCATCCGAATTTAATACAAAAGGCACAATGCCGACTGAAGTACAAGAGGACTGACACTCTAACTTTCTATGATTTGAACCTCTCCCGTGAGTCCAGTTTTGGATTCCGATGCTTCACTTCAGGTT
Source organism: Schistocerca americana (assembly GCF_021461395.2). Classification (NCBI taxonomy): domain Eukaryota; kingdom Metazoa; phylum Arthropoda; class Insecta; order Orthoptera; family Acrididae; genus Schistocerca; species Schistocerca americana. The sequence continues at coordinate 8,181,723 of NC_060128.1, read as the reverse complement.
TACTGTATCCCCTGGACCTTCTTATTGACGATGAAACACAGAAATTGCATCCGAATTTAATACAAAAGGCACAATGGCGACTTAAGTACAAGAGGACTGACACTCTCACTTTCTATGATTTGCACCTCTCCTGTGAGCCCAGTTTTAGATTCCGATGCTTCACTTCAGGTTTACAGTATCCCTTGGACCTTCTTATTGACTATGAAACTCAGAAATTGCATCGGATCTAAATTCAAATGGCACAATGTCGACTTAAGTACAAGATAACTGACACTCTAACTTTCTATGACTTGAACCTCTTCTGTGAGTCCAGTTTTAGATTCCGATGCTTCACTTCAGGTTTACTGTATCCCTTGGACCTTCTTATTGACGACGAAACACAGAGATTGCATCCGAATTTAATACAAAAGGCACAATGCCGACTGAAGTACAAGAGGACCGACACTCTAACTTTCTATGATTTGAACCTCTCCCGTGTGTCCAGTTTTGGATTCCGATGCTTCACTTCAGGTTTACTGTATCCCTTGGACCTTCTTATTGACGATGATACACAGAAATTGCATCCGAATTTAATACAAAAGGCACAATGGCGACTTAAGTACAAGAGGACTGACACTCTCACTTTCTATGATTCGAAACTCTCCTGTGAGGTCAGATTTAGATTCCGATGCTTCACTTCAGGTTTACTGTATACCTGGCTCCTTCTTATTGACGACGCAACACAGAAATTGGATCGGAATTAAATCAAAAGGCACAATGCCGTCTTAAGTACAAGAGGACTGACACTCTCACTTTCTATGATTTGAACCACTCCTGTTAGTCAAGTTTAAGTTTCCGATGCTTCACTTCAGGTTTCCTGTATCCCTTGGACCCTCTAATTGAAAATGAAACACAGAGTTTGCATCCGAATTTAATACAAAAGGTACAATGCCGACGTAAGTAGAACAGGACGGACACTCTAACTTTCTATGATTTGAACCTCTCCTGTGAGTCCAGTTTTAGATTCCGATGCTTCACTTCAGGTTTACTGTATCCCTTGGACCTTCTTATTGACGATGAAACCGAGAAATTGCATCTGAATTTAATACCAAAATCACAATGGCGACTTAAGTACAAGAGGAGTGACACTCTCACTTTCTATGAGTTGAACATCTCCTGTGAGTCCAGTTTTAGATTCCGATGCTTCACTTCAGGTTTACTGTATCCCTTGGACCATCTTATTGACGATGAAACACAGAAATTGCATCGGAATTAAATTCAAAACGCACAATGCCGACTTAAGTACAAGAGGGCTGACACTCTAAGTTTCTATGATTTGCACCTCTCCTGTAAGCCCAGTTTTAGATTCCGATGATTCACTTCAGGTTTACTGTATCACTTGGACCTTCTTATTGACTATGAAACACAGAAATTGCATCGGAATTAAATTCAAATGGCACAATGCCGACTTCAGTACAAGAGAACTGACACTCTAACTTTGTATGATTTGAACCTCTCCTGTGAGTCCAGTTTTAGATTCCGATGCTTCACTTCAGGTTTACTGTATCCCTTGGACCTTCTTATTGACAACGAAACACAGAGATTGCATCCGAATTTAATACAAAACGCACAATGCCGACTGAAGTACAAGAGGACTGCCACTCTAACTTTCTATGATTTGGACCTCTCCTGTGAGTCCAGTTTTAGATTCCGATGCTTCACTTCAGGTTTACTGTATCCCTTGGACCTTCTTATTGACGATGAAACACAGAAATTGCATCCGAATTTAATACAAAATGCCTAATGGCGACTTAAGTACAAGAGGACTGACACTCTCACTTTCTATGATTTGAACCTCTCCTGTGAGTCCACTTTTAGATTCCGATGCTTCACTTCAGGTTTACTGTATCCCTTGGACCTTCTTATTCACGATGAAACACCGAAATTGCATCAGAATTTAATACAAATGGCACAATGTCGACTTAAGTACAAGAGGGCCGACATTCTCACTTTCAATGATTTGAACCTCTCCTGTGAGTCCAGTTTTAGATTCCGATGCTTCACTTCAGGTTTACTGTATACCTTGCACCTTCTTATTGACGATGAAACAGAAATTGCATCCGAATTTAATACACAAGGCACAATGCCGACTTAAGTACAAGAGGTCTGACTTTCTAACTTTCTATGATTTGAACCTCTGCTGTGAGTCCAGTTTTACATTCCGATGCTTCACTTGAAGTTTACTGTATCCCTTGGACCTTCTTATTGACGATGAAACACAGAAATTGCATCCGAATTTAATACAAATGGCACAATGCCGACTTAAGTACAAGAGCTCTGACACTCTCACTTTCCATGATTCGAACTTCTCCTGTGAGGTCAGATTTAGATTCCGATGCTACACTTCAGGTTTACTGTATACCTTGCACCTTCTTATTGACGATGAAACACAGAAATTGCATCGGAATTAAATTCAAAAGGCACAATTCCGACTTAAGTACAAGAGGACTGACACTCTCACTTACTATGATTTGAACCTCTGCTGTGAGTCCAGTGTTAGATTCTGATGCTTCACTTCAGGTTTACTGTATCCCTTGGACCTTCTAATTGACGATGAAACACAGAGTTTGCATCCGTATTTAATACAAAAGGTACAATGCCGACTTAAGTACAAGAGGACTGACACTCTAACTTTCTATGATTTGAACCTCTCCAGTGAGTCCAGTTTTAGATTTCGACGCCTCACTTCAGGTTTACTGTATCCCTTGGACCTGCTTATTGACGATGAAACACAGAAATTGCATCGGAGTTAAATTCAATTGGCACAATGCCGACTTAAGTACAAGAGGACTGACACTCTAACTTTCTATGATTTGAACCTCTCCTGTGAGTCCAGTTTTAGATTCCGATGCTTCACTTCAGGTTTACTGTATCCCTTGGACCTACTTATTGACGACGAAACACAGAGTTTGCATCCAAATTTAATACAAAAGGCACAATGCCGACTTAAGTACAACAGGACTGACGCTCTAACTTTCTATGATTTGAACCTCTCCTGTGAGTCCAGTTATGGATTCCGATGCTTCACTTCAGCTTTACTGTATCCCTTGGACCTTCATATTGACGATGAAACACAGAAATTGCATCCGAATTTAATACAAAAGGCAGAATGGCGACTTAAGTACAAGAGGACTGACACTCTCACTTTCTTTGACTTGAACCTCTCCTGTGAGTCCAGTTTTTGATTCTGATGCTTCACTTCTGGTATACTGTATCCCTTGGAACTCCTTAATGACGATGAAACACAGAAATTGTATCCGAATTTAATACAAATGGCACAAAGTCGACTTAAGTATAAGAGGACTGACACTCTCACTTTCTATGATTTGAACCTCTCCTGTGAGTCCAGTTTTAGATTCCGATGCTTCACTTCCGGTTTACTGTATCCCTTGGACCTTCTTATTGACAATGAAACACAGATAGAGCATGGGAATTAAATTCGAAAGACATAATGCCGACTTAAGTACAGGAGGACTGACACCCTAACTTTCTATGATTTGAACCTCTCCTGTGAGTCCAGTTTTAGATTCCGATGCTACACGTCAGGTTTACTGTATCCCTTGGACCATCTTATTGACGATGAAACACAGAAATTGCATCGGAATTAAATTCAAAACGCACAATGCCGACTTAAGTACAGGAGGGCTGACACTCTAACTTTCTATGATTGGCACCTCTCCTGTAAGCCCAGTTTTAGATTCCGATGCTTCACTTCAGGTTTACTGTTTCACTTGGACCTTCTTATTGACTATGAAACACAGAAATTGCATCGGAATGAAATTCAAATGGCACAATGCCGAGTTAAGTACAAGAGAACTGACACTCTAACTTTCTATGATTTGAACCTCTCCTGTGAGTCCAGTTTTAGATTCCGATGCTTCACTTCAGGTTTACTGTATCCCTTGGAGCTTCTTATTGACGACGAAACACAGAGATTGCATCCGAATTTAATACAAAAGGCACAATGCCGACTGAAGTACAAGAGGACTGACACTCTAACTTTCTATGATTTGGACCTCTCCTGTGAGTCCAGTTTTAGATTCCGATGCTTCACTTCAGGTTTACTGTATCCCTTGGACCTTCTTATTGACGATGAAACACAGAAATTGCATCCGAATTTAATACAAAAGGCACAATGGCGACTTAAGTATAAGAGGACTGACACTCTCACTTTCTATGATTTGAACCTCTCCTGTGAGTCCAGTTTTAGATTCCGATGCTTCACTTCAGGTTTACTGTATTCCTTGGACCTTCTTATTCACGATGAAACACCGAAATTGCATCAGAATTTAATACAAATGGCACAATGTCGACTTAAGTACAAGAGGGCTGACATTCTCACTTTCTGTGATTTGAACCTCTCCTGTGAGTCCAGTTATAGATTCCGATGCTTCACTTCAGGTTTACTGTATACCTTGCACCTTCTTATTGACGATGAAACACAGAAATTGCATCCGAATTTAATACACAAGGCACAATGCCGACTTAAAAACAAGAGGACTGACATTCTAACTTTCTATGATTTGAACCTCTCCTGTGAGTCCAGTTTTAGATTCCGATGCTTCACTTCAGGTTTACTGTATCCCTTGGACCTTCTTATTGACGATGAAACACAGAAATTGCATCCGAATTTAATACAAATGGCACAATGCCGACTTAAGTACAAGAGCACTGACACTCTCACTTTCCATGATTCGAACTTCTCCTGTGAGGTCAGATTTAGATTCCGATGCTACACTTCAGGTTTACTGTATACCTTGCACCTTCTTATTGACAATGAAACACAGAAATTGCATCGGAATTAAATTCAAAAGGCACAATTCCGACTTAAGTACAAGAGGACTGACACTTTCACTTTCTATGATTTGAACCTCTGCTGTTAGTCCAGTATTAGATTTTGATGCTTCACTTCAGGTTTACTGTATCCCTTGGACCTTCTAATTGACGATGAAACACAGAGTTTGCATCCGTATTTAATACAAAAGGTACAATGCTGACTTAAGTACAAGAGGACTGACACTCTACCTTTCTATGATTTGAACCTCTCCAGTGAGTCCAATATTAGATTCCGATGCCTCACTTCAGGTTTACTGTATCCCTTGGACCTTCTTATTGACGATGAAACACAGAAATTGCATCCGAATTTAATACAAAAATCACAATGGCGACTTATGTACAAGTGGAGTGACACTCTCACTTTCCATGATTTGAACATCTCATGTGAGGCCAGTTTCAGATTCCGATGCTTCACTTCAGATTTACTGTATCCCTTGGACCTTCTTATTGACGATGAAACACAGAAATTGCATCGGAATTAAATTCAATTGGCACAATGCCGACTTAAGTACAAGAGGACTGACACTCTAACCTTCTATGATTTGAACCTCTCCTGTGAGTCCAGTTTTAGATTCCGCTGCTTCACTTCAGGTTTACTGTATCCCTTGGACCTACTTATTGACGACGAAACACAGAGTTTGCATCCGAATTTCATACAAAAGGCACAATGCCGACTTAGGTACAACAGGACTGACGCTCTAACTTTCTATGATTTGAACCTCTCCTGTGAGTCCAGTTTTGGATTCCGATGCTTCACTTCAGCTTTACTGTATTCCTTGGACCTTCATATTGACGATGAAACACAGAAATTGCATCCGAATTTAATACAAAAGGCACAATGGCGACTTAAGTACAAGTGGACTAACACTCTCACTTTCTATGATTTGAACCTCTCCTGTGAGGCCAGTTTTAGATTCCGATGTTTCACTTCTGGTATACTATATCCCTTGGACCTCCTTATTCACGATGAAACACAGAAATTGCATCCGAATTTAATACAAATGGCACAAAGTCGACTTAAGTATAAGAGGACTGACACTCTCACTTTCGATGATTTGAACCTCTCCTGTGAGTCCAGTTTTAGATTCCGATGCTTCACTTCCGGTTTACTGTATCCCTTGGACCTTCTTATTGACAATGAAACACAGAAAGAGCATGGGAATTAAATTCGAAAGGCGTAATGCCGACTTAAGTACAAGAGGACTGACACTCTAACTTTCTATGATTTGAACCTCTCCTGTGAGTCCAGTTTTAGATTCCGATGCTACACTTCAGGTTTACTGTATCCCTTGGACCTTCTTATTGACAATGAAACACAGAAATTGCATCCGAATTTAATGCAAAAGGCATAATGGCGACTTAAGTACAAGAGGACTGACACTCTCACTTTCTATGATTTGAACCTCTCCTGTGAGTCTAGTTTTAGATTCCGATGCTTCACTTCAGGTTGACTGTATACCTTGCACCTTCTTATTGACGATGAAACACAGAAATTGTATCCGAATTTAATACACAAGGCACAATGGCGACTTAAGTACAAGAGGACTGACACTCTCACTTTCTATGATTTGAACCTCACCTGTGAGTCCAGTTTTAGATTCCAATGCTACACTTCAGGTTTACTGTATCCCTTGGACCTTCTTATTGACGATGAAACACAGAAATTGCATCCGAATTTAATACAAATGGCACAATGGCGACTTAAGTAAAAGAGGACTAACACTCTCACTTTCTATGATTTGAACCTCTCCTGTGAGTCTAGTTTTAGATTCCGATGCTTCACTTCAGGTTTACTGTATACCTTGCACCTTCTTATTGACGATGAAACACAGAAATTGTATCCGAATTTAATACACAAGGCACAATGCCGACTTAAGTACAAGAGGGCTGATATTTCAACTTTCTATGATTTGAACCTCTCCTGTGAGTCCAGTTTTAGATTCCGATGTTTCACTTCAGGTTTACTGTATCCCTTGGACCTTCTTATTGACGATGACACACAGAGTTTGCACCTGAATTTAATACAAAAGGCACAATGCCGACTTAAGTACTAGGGGACTGACACTCTAGCTTTCTATGATTTGAACCCGTCCTGTGAGTCCAGTTTTAGATTCCGATGCTTCACTTCAGGTTTACTGTATCCCTTGGACCTTCTTATTGACGATGAAACACAGAAATTGCATCCGAAATTAATACAAAAGTCACAATGTCGACTTAAGTACAAGAGGACTGAAACTCTCACGTTCTATGATTTGAACATCTCCTGTGAGTCCAGTTTCAGATTCCGATGCTTCACTTCAGGTTTACTGTATCCCTTGGACGTTCTTATTGACGATGAAACACAGAAATTGCATCGGAATTAAATTCATAAGGCACAGTGCCGACATAAGTAGAAGACGACTAACACTCTCACTTTCTATGATTTGAACCTATCCTGTGAGTCCAGTTTTAGATTCCGATGCTTCACTTCAGGTATACTGTATCCCTTGGACCTTCTTATTGACGATGAAACACAGAAATTGCATCCGAATTTAGTACAAAAGGCACAATGCCGACTTAAGTACTAGGGGACTGACACTCTAGCTTTCTATGATTTGAACCCGTCCTGTGAGTCCAGTTTTAGATTCCGATGCTTCACTTCAGGTTTACTGAATCCCTTGGACCTTCTTATTCACGATGAAACACCGAAATTGCATCAGAATTTAATACAAATGGCACAATGTCGACTTAAGTACAAGAGGGCTGACATTCTCACTTTCTATGATTTGAACCTCTCCTGTGAGTCCAGTTTTAGATTCCGATGCTTCACTTCAGGTTTACTGTATCCCTTGGTCCTTCTTATTGACGATGAAACAGAGAAATTGCATCCGAATTTAATACCAAAATCACAATGGCGACTTAAGTACAAGAGCAGTGACACTCTCACTTTCTATGACTTGAACATCTAATGTGAGTCCAGTTTTAGATTCCGATGCTTCACTTCAGGTTTACTGTATCCCTTGGACCATCTTATTGACGATGAAACACAGAAATTGCATCGGAATTAAATTCAAATGCCACATAGCCGACTTAAGTACAAGATAACTGACACTCTAACTTTCTATGACTTGAACCTCTCCTGTGAGTCCAGTTTTAGATTCCGATGCTTCACTTCAGGTTTACTGTATCCCTTGGACCTTCTTATTGACGACGAAACACAGAGATTGCATCCGAATTTAATACAAAAGGCACAATGCCGACTGAAGTACAAGAGGACTGACACTCTAACTTTCTATGATTTGAACCTCTCCCGTGAGTCCAGTTTTGGATTCCGATGCTTCACTTCAGGTTTACTGTATCCCCTGGACCTTCTTATTGACGATGAAACACAGAAATTGCATCCGAATTTAATACAAAAGGCACAATGGCGACTTAAGTACAAGAGGACTGACACTCTCACTTTCTATGATTTGCACCTCTCCTGTGAGCCCAGTTTTAGATTCCGATGCTTCACTTCAGGTTTACAGTATCCCTTGGACCTTCTTATTGACTATGAAACTCAGAAATTGCATCGGAATTAAATTCAAATGGCACAATGTCGACTTAAGTACAAGATAACTGACACTCTAACTTTCTATGACTTGAACCTCTTCTGTGAGTCCAGTTTTAGATTCCGATGCTTCACTTCAGGTTTACTGTATCCCTTGGACCTTCTTATTGACGACGAAACACAGAGATTGCATCCGAATTTAATACAAAAGGCACAATGCCGACTGAAGTACAAGAGGACCGACACTCTAACTTTCTATGATTTGAACCTCTCCCGTGTGTCCAGTTTTGGATTCCGATGCTTCACTTCAGGTTTACTGTATCCCTTGGACCTTCTTATTGACGATGATACACAGAAATTGCATCCGAATTTAATACAAAAGGCACAATGGCGACTTAAGTACAAGAGGACTGACACTCTCACTTTCTATGATTCGAAACTCTCCTGTGAGGTCAGATTTAGATTCCGATGCTTCACTTCAGGTTTACTGTATACCTGGCTCCTTCTTATTGACGACGCAACACAGAAATTGGATCGGAATTAAATCAAAAGGCACAATGCCGTCTTAAGTACAAGAGGACTGACACTCTCACTTTCTATGATTTGAACCACTCCTGTTAGTCAAGTTTAAGTTTCCGATGCTTCACTTCAGGTTTCCTGTATCCCTTGGACCCTCTAATTGAAAATGAAACACAGAGTTTGCATCCGAATTTAATACAAAAGGTACAATGCCGACGTAAGTAGAACAGGACGGACACTCTAACTTTCTATGATTTGAACCTCTCCTGTGAGTCCAGTTTTAGATTCCGATGCTTCACTTCAGGTTTACTGTATCCCTTGGACCTTCTTATTGACGATGAAACCGAGAAATTGCATCTGAATTTAATACCAAAATCACAATGGCGACTTAAGTACAAGAGGAGTGACACTCTCACTTTCTATGAGTTGAACATCTCCTGTGAGTCCAGTTTTAGATTCCGATGCTTCACTTCAGGTTTACTGTATCCCTTGGACCATCTTATTGACGATGAAACACAGAAATTGCATCGGAATTAAATTCAAAACGCACAATGCCGACTTAAGTACAAGAGGGCTGACACTCTAAGTTTCTATGATTTGCACCTCTCCTGTAAGCCCAGTTTTAGATTCCGATGATTCACTTCAGGTTTACTGTATCACTTGGACCTTCTTATTGACTATGAAACACAGAAATTGCATCGGAATTAAATTCAAATGGCACAATGCCGACTTCAGTACAAGAGAACTGACACTCTAACTTTGTATGATTTGAACCTCTCCTGTGAGTCCAGTTTTAGATTCCGATGCTTCACTTCAGGTTTACTGTATCCCTTGGACCTTCTTATTGACAACGAAACACAGAGATTGCATCCGAATTTAATACAAAACGCACAATGCCGACTGAAGTACAAGAGGACTGCCACTCTAACTTTCTATGATTTGGACCTCTCCTGTGAGTCCAGTTTTAGATTCCGATGCTTCACTTCAGGTTTACTGTATCCCTTGGACCTTCTTATTGACGATGAAACACAGAAATTGCATCCGAATTTAATACAAAATGCCTAATGGCGACTTAAGTACAAGAGGACTGACACTCTCACTTTCTATGATTTGAACCTCTCCTGTGAGTCCACTTTTAGATTCCGATGCTTCACTTCAGGTTTACTGTATCCCTTGGACCTTCTTATTCACGATGAAACACCGAAATTGCATCAGAATTTAATACAAATGGCACAATGTCGACTTAAGTACAAGAGGGCCGACATTCTCACTTTCAATGATTTGAACCTCTCCTGTGAGTCCAGTTTTAGATTCCGATGCTTCACTTCAGGTTTACTGTATACCTTGCACCTTCTTATTGACGATGAAACAGAAATTGCATCCGAATTTAATACACAAGGCACAATGCCGACTTAAGTACAAGAGGTCTGACTTTCTAACTTTCTATGATTTGAACCTCTGCTGTGAGTCCAGTTTTACATTCCGATGCTTCACTTGAAGTTTACTGTATCCCTTGGACCTTCTTATTGACGATGAAACACAGAAATTGCATCCGAATTTAATACAAATGGCACAATGCCGACTTAAGTACAAGAGCTCTGACACTCTCACTTTCCATGATTCGAACTTCTCCTGTGAGGTCAGATTTAGATTCCGATGCTACACTTCAGGTTTACTGTATACCTTGCACCTTCTTATTGACGATGAAACACAGAAATTGCATCGGAATTAAATTCAAAAGGCACAATTCCGACTTAAGTACAAGAGGACTGACACTCTCACTTACTATGATTTGAACCTCTGCTGTGAGTCCAGTGTTAGATTCTGATGCTTCACTTCAGGTTTACTGTATCCCTTGGACCTTCTAATTGACGATGAAACACAGAGTTTGCATCCGTATTTAATACAAAAGGTACAATGCCGACTTAAGTACAAGAGGACTGACACTCTAACTTTCTATGATTTGAACCTCTCCAGTGAGTCCAGTTTTAGATTTCGACGCCTCACTTCAGGTTTACTGTATCCCTTGGACCTGCTTATTGACGATGAAACACAGAAATTGCATCGGAGTTAAATTCAATTGGCACAATGCCGACTTAAGTACAAGAGGACTGACACTCTAACTTTCTATGATTTGAACCTCTCCTGTGAGTCCAGTTTTAGATTCCGATGCTTCACTTCAGGTTTACTGTATCCCTTGGACCTACTTATTGACGACGAAACACAGAGTTTGCATCCAAATTTAATACAAAAGGCACAATGCCGACTTAAGTACAACAGGACTGACGCTCTAACTTTCTATGATTTGAACCTCTCCTGTGAGTCCAGTTATGGATTCCGATGCTTCACTTCAGCTTTACTGTATCCCTTGGACCTTCATATTGACGATGAAACACAGAAATTGCATCCGAATTTAATACAAAAGGCAGAATGGCGACTTAAGTACAAGAGGACTGACACTCTCACTTTCTTTGACTTGAACCTCTCCTGTGAGTCCAGTTTTTGATTCTGATGCTTCACTTCTGGTATACTGTATCCCTTGGAACTCCTTAATGACGATGAAACACAGAAATTGTATCCGAATTTAATACAAATGGCACAAAGTCGACTTAAGTATAAGAGGACTGACACTCTCACTTTCTATGATTTGAACCTCTCCTGTGAGTCCAGTTTTAGATTCCGATGCTTCACTTCCGGTTTACTGTATCCCTTGGACCTTCTTATTGACAATGAAACACAGATAGAGCATGGGAATTAAATTCGAAAGACATAATGCCGACTTAAGTACAGGAGGACTGACACCCTAACTTTCTATGATTTGAACCTCTCCTGTGAGTCCAGTTTTAGATTCCGATGCTACACGTCAGGTTTACTGTATCCCTTGGACCATCTTATTGACGATGAAACACAGAAATTGCATCGGAATTAAATTCAAAACGCACAATGCCGACTTAAGTACAGGAGGGCTGACACTCTAACTTTCTATGATTGGCACCTCTCCTGTAAGCCCAGTTTTAGATTCCGATGCTTCACTTCAGGTTTACTGTTTCACTTGGACCTTCTTATTGACTATGAAACACAGAAATTGCATCGGAATGAAATTCAAATGGCACAATGCCGAGTTAAGTACAAGAGAACTGACACTCTAACTTTCTATGATTTGAACCTCTCCTGTGAGTCCAGTTTTAGATTCCGATGCTTCACTTCAGGTTTACTGTATCCCTTGGAGCTTCTTATTGACGACGAAACACAGAGATTGCATCCGAATTTAATACAAAAGGCACAATGCCGACTGAAGTACAAGAGGACTGACACTCTAACTTTCTATGATTTGGACCTCTCCTGTGAGTCCAGTTTTAGATTCCGATGCTTCACTTCAGGTTTACTGTATCCCTTGGACCTTCTTATTGACGATGAAACACAGAAATTGCATCCGAATTTAATACAAAAGGCACAATGGCGACTTAAGTATAAGAGGACTGACACTCTCACTTTCTATGATTTGAACCTCTCCTGTGAGTCCAGTTTTAGATTCCGATGCTTCACTTCAGGTTTACTGTATTCCTTGGACCTTCTTATTCACGATGAAACACCGAAATTGCATCAGAATTTAATACAAATGGCACAATGTCGACTTAAGTACAAGAGGGCTGACATTCTCACTTTCTGTGATTTGAACCTCTCCTGTGAGTCCAGTTATAGATTCCGATGCTTCACTTCAGGTTTACTGTATACCTTGCACCTTCTTATTGACGATGAAACACAGAAATTGCATCCGAATTTAATACACAAGGCACAATGCCGACTTAAAAACAAGAGGACTGACATTCTAACTTTCTATGATTTGAACCTCTCCTGTGAGTCCAGTTTTAGATTCCGATGCTTCACTTCAGGTTTACTGTATCCCTTGGACCTTCTTATTGACGATGAAACACAGAAATTGCATCCGAATTTAATACAAATGGCACAATGCCGACTTAAGTACAAGAGCACTGACACTCTCACTTTCCATGATTCGAACTTCTCCTGTGAGGTCAGATTTAGATTCCGATGCTACACTTCAGGTTTACTGTATACCTTGCACCTTCTTATTGACAATGAAACACAGAAATTGCATCGGAATTAAATTCAAAAGGCACAATTCCGACTTAAGTACAAGAGGACTGACACTTTCACTTTCTATGATTTGAACCTCTGCTGTTAGTCCAGTATTAGATTTTGATGCTTCACTTCAGGTTTACTGTATCCCTTGGACCTTCTAATTGACGATGAAACACAGAGTTTGCATCCGTATTTAATACAAAAGGTACAATGCTGACTTAAGTACAAGAGGACTGACACTCTACCTTTCTATGATTTGAACCTCTCCAGTGAGTCCAATATTAGATTCCGATGCCTCACTTCAGGTTTACTGTATCCCTTGGACCTTCTTATTGACGATGAAACACAGAAATTGCATCCGAATTTAATACAAAAATCACAATGGCGACTTATGTACAAGTGGAGTGACACTCTCACTTTCCATGATTTGAACATCTCATGTGAGGCCAGTTTCAGATTCCGATGCTTCACTTCAGATTTACTGTATCCCTTGGACCTTCTTATTGACGATGAAACACAGAAATTGCATCGGAATTAAATTCAATTGGCACAATGCCGACTTAAGTACAAGAGGACTGACACTCTAACCTTCTATGATTTGAACCTCTCCTGTGAGTCCAGTTTTAGATTCCGCTGCTTCACTTCAGGTTTACTGTATCCCTTGGACCTACTTATTGACGACGAAACACAGAGTTTGCATCCGAATTTCATACAAAAGGCACAATGCCGACTTAGGTACAACAGGACTGACGCTCTAACTTTCTATGATTTGAACCTCTCCTGTAAGTCCAGTTTTGGATTCCGATGCTTCACTTCAGCTTTACTGTATTCCTTGGACCTTCATATTGACGATGAAACACAGAAATTGCATCCGAATTTAATACAAAAGGCACAATGGCGACTTAAGTACAAGTGGACCAACACTCTCACTTTCTATGATTTGAACCTCTCCTGTGAGGCCAGTTTTAGATTCCGATGTTTCACTTCTGGTATACTATATCCCTTGGACCTCCTTATTCACGATGAAACACAGAAATTGCATCCGAATTTAATACAAATGGCACAAAGTCGACTTAAGTATAAGAGGACTGACACTCTCACTTTCGATGATTTGAACCTCTCCTGTGAGTCCAGTTTTAGATTCCGATGCTTCACTTCCGGTTTACTGTATCCCTTGGACCTTCTTATTGACAATGAAACACAGAAAGAGCATGGGAATTAAATTCGAAAGGCGTAATGCCGACTTAAGTACAAGAGGACTGACACTCTAACTTTCTATGATTTGAACCTCTCCTGTGAGTCCAGTTTTAGATTCCGATGCTACACTTCAGGTTTACTGTATCCCTTGGACCTTCTTATTGACAATGAAACACAGAAATTGCATCCGAATTTAATGCAAAAGGCATAATGGCGACTTAAGTACAAGAGGACTGACACTCTCACTTTCTATGATTTGAACCTCTCCTGTGAGTCTAGTTTTAGATTCCGATGCTTCACTTCAGGTTGACTGCATACCTTGCACCTTCTTATTGACGATGAAACACAGAAATTGTATCCGAATTTAATACACAAGGCACAATGGCGACTTAAGTACAAGAGGACTGACACTCTCACTTTCTATGATTTGAACCTCACCTGTGAGTCCAGTTTTAGATTCCAATGCTACACTTCAGGTTTACTGTATCCCTTGGACCTTCTTATTGACGATGAAACACAGAAATTGCATCCGAATTTAATACAAATGGCACAATGGCGACTTAAGTAAAAGAGGACTAACACTCTCACTTTCTATGATTTGAACCTCTCCTGTGAGTCTAGTTTTAGATTCCGATGCTTCACTTCAGGTTTACTGTATACCTTGCACCTTCTTATTGACGATGAAACACAGAAATTGTATCCGAATTTAATACACAAGGCACAATGCCGACTTAAGTACAAGAGGGCTGATATTTCAACTTTCTATGATTTGAACCTCTCCTGTGAGTCCAGTTTTAGATTCCGATGTTTCACTTCAGGTTTACTGTATCCCTTGGACCTTCTTATTGACGATGACACACAGAGTTTGCACCTGAATTTAATACAAAAGGCACAATGCCGACTTAAGTACTAGGGGACTGACACTCTAGCTTTCTATGATTTGAACCCGTCCTGTGAGTCCAGTTTTAGATTCCGATGCTTCACTTCAGGTTTACTGTATCCCTTGGACCTTCTTATTGACGATGAAACACAGAAATTGCATCCGAAATTAATACAAAAGTCACAATGTCGACTTAAGTACAAGAGGACTGAAACTCTCACGTTCTATGATTTGAACATCTCCTGTGAGTCCAGTTTCAGATTCCGATGCTTCACTTCAGGTTTACTGTATCCCTTGGACGTTCTTATTGACGATGAAACACAGAAATTGCATCGGAATTAAATTCATAAGGCACAGTGCCGACATAAGTAGAAGACGACTAACACTCTCACTTTCTATGATTTGAACCTATCCTGTGAGTCCAGTTTTAGATTCCGATGCTTCACTTCAGGTATACTGTATCCCTTGGACCTTCTTATTGACGATGAAACACAGAAATTGCATCCGAATTTAGTACAAAAGGCACAATGCCGACTTAAGTACTAGGGGACTGACACTCTAGCTTTCTATGATTTGAACCCGTCCTGTGAGTCCAGTTTTAGATTCCGATGCTTCACTTCAGGTTTACTGAATCCCTTGGACCTTCTTATTCACGATGAAACACCGAAATTGCATCAGAATTTAATACAAATGGCACAATGTCGACTTAAGTACAAGAGGGCTGACATTCTCACTTTCTATGATTTGAACCTCTGCTGTGAGTCCAGTTTTAGATTCCGATGCTTCACTTCAGGTTTACTGTATACCTTGCACCTTCTTATTGACGATGAAACACAGAAATTGCATCCGAATTTAATACACAAGGCACAATGCCGACTTAAGTACAAGAGGACTGACATTCTAACTTTCTATGATTTGAACCTCTCCTGTGAGTCCAGTTTTAGATTCCGATGCTTCACTTCAGGTTTACTGTATCCCTTGGACCTTCTTATTGACTATGAAACACAGAAATTGCATCGGAATTAAATTCAAATGGCACATTGCCGACTTAAGTACAAGAGAACTGACACTCTAACTTTCTATGATTTGAACCTCTCCTGTGAGTCCAGTTTTAGATTCCGATGCTTCACTTCAGGTTTACTGTATCCCTTGGACCTTCTTATTGACGACGAAACACAGAGATTGCATCCGAATTTAATACAAAAGGCACAATGCCGACTGAAGTACAAGAGGACTGACACTCTAACTTTCTATGATTTGAACCTCTCCTGTGAGTCCAGTTTTGGATTCCGATGCTTCACTTCAGGTTTACTGTATCCCTTGGACCTTCTTATTGACGAAGAAACACAGAAATTGCATCCGAATTTAATACAAAAGGCACAATGGCAACTTAAGTACAAGAGGACTGGCACTCTCACTTTCTATGATTTGAACCTCTCCTGTGAGTCCAGTTTTAGATTCCGATGCTTCACTTCAGGATTACTGTATCCCTTGGACCTTCTTATTCACGATGAAACACCGAAATTGCATCCGAATTTAATACAAATGGCACAATGTCGACTTAAGTACATGATGGCTGACATTCTCACTTTCTATGATTTGAACCACTCCTGTGAGTCCAGTTTTAGATTCCGATGCTTCACTTCAGGTTTACTGTATACCTTGCACCTTCTTATTGACGATGAAACACAGAAATTGCATCCGAATTTAATACACAAGGCACAATGCCGACTTAAGTACAAGAGGACTGACATTCTAACTTTCTATGATTTGAACCTCTCCTGTGAGTCCAGTTTTAGATTCCGATGCTTCACTTCAGGTTTACTGTATCCCTTGGACCTTCTTATTTACGATGAAACACAGGAATTGCATCCGAATTTAATACAAATGGCACAATGCCGACTTAAGTACAAGAGCACTGACACTCTCACTTTCCATGATTCGAACTTCTCCTGTGAGGTCAGATTTAGATTCCGATGCTACACTTCAGGTTTACTGTATACCGTGCACCTTCTTATTGACGATGAAACACAGAAATTGCATCGGAATTAAAATCAAAAGGCACAAATCCGACTTAAGTACAAGAGGACTGACACTCTAACTTTCTATGATTTGAACCTCTCCAGTGAGTCCAGTTTTAGATTCCGATGCCTCACTTCAGGTTTACTGTATCCCTTGGACCTTCTTATTCACGATGAAACACAGAAATTGCATCCGAATTTAATACAAAAGGCACAATGGCGACTTAAGTACAAGAGGACTGACTCTCTCACTTTCTATGATTTGAACCTCTCCTGTGAGTCCAGTTTTAGATTCCGATGCTTCACTTCAGGTTTACTGTATACCTTGCACCTTCTTATTGACGATGAAACACAGAAATTGTATCCGAATTTAATACACAAGGCACAATGCCGACTTAAGTACAAGAGGACTGATATTCTAACTTTCTATGATTTGAACCTCTCCTGTGAGTCCAGTTTTAGATTCCTATGTTTCACTTCAGGTTTACTGTATCCCTTGACCTTCTTGTTGACGATAAAACACAGAGTTTGCACCTGAATTTAATACAAAAGGCACAATGCCGACTTAAGTACTAGAGGACTGACACTCTAACTTTCTATGATTTGAACCTCTCCTGTGAGTCCAGTTTTGGATTCCGATGCTTCACTTCAGGTTTACTGTATCCCTTGGACCTTCTTATTGACGAAGAAACACAGAAATTGCATCCGAATTTAATACAAAAGGCACAATGGCGACTTAAGTACAAGAGGACTGACACTCTCACTTTCTATGATTTGAACCTCTCCTGTGAGTCCAGTTTTAGATTCCGATGCTTCACTTCAGGTTTACTGTATCCCTTGGACCTTCTTATTCACGATGAAACACAGAAATTGCATCCGAATTTAATACACAAGGCACAATGGTGACTTAAGTACAAGAGGACTGACACTCTCACTTTCTATGATTTGAACCTCTCCTGTGAGTCCAGTTTTAGATTCCGATGCTTCACTTCAGGTTTACTGTATCCCTTGGACCTCCTTATTCACGATGAAACACAGAAATTGCATCCGAATTTAATACACAAGGCACAATGCCGACTTAAGTACAAGAGGACTGACACTCTAACTTTCTATGATTTGAACCTCTCCTGTGAGTCCAGTTTTGGATTCCGATGCTTCACTTCAGGTTTACTGTATCCCTTGGACCTTCTTATTGACGAAGAAACACAGAAATTGCATCCGAATTTAATACAAAAGGCACAATGGCGACTTAAGTACAAGAGGACTGACACTCTCACTTTCTATGATTTGAACCTCTCCTGTGAGTCCAGTTTTAGATTCCGATGCTTCACTTCAGGTTTACTGTATCCCTTGGACCTCCTTATTCACGATGAAACACAGAAATTGCATCCGAATTTAATACACATGGCACATTGCCGACTTAAGTACAAGAGCACTGACACTCTCACTTTCCATGATTCGAATTCTCCTGTGAGGTCAGATTTAGATTCCGATGCTACACTTCAGGTTTACTGTATACCTTGCACGTACTTATTGACGATGAAACACAGAAATTGCATCGGAATTAAATTCAAAAGGCACAATTCCGACTTAAGTGCAAGAGGACTGACACTCTCACTTTCTATGATTTGAGCCTCTGCTGTGAGTCCAGTTTTAGATTCTGATGCTTCACTTCAGGTTTACTGTATCCCTTGGACCTTCTAATTGACGATCAAACAAAGAGTTTGCATCATTATTTAATACAAAAGGTACAATGACGACTTAAGTACAAGAGGACCGACACTCTAACTTTCTATGATTTGAACCTCTCCAGTGAGTCCAGTTTTAGATTCCGATGCCTCACTTCAGGTTTACTGTATCCCTTGGACCTTCTTATTGACGATGAAACACAGAAATTGCATCCGAATTTAATACAAAAGGCACAATGGCGACTTAAGTACAAGAGGACTGAAACTCTCACTTTCTATGATTTGAACCTCTCCTGTGAGTCCAGTTTTAGATTCCGATGCTTCACTTCAGGTTTACTGTATACCTTGCATCTTCTTATTGACGATGAAACACAGAAATTGTATCCGAATTTAATACACAAGGCACAATGCCGACCTAAGTACAAGAGGACTGATATTCTAACTTTCTATGATTTGAACCTCTCCTGTGAATCCAGTTTTAGATTCCGATTTTTCACTTCAGGTTTACTGTATCCCTTGACCTTCTTATTGACGAAGAAACACAGAGTTTGCACCTGAATTTCATACAAAGGGCACAATGCCGACTTGAGTACTAGAGGACTGACACTCTAACTTTCTATGATTTGAACCTCTCCTGTGAGTCCAGTTTTAGATTCCGATGCTTCACTTAAGGTTTACTGTATCCCTTGGACGTTCTTATTGACGATGAAACACAGAAATTGCATCGTAATTAAATTCAAAAGGCACAGTGCCGACCTAAGTAGAAGACGACTAACACTCTCACTTTCTATGATTTGAACCTATCCTGTGAGTCCAGTTTTAGATTCCGATGTTTCACTTCAGGTTTACTGTATCCCTTGGACCTTCTTATTGACGATGAAACACAGAAATAACATCCGAATTTAATACAAAACGCACAATGGCGACTTAAGTACAAGAGGACTCTCGCTTTCTATGATTTGAACCTCTCCTGTGAGTCCAGTTTTAGATTCCAATGCTTCACTTCAGGTTTACTGTATCCCTTGGACCTTCTTATTCACGATGAAACACCGAAATTGCATCCGAATTTAATACAAATGGCCCAATGTCGACTTAAGTACAAGAGGGCTGACATTCTCACTTTCTATGATTTGAACCTCTCCTGTGAGTCCAGTTTTAGATTCCGATGCTTCACTTCAGGTTTACTGTATACCTTGCACCTTCTTATTGACGATGAAACACAGAAATTGCATCCGAATTTAATACACAAGGCACAATGCCGACTTAAGTGCAAGAGGACTGACATTTTAACTTTCTATGATTTGAACCTCTCCTGTGAGTCCAGTTTTAGATTCCGAAGCTTCACTTCAGGTTTACTGTATCCCTTGGACCTTCTTATTGACGATGAAACACAGAAATTGCATCCGAATTTAATACAAATGGCACAATGCCGACTTAAGTACAAGAGCACTGACACTCTCACTTTCCATGATTCGAAATTCTCCTGTGAGGTCAGATTTAGATTCCGATGCTACACTTCAGGTTTACTGTATACCTTGCACCTTCTTATTGACGATGAAACACAGAAATTGCATCGGAATTAAATTCAAAAGGCACAATTCCGACTTAAGTACAAGAGGACTGACACTCTCACTTTCTATGATTTGAACCTCTGCTGTGAATCCAGTTTTAGATTCTGATGCTTCACTTCAGGTTTACTGTATCCCTGGGACCTTCTTATTGACGATCAAACACAGAAATTGCATCCGAATTTAATACAAAAATCACAATGGCGACTTAAGTACAAGAGGACTGACACTCTCACTTTCTATGATTTGAACATCTCCTGTGAGTCCAGTTTCAGATTCAGATGCTTCACTTCAGATTTACTGTATCCCTTGGACCTTCTTATTGACGATGAAACACAGAAATTGCATCGGAATTAAATTCAAATGGCACAATGCCGACTTAAGTACAAGAGGACTGACACTCTAACTTCCTATGATTTGAACCTCTCCTGTGAGTCCAGTTTTAGATTCCGATGGTTCACTTCAGGTTTACTGTATCCCTTGGACCTACTTATAGACGACGAAACACAGAGATTGCATCCGAATTTAATACAAAAGGCACAATGCCGACTTAAGTACAACAGGACTGACGCTCTAACTTTCTATGATTTGAACCTCTCCTGTGAGTCCAGTTTTGGATTCCGATGCTTCACTTCAGGTTTACTGTATCCCTTGGACGTTCTTATTGACGATGAAACACAGAAATTGCATCGGAATTAAATTCAAAAGGCACAGTGCCGGCCTAAGTAGAAGACGACTAACACTCTCACTTTCTATGATTTGAACCTATCCTGTGAGTCCAGTTTTAGATTCCGATGCTTCACTTCAGGTTTACTGTATCCCTTGGACCTTCTTATTGACGATGAAACACAGAAATTGCATCAAAATTTAATACAAATGGCACAATGCCGGCTTAAGTACAATAGGACTGACACTCTCACTTTCTATGATTTGAACCTCTCCTGTGAAGTCAGTTTTAGATTTCGATGCTTCACTTCAGGTTCACTGTATCCCTTGGACCTACTTATTGACGATGAAACACAGATATTGCATCGGAATTAAATTTAAAACGCACAATGACGAGTTAAGTAAAAGAGGACTGACACTCTAACTTTCTATGATTTGAACCTCTCCTGTGAGTCCAGTTTTAGATTCCGATGCTTCACTTCAGGTTTACTGTATCCCTTGGACCTTCTTATTGACGATGACACACAGAAATTGCATCCGAATTTAATACAAAAGGCACAACGGCGACTTAAGTACAAGAGGACAGACACTGTCACTTTCTATGATTTGAACCTCTCCTGTGAGTCCAGTTTTAGATTCCGATGCTTCACTTCAGGTTTACTGTATCCCTTGGACCTTCTTATTGACGATGAAACACAGAAATTGCATCCGAAATTAATACAAAAGTCACAATGTCGACTTAAGTACAAGAGGACTGTCACTCTCACTTTCTATGATTTGAACATCTCCTGTGGGTCCAGTTTCAGATTCCGATGCTTCACTTCAGGTTTACTGTATCCCTTGGACGTTCTTATTGACGATGAAACACAGAAATTGCATCGGAATTAAATTCAAAAGGCACAGTGCCGACCTAAGTAGAAGACGACTAACACTCTCACTTTCTATGATTTGAACCTATCCTGTGAGTCCAGTTTTAGATTCCGATGCTTCACTTCAGGTTTACTGTACCCCTTGGACCTTCTTATTGACGATGAAACACAGAAATTGCATCCGAATTTAATACAAAAGGCACAATGGCGACTTAAGTACAAGAGGACTGACACTCTCACTTTCTATGATTTGAACCTCTCCTGTGAGTCCAGTTTTAGATTCCGATGCTTCACTTCAATTTTACTGTATCCCTTGGACCTTCTTATTCACGATGAAACACCGAAATAGCATCCGAATTTAATACAAATGGCACAATGTCGACTTAAGTACAAGATGGCTGACATTCTCACTTTCTATGATTTGAACCTCTCCTGTGAGTCCAGTTTTAGATTCCGATGCTTCACTTCAGGTTCACTGTATCCCTTGGACCCTCTAATTGACGATGAAACACAGAGTTTGCATCCGAATTTAATACAAAAGGTACAATGCGGACGTAAGTACAACAGGACTGACACTCTAACTTTCTATGATTTCAACCTCTCCTGTGAGTCCAGTTTTAGATTCCGATGCTTCACTTCAGGTTTACTGTATCCCTTGGACCTTCTTATTGAAGATGAAACAGAGAAATTGCGTCCGAGTTTAATACCAAAATCACAATGGCGACTTAAGTACAAGAGGAGTGACACTCTCACTTTCTATGACTTGAACATCTCCTGTGAGTCCAGTTTTAGATTCCGATGCTTCACTTCAGGTTTACTGTGTCCCTTGGACCATCTTATTGACGATGAAACACAGAAATTGCATCGGAATTAAATTCAAAACGCACAATGCCGACTTAAGTACAAGAGGGCTGACACTCTAACTTTCTATGATTTGCACCTCTCCTGTGAGCCCAGTTTTAGAATCCGATGCTTCACTTCAGGTTTACTGTATCCCTTGGACGTTCTTATTGACTATGAAACACAGAAATTGCATCGGAATTAAATTCAAATGGCACAATGCCGACGTAAGTACAAGAGAACTGACACTCTAACTTTCTATGATTTGAACCTCTCCTGTGAGTCCAGTTTTAGATTCCGATGCTTCACTTCAGGTTTACTGTATCCCTTGGACCTTCTTATTGACGACGAAACACAGAGATTGCATCCGAATGTAACACAAAAGGCACAATGCCGACAGAAGTACAAGAGGACTGACACTCTAACTTTCTATGATTTGAACCTCTCCAATGAGTCCAGTTTTGGATTCCGATGCTTCACTTCAGGTTTACTGTATCCCTTGGACCTTTTTATTGACGATGAAACACAGAAATTGCATCCGAATTTAATACAAAAGGCACAATGGCGACTTAAGTACAAGAGGACTGACACTCTCTTTTTCTATGATTTGAACCTCTCCTGTGAGTCCAGTTTTAGATTCCTATGCTTCACTTTTGGTTTACTGTATACCTTGCACCTTCTTATTGACGATGAAACACAGAAATTGCATCCGAATTTAATACACAAAGCACAACGCCGACTTAAGTACAAGAGGACTGACATTCTAACTTTCTATGATTTGAACCTCTCCTGTGAGTCCAGTTTTAGATTCCGATGCTTCACTTCAGGTTTACTGTATCCCTTGGACGTTCTTATTGACGATGAACACGGGAATTGCATCCGAATTTAATACAAATGGCACAATGCCGACTTATGTACAAGAGCACTGACACTCTCACTTTCCATGATTCGAACTTCTCCTGTGAGGTCAGATTTAGATTCCGATGCTACACTTCAGGTTTACTGTATACCTTGCACCTTCTTATTGACGATGAAACACAGAAATTGCATCGGAATTAAATTCAAAAGACACAATGCAGACTTAAGTACAAGAGGACTGACACTCTAACTTTCTATGATTTGAACCTCTCCAGTGAGTCCAGTTTTAGATTCCGATGCCTCACTTCAGGTTTACTGTATCCCTTGGACCTTCTTATTGACGATGAAACACAGAAATTGCATCCGAATTTAATACAAAAGGCACAATGCCGACTTAAGTACTAGAGGACTGACACTCTAACTTTCTATGATTTGAACCTCTCCTGTGAGTCCAGTTTTAGATTCCGATGCTTCACTTCAGGTTTACTGTATCCCTTGGACCTTCTTATTGACGATGAAACACAGAAATTGCATCCGAAATTAATACAAAAGTCACAATGTCGACTTAAGTACAAGAGGACTGACACTCTCACTTTCTATGATTTGAACATCTCCTGTGAGTCCAGTTTCAGATTCCGATGCTTCACTTCAGGTTTACTGTATCCCTTGGACCTTCTTATTCACGATGAAACACCGAAATTGCATCCGAATTTAATACAAATGGCACAATGTCGACTTAAGTACAAGAGGGCTGACATTCTCACTTTCTATGATTTGAACCTCTCCTGTGAGTCCAGTTTTAGATTCCGATGCTTCACTTCAGGTTTACTGTATACCTTGCACCTTCTTATTGACGATGAAACACAGAAATTGCATCCGAATTTAATACACAAGGCACAATGCCGACTTAAGTACAAGAGCACTGACACACTCACTTTCCATCATTCGAACTTCTCCTGTGAGGTCAGATTTAGATTCCGATGCTACACTTCAGGTTTACTGTATACCTTGCACCTTCTTATTGACGATGAAACACAGAAATTGCATCGGAATTAAATTCAAAAGGCACAATTCCGACTTAAGTACAAGAGGACTGACACTCTCACTTTCTATGATATGAACCTCTGCTGTGAGTCCAGTTTTAGATTCTGATGCTTCACTTCAGGTTTACTGTATCCCTTGGACCTTCTAATTGACGATGAAACACAGAGTTTGCATCCGTATTTAATACAAAAGGTACAATGCCGACTTAAGTACAAGAGGTCTGACACTCTAACTTTCTATGATTTGAACCTCTCCAGTGAGTCCAGTTTTAGATTCCGATGCCTCACTTCAGGTTTACTGTATCCCTTGGACCTCCTTAATGACGATGAAACACAGAAATTGCATCCGAATTTAATACAAAAATCACAATGGCGACTTAAGTACAAGAGGACTGACACTCTCACTTTCTATGATTTGAACATCTCTTGTGAGTCCAGTTTCAGATTCCGATGCTTCACTTCAGATTTACTGTATCCCTTGGACCTTCTTATTGACGATGAAACACAGAAATTGCATCGGAATTAAATTCAAATGGCACAATGCCGACTTGAGTACAAGAGGACTGACACTCTAACTTCCTATGATTTGAACCTCTCCTGTGAGTCCAGTTTTAGATTCCGATGCTTCACTTCAGGTTTACTGTATCCCTTGGACCTTCTTATTGACGATGAAACACAGATATTGCATCCGAATTTAATACAAAAGGCACAGTGGCGACTTAAGTACAAGAGGACTGACACTCTCACTTTCTATAATTTGAACCTCTCCTGTGAGTCCAGTTTTAGATTCCGATGCTTCACTTCAGGTTTACTGTATCCCTTGGACCTTCTTATTCACGATGAAACACCGAAATTGCATCCGAATTTAATACAAATGGCACAATGTCGACTTAAGTACAAGAGGGCTGACATTCTCACTTTCTATGATTTGAACCTCTCCTGTGAGTCCAGTTTTAGATTCCGATGCTTCACTTCAGGTTTACTGTATACCTTGCACCATCTTATTGACGATGAAACACAGAAATTGCATCCGAATTTAATACACAAGGCACAATGCCGACTTAAGTACAAGAGGACTGACATTCTAAATTTCTATGATTTGAACCTCTCCTGTGAGTCCAGTTTTAGTTTCCGATGCTTCACTTCAGGTTTACTGTATCCCTTGGACCTTCTTATTGACGATGAAACACAGAAATTGCATCCGAATTTAATACAAATGGCACAATGCCGACTTAAGTACAAGAGCACTGACACTCTCACTTTCCATGATTCGAACTTCTCCTGTGAGGTCAGATTTAGATTCCGATGCTACACTTCAGGTTTACTGTATACCTTGCACCTTCTTATTGACGATCAAACACAGAAATTGCATCGGAATTAAATTCAAAAGGCACAATTCCGACTTAAGTACAAGAGGACTGACACTCTCACTTTCTATGATTTGAATCTCTGCTGTGAGTCCAGTTTTAGATTCTGATGCTTCACTTCAGGTTTACTGTATCCCTTGGACCTTCTAATTGACGATGAAACACAAAGTTTGCATCTGTATTTAATACAAAAGGTACAATGCCGACTTAAGTACAAGAGGACTGACGCTCTAACTTTCTATGATTTGAACCTCTCCTGTGAGTCCAGTTTCGGATTCCGATGCTTCACTTCAGGTTTACTGTATCTCTTGGACCTTCATATTGACGATGAAACACAGATATTGCATCAGAATTTAATACAAAAGGCACAATGGCGTCTTAAGTACAAGAAGACTGACACTCTCACTTTCTATGATTTGAACCTCTCCTGTGAGTCCAGTTTTAGATTCCGATGCTTCACTTCTGGTATACTGTATCCCTTGGACCTCCTTATTGACGATGAAACACAGAAATTGAATCCAAATTTAATACAAATGGCACAAAGTCGACTTAAGTATAAGAGGACTGACACTCTCACTTTCTATGATTTGAACCTCTCCTGTGAGTCCAGTTTTAGATTCCGATGCTTCTCTTGCGGTTTACTGTATCGCTTGGACCTTCTTATTGACAATTAAACACAGAAAGAGCATGGGAATTAAATTCGAAAGGCATAATGCCGATTTAAGTACAAGAGGACTGACACTCTAACTTTCTATGATTTGAACCTCTCCTGTGAGTCCAGTTTTAGATTCCGATGCTACACTTCAGGTTTACTGTATCCCTTTGACCTTCTTATTGACGATGAAACACAGAAATTGCATCCGAAATTAATACAAAAGTCACAATGTCGACTTAAGTACAAGAGGACTGACACTCTCACTTTCTATGATTTGAACATCTCCTGTGAGTCCAGTTTCAGATTCCGATGCTTCACTTCAGGTTTACTGTATCCCTTGGACCTTCTTATTGACGATGAAACACAGAAATTGCATCCGAATTTAATACAAATGGCACAATGCCGACTTAATTACAATAGGACTGACACTCTCACTTTCTATGATTTGAACCTCTCCTGTGAAGTCAGTTTTAGATTCCGATGCTTCACTTCAGCTTCACTGTATCCCTTGGACCTACTTATTGACGATGAAACACAGAAATTGCATCGGAATTAAATTTAAAACGCACAATGACGAGTTAAGTAAAAGAGGACTGACACTCTAACTTTCTATGATTTGAACCACTCCTGTGAGTCCAGTTTTAGATTCCGATGCTTCACTTCAGGTTTACTGTATCCCTTGGACCTTCTTATTGACGATGAACCACAGAGTTTGCATCCGAATTTAATACAAAAGGCACAATGCCGACTTAAGTACAAGAGGACTGACACTCTAACTTTCTATGATTTAAACCTCTCCTGTGAGTCCAGTTTTAGATTCCGATGCTTTACTTCAGGTTTACTGTATCCCTTGGACCTTCTTATTGACGATGACACACAGAAATTGCATCCGAATTTAATACAAAAGGCGCAACGGCGACTTAAGTAGAAGAGGACTGACACTGTCACTTTCTATGATTTGAATATCTCCTGTGAGTTCAGTTTTAGATTCCGATGCTTCACTTCAGGTTTACTGTATCCCTTGGACGTTCTTATTGACGATGAAACACAGAAATTGCATCGGAATTAAATTCAAAAGGCACAGTGCCGACCTAAGTAGAAGACGACTTACACTCTCACTTTCTATGATTTGAACCTATCCTGTGAGTCCTGTTTTAGATTCCGATGCTTCACTTCAGGTTTACTGTATCCCTTGGACCTTCTTATTGACGATGAAACACAGAAATTGCATCCGAATGTAATACAAATGGCACAATGGCGACTTAAGTACAAGAGGGCTGACATTCTCACTTTCTATGATTTGAACCTCTCCTGTGAGTCCAGTTTTAGATTCCGATGCTTCACTTCAGGTTTACTGTATACCTTGCACCTTCTTATTGACGATGAAACACAGAAATTGCATCCGAATTTAATACACAAGGCACAATGCCGACTTAAGTACAAGAGGACTGACATTCTAACTTTCTATGATTTGAACCTCTCCTGTGAGTCCAGTTTTAGATTCCGATGCTTCACTTCAGATTTACTGTATCCCTTGGACCTTCTTATTGACGATGAAACACAGAAATTGCATCCGAATTTAACACAAATGGCTCAATGCCGACTTATGTACAAGAGCACTGACACTCTCACTTTCCATGATTCGAACTTCTCCTGTGAGGTCAGATTTAGATTCCGATGCTACACTTCAGGTTTACTGTATACCTTGCACCTTCTTATTGACGATGAAACACAGAAATTGCATCGGAATTAAATTCAAAACGCACAATGCCGACTTAAGTACAAGAGGGCTGACACACAAACTTTCTATGATTTGCACCTCTCCTGTGAGCCCAGTTTTAGATTCCGATGCTTCACTTCATGTTTACTGTATCCCTTGGACCTTTTCATTGACTATGAAACACAGACATTGCATCGGAATTAAATTCAAATGGCACAATGCCGACTTAAGTACAAGAGAACTGACACTCTAACTTTTTATGATTTGAACCTCTCCTGTGAGTCCAGTTTTAGATTCCGATGCTTCACTTCAGGTTTACTGTATACCTGGCACCTTCTTATTGACTATGAAACACAGAAATTGCATCCGAATTTAACACTCTCTGTACCAGGCCTATTTTATGCACCCGTCCCTAGAAACCGGGCAATTTTACCAATATTAAAAAAATTACTGCATCAAATCTACTGTTTGGATTGTGGCAAATTTGGTACCATCTTGAAGCTGCACATTTCTACTTTAATTCTGAGTGAAAGAAACTACTTTACAATGCACAGCTTTAAGGTACAGTTATAGAAATCACTTAGATGTTTTAAGAATTTAGAAAAAGTCATACGAATAAGGGAATACAATTGTGATTTATTTTTAACCAAAATTGTGGCACTACATTACATGTTTCTGATAGTATACAGTATTACATATAAATTTCACACAGAATCATATTGTTTTTTAGTGTGGAAAATTTTAAAGCAAGGTTCCAGGCAGAGTGCAACGCCACACTGTTCACATTCGTATCGTGTCTCTTTGCGAGAAGCCTTGCCACTCTGTTTCTTGCTCCTGGAACTGCACACGTGACACACACGAGCAGCATACTTCTTAGTAGTTGCAGGTATGTGCTGCAAAAAATGTCTCTTTGTTAGCCGACCTACAGTTCCTTCATTTCTTGGAATGAATTCAAGTGTGTCGTCTTCAACAAGCTGAACTGCAAGCACTGTTATAAAGTCTGTTATTGTAATTTTCTTCCTGTGCACTGCATTGTACAGCCAAAATGCATTTGATACTCCCATAAGCAGCAAATGGAAATATAATTTTCGCCACCATTTCACAGTTCTGTGCTGGAACGGATTGTACTGCAGGCGTTGGTCTCCAATATCCACTCCAATTTTATTGAGGTTGTAATCAAGTACCTGAAGTGGTTTCAATACTACAGACCCATTTCTCTTAGTATGCGTACCAAATGTTGCTTGATGCCTTGTAGACAATGTATACACATCTCTCTTATCTTTCCACTTCATTGCCAATACATTATCTTTACGCCGAAAAGACATTTCGCCCTTTTTCAGCTTAGCAGATACTAAATCTTTAGGCAATCCTTTCCTGGATTTGTTCACAGTACCAACAGCTCCAGTGCCTTTCTCTGCCAGTTGCTGAAATAGCTCTGGACTGGAATAAAATCGATCTAAATACACAGTGTGGCCTTTGTTCAGCAAGCTGCTGTCAGACAACAATCGCAAAATAACCGCAGACGAAGAATTGTCAACAATATGCTTACCAGCATAAACTTCAAAATTTACAACATAGCCACTACTGGCTTCAGCAACAGCATATACTTTCAGTCCATACTTATGAGGCTTATTTTGCATGTAAACACGGAAACTCACACGACCTCGAAATGGGCAAATTCCTTCATCAATTGTCACTTTTTCTGAGGGACGATATGCCTGGATACATCGCTCCTTCAAATTATTATAATATGGCAAAACTTTGTAAAGTGGATGAAATCCATCTTCGCCTGGTTTTTTCTGATTTGAATTGTCAACAAGATGCAAGCATGACAGTATCTGAGTGAAACGCAAACGGCTCATGACATGGGGACAAAAGTTACAACTAAGAACAGGATTAGTGCTCCAATGGTCCGCAATTTTGGGCTTTTTCGAAACACACATGTGGAAAATAATACCCAAGAAACGCCTCATCTCACTTATAGTCACTGGCTTCCACGAACTCAAAACTGAATGGGGCTTCAGATTATTTCCTCTTCTTTTCTTCTGTATTGTCTGTGATGCATACAAATTTGTCTGTCTCTTGAGTTCATTTACGTCACTGTCAGTAAGGAACACTTTACTGCAATCCAGTACAGAACTCGACTCATCAATATCCACTAGTATCTGCCTGGGTGTCGTGTTGACAGGCAGAGGTCGGTAGGTGTCAACTGCAGTCCACTCACTGTCTTTCGGATACGGCACAGCTGCTGGATTTGAAGCAACACCTTCAACATCATTCTCGTCTTCATCTGAAGACAAACTGTCATCAATCTCGTCTTCTAAAAAGAATATCACATTATGTGTAACTACATACATCGTTTACACATGTTCAACAGATATGTGCGTACTGCACAATTACGTGGAAAATTCGGAAATACGTACCTTCAAACACACCATTGCATTCAGAATCGTCTGAATCACTCTCTACATTATCCAGAGTGTCGCTATGATTGATCAAATCCGCAATTTCTGCGTCTGATAAACCGCGCCGAAACATGATGACAAACAACTGAATGATATACAGACTGAGAACGCAAAGATAAGTTTTAACATGAATTACAGCGCTGCCGTGACATCTATGGACGCATTTTGTTAATAAACATCTGAAAAACGTATAGCGCTGGCCAAACCCGTAGAAATAACGTTGCAGTGTTTTGAATGAAATTAAATGTAGCGGCCCGTAAATTTTACGGGCTTGGTGATTTTCGCGCGATCCCAGGCCCGTAAATTTTACGGGCTTGGCGCTTAGAGTGTTAATACACAAGGCACAATGCCGACTTAAGTACAAGAGGACTGACATTCTAACTTTCTATGATTTGAACCTCTCCTGTGAGTCCAGTTTTAGTTTCCGATGCTTCACTTCAGGTTTACTGTATCCCTTGGACCTTCTAATTGACGATGAAACACAGAAATTGCATCCGAATTTAATACAAATGGCACAATGCCGACTTAAGTACACTAGCACTGACACTCTCACTTTCCATGAATCGAACTTCTCCTGTGAGGTCAGATTTAGATTCCGATGCTACACTTCAGGTTTACTGTATACCTTGCACCTTCTTATTGACGATCAAACACAGAAATTGCATCGGAATTAAATTCCAAAGGCACAATTCCGACTTAAGTACAAGAGGACTGACACTCTCACTTTCTATGATTTGAATCTCTGCTGTGAGTCCAGTTTTAGATTCTGATGCTTCACTTCAGGTTTACTGTATCCCTTGGACCTTCAAATTGACAATGAAACACAGAGTTTGCATCCGTATTTAATACAAAAGGTACAATGCCGACTTAAGTACAAGAGGACTGACGCTCTAACTTTCTATGATTTGAACCTCTCCTGTGAGTCCAGTTTTGGATTCCGATGCTTCACTTCAGGTTTACTGTATCTCTTGGACCTTCATATTGACGATGAAACACAGAAATTGCATCAGAATTTAATACAAAAGGCTCAATGGCGTCTTAAGTACAAGAAGACTGACACTCTCACTTTCTATGATTTGAACCTCTCCTGTGAGTCCAGTTTTAGATTCCGATGCTTCACTTCTGGTATACTGTATCCCTTGGACCTCCTTATTGACGATGAAACACAGAAATTGAATCCAAATGTAATACAAATGGCACAAAGTCGACTTAAGTATAAGAGGACTGACACTCTCACTTTCTATGATTTGAACCTTTCCTGTGAGTCCAGTTTTAGATTCCGATGCTTCTCTTCCGGTTTACTGTATCGCTTGGACCTTCTTATTGACAATTAAACACAGAAAGAGCATGGGAATTAAATTCGAAAGGCATAATGCCGACTTAAGTACAAGAGGACTGACACTCTCACTTTCTATGATTTGAACCTCTCCTGTGAGTCTAGTTTTAGATTCCGATGTTTCACTTCAGGTTCACTGTATCCCTTGGACCTTCTTATTGACGATGAAACACAGAAATTGTATCCGAATTTAATACACAAGGCACAATGCCGACTTAAGTACAAGAGGACTGATATTCTAACTTTCTATGATTTGAACCTCTCCTGTGAGTCCAGTTTTAGATTCCGATGTTTCACTTCAGCTTTACTGTATCCCTTGGACCTTCTTATTGACGATGAAACACAGAGTTTGCACCTGAATTTAATACAAAAGGCACAATGCCGACTTAAGTACTAGAGGACTGACACTCTAACTTTCTGTGATTTGAACCTCTCCTGTGAGTCCAGTTTTAGATTCCGATGCTTCAATTCATGATTACTGTATCCCTTGGACCTTCTTATTGACGATGAAACACAGAAATTGCATCCGAAATTAATACAAAAGTCACAATGTCGACTTAAGTACAAGAGGACTGACACTCTCACTTTCTATGATTTGAACATCTCCTGTGAGTCCAGTTTCAGATTCCGATGCTTCACTTCAGGTTTACTGTATCCCTTGGACGTTCTTATTGACGATGAAACACAGAAATTGCATCGGAATTAAATTCAAAAGGCACAGTGCCGGATAAGTAGAAGACGACTAACACTCTCACTTTCTGTGACTTGAACATCTCCTGTGAGTCCAGTTTTAGATTCCGATGCTTCACTTCAGGTTTACTGTATCCCTTGGACCTTCTTATTGACGATGAACCACAGAGTTTGCATCCGAATTTAATACAAAAGGCACAATGCCGACTTAAGTACAAGAGGACTGACACTCTAACTTTCTATGATTTAAACCTCTCCTGTGAGTCCAGTTTTAGATTCCGATGCTTTACTTCAGGTTTACTGTATCCCTTGGACCTTCTTATTGACGATGACACACAGAAATTGCATCCGAATTTACTACAAAAGGCGCAACGGCGACTTAAGTACAAGAGGACTGACACTGTCACTTACTATGATTTGAATATCTCCCTTGAGTTCAGTTTTAGATTCCGATGCTTCACTTCAGGTTTACTGTATCCCTTGGACGTTCTTATTGACGATGAAACACAGATATTGCATCGGAATTAAATTCAAAAGGCACAGTGCCGACCTAAGTAGAAGACGACTAACACTCTCACTTTCTATGATTTGAACCTATCCTGTGAGTCCAGTTTTAGATTCCGATGCTTCACTTCAGGTTTACTGTATCCCTTGGACCTTCTTATTGACGATGAAACACAGAAATTGCATCCGAATTTAATACAAAAGGCACAATGGCGACTTAAGTACAAGAGGACTGACACTCTCACTTTCTATGATTTGAACCTCTCCTGTGAGTCCAGTTTTAGATTCCGATGCTTCACTTCAGGTTTACTGTATCCCTTGGACCTTCTTATTCACGATCAAACACCGAAATTGCATCCGAATTTAATACAAATGGCACAATGGCGACTTAAGTACAAGAGGGCTGACATTCTCACTTTCTATGATTTGAACCTCTCCTGTGAGTCCAGTTTTAGATTCCGATGTTTCACTTCAGGTTTACTGTATCCCTTGGACCTTCTTATTGACGATGAAACACAGAGTTTGCACCTGAATTTAATACAAAAGGCACAATGCCGACTTAAGTACTAGAGGACTGACACTCTAACTTTCTATGATTTGAACCTCTCCTGTGAGTCCAGTTTTAGATTCCGATGCTTCAATTCAGGTTTACTGTATCCCTTGGACCTTCTTATTGACGATGAAACACAGAAATTGCATCCGAAATTAATACAAAAGTCACAATGTCGACTTAAGTACAAGAGGACTGACACTCTCACTTTCTATGATTTGAACATCTCCTGTGAGTCCAGTTTCAGATTCCGATGCTTCACTTCAGGTTTACTGTATCCCTTGGACGTTCTTATTGACGATGAAACACAGAAATTGCATCGGAATTAAATTCAAAAGGCACAGTGCCGACCTAAGTAGAAGACGACTAACACTCTCACTTTCTGTGACTTGAACATCTCCTGTGAGTCCAGTTTTAGATTCCGATGCTTCACTTCAGGTTTACTGTATCCCTTGGACCTTCTTATTGACGATGAACCACAGAGTTTGCATCCGAATTTAATACAAAAGGCACAATGCCGACTTAAGTACAAGAGGACTGACACTCTAACTTTCTATGATTTAAACCTCTCCTGTGAGTCCAGTTTTAGATTCCGATGCTTTACTTCAGGTTTACTGTATCCCTAGGACCTTCTTATTGACGATGACACACAGAAATTGCATCCGAATTTAATACAAAAGGCGCAACGGCGACTTAAGTACAAGAGGACTGACACTGTCACTTTCTATGATTTGAATATCTCCTGTGAGTTCAGTTTTAGATTCCGATGCTTCACTTCAGGTTTACTGTATCCCTTGGACGTTCTTATTGACGATGAAACACAGAAATTGCATCGGAATTAAATTCAAAAGGCACAGTGCCGACCTAAGTAGAAGACGACTAACACTCTCACTTTCTATGATTTGAACCTATCCTGTGAGTCCAGTTTTAGATTCCGATGCTTCACTTCAGGTTTACTGTATCCCTTGGACCTTCTTATGGACGATGAAACACAGAAATTGCATCCGAATTTAATACAAAAGGCACAATGGCGACTTAAGTACAAGAGGACTGACACTCTCACTTTCTATGATTTGAACCTCTCCTGTGAGTCCAGTTTTAGATTCCGATGCTTCACTTCAGGTTTACTGTATCCCTTGGACCTTCTTATTCACGATGAAACACCGAAATTGCATCCGAATTTAATACAAATGGCACAATGGCGACTTAAGTACAAGAGGGCTGACATTCTCACTTTCTATGATTTGAACCTCTCCTGTGAGTCCAGTTTTAGATTCCGATGCTTCACTTCAGGTTTACTGTATACCTTGCACCTTCTTATTGACGATGAAACACAGAAATTGCATCCGAATTTAATACACAAGGCACAATGCCGACTTAAGTACAAGAGGACTGACATTCTAACTTTCTATGATTTGAACCTCTCCTGTGAGTCCAGTTTTAGATTCCGATGCTTCACTTCAGGTTTACTGTATCCCTTGGACCTTCTTATTGACGATGAAACACAGAAATTGCATCCGAATTTAATACAAATGGCACAATGCCGACTTATGTACAAGAGCACTGACACTCTCACTTTCCATGATTCGAACTTCTCCTGTGAGGTCAGATTTAGATTCCGATGCTACACTTCAGGTTTACTGTATACCTTGCGCCTTCTTATTGACGATGAAACACAGAAATTGCATCGGAATTAAATTCAAAAGCCACAATTCCGACTTAAGTACAAGAGGACTGACACTCTCACTTTCTATGATTCGAACCTCTCCTGTGAGTCCAGTTTTAGATTCCGATGCTTCACTTCAGGTTTACTGTATCCCTTGGACCTTCTTATTCACGATCAAACACCGAAATTGCATCCGAATTTAATACAAATGGCACAATGGCGACTTAAGTACAAGAGGGCTGACATTCTCACTTTCTATGATTTGAACCTCTCCTGTGAGTCCAGTTTTAGATTCCGATGTTTCACTTCAGGTTTACTGTATCCCTTGGACCTTCTTATTGACGATGAAACACAGAGTTTGCACCTGAATTTAATACAAAAGGCACAATGCCGACTTAAGTACTAGAGGACTGACACTCTAACTTTCTATGATTTGAACCTCTCCTGTGAGTCCAGTTTTAGATTCCGATGCTTCAATTCAGGTTTACTGTATCCCTTGGACCTTCTTATTGACGATGAAACACAGAAATTGCATCCGAAATTAATACAAAAGTCACAATGTCGACTTAAGTACAAGAGGACTGACACTCTCACTTTCTATGATTTGAACATCTCCTGTGAGTCCAGTTTCAGATTCCGATGCTTCACTTCAGGTTTACTGTATCCCTTGGACGTTCTTATTGACGATGAAACACAGAAATTGCATCGGAATTAAATTCAAAAGGCACAGTGCCGACCTAAGTAGAAGACGACTAACACTCTCACTTTCTGTGACTTGAACATCTCCTGTGAGTCCAGTTTTAGATTCCGATGCTTCACTTCAGGTTTACTGTATCCCTTGGACCTTCTTATTGACGATGAACCACAGAGTTTGCATCCGAATTTAATACAAAAGGCACAATGCTGACTTAAGTACAAGAGGACTGACACTCTAACTTTCTATGATTTAAACCTCTCCTGTGAGTCCAGTTTTAGATTCCGATGCTTTACTTCAGGTTTACTGTATCCCTAGGACCTTCTTATTGACGATGACACACAGAAATTGCATCCGAATTTAATACAAAAGGCGCAACGGCGACTTAAGTACAAGAGGGCTGACACTGTCACTTTCTATGATTTGAATATCTCCTGTGAGTTCAGTTTTAGATTCCGATGCTTCACTTCAGGTTTACTGTATCCCTTGGACGTTCTTATTGACGATGAAACACAGAAATTGCATCGGAATTAAATTCAAAAGGCACAGTGCCGACCTAAGTAGAAGACGACTAACACTCTCACTTTCTATGATTTGAACCTATCCTGTGAGTCCAGTTTTAGATTCCGATGCTTCACTTCAGGTTTACTGTATTCCTTGGACCTTCTTATGGACGATGAAACACAGAAATTGCATCCGAATTTAATACAAAAGGCACAATGGCGACTTAAGTACAAGAGGACTGACACTCTCACTTTCTATGATTTGAACCTCTCCTGTGAGTCCAGTTTTAGATTCCGATGCTTCACTTCAGGTTTACTGTATCCCTTGGACCTTCTTATTCACGATGAAACACCGAAATTGCATCCGAATTTAATACAAATGGCACAATGGCGACTTAAGTACAAGAGGGCTGACATTCTCACTTTCTATGATTTGAACCTCTCCTGTGAGTCCAGTTTTAGATTCCGATGCTTCACTTCAGGTTTACTGTATACCTTGCACCTTCTTATTGACGATGAAACACAGAAATTGCATCCGAATTTAATACACAAGGCACAATGCCGACTTAAGTACAAGAGGACTGACATTCTAACTTTCTATGATTTGAACCTCTCCTGTGAGTCCAGTTTTAGATTCCGATGCTTCACTTCAGGTTTACTGTATCCCTTGGACCTTCTTATTGACGATGAAACACAGAAATTGCATCCGAATTTAATACAAATGGCACAATGCCGACTTATGTACAAGAGCACTGACACTCTCACTTTCCATGATTCGAACTTCTCCTGTGAGGTCAGATTTAGATTCCGATGCTACACTTCAGGTTTACTGTATACCTTGCGCCTTCTTATTGACGATGAAACACAGAAATTGCATCGGAATTAAATTCAAAAGCCACAATTCCGACTTAAGTACAAGAGGACTGACACTCTCACTTTCTATGATTCGAACCTCTCCTGTGAGGTCAGATTTAGATTCCGATGCTTCACTTCACGTTTACTCTATACCTTGCACCTTCTTACTGACGATGAAACACAGAAATTGCATCGGAATTAAATCAAAAGGCCCAATGCCGTCTTAAGTACAAGAGGACTGACACTCTCACTTTCTATGATTTGAACCACTCCTGTGAGTCAAGTTTTAGTTTCCGATGCTTCACTTCAGGTTTCCTGTATCCCTTGGACCCTCTAATAGACGATGAAACACAGAGTTTGCATCCGAATTTAATACAAAAGGTACAATGCCGACATAAGTACAACAGGACTGAAACTCTAACTTTCTATGATTTCAACCTCTCCTGTGAGTCCAGTTTTAGATTCCGATGCTTCACTTCAGGTTTACTGTATCCCTTGGACCTTCTTATTGGCGATGAAACAGAGAAATTGCATCCGAATTTAATACCAAAATCACAATGCTGACTTAAGTAAAAGAGGACTGACACTCTCACTTTCTATGATTTGAACCTCTCCTGTGAGTACAGTTTTAGATTCCGATATTTCACTTCACGTTTACTGTATCCCTTGGACCTTCTTATTGACAATGAAACACAGAAATAGCATCGGCATTAAATTCAAAAGGCACAATGCCGACTTAAGTACAAGAGGACTGACACTCTAACTTTTTATGATTTGAACCTCTCCTGTGAGTCCAGTTTTAGATTCCGATGCTTCACTTCAGGTTTACTGTATCCCTTGGACCTTCTTATTGACGATGAAAC
Organism: Schistocerca americana; assembly: GCF_021461395.2. Taxonomy (NCBI): domain Eukaryota; kingdom Metazoa; phylum Arthropoda; class Insecta; order Orthoptera; family Acrididae; genus Schistocerca; species Schistocerca americana. Next base: position 8,143,201 of record NC_060128.1, on the reverse strand, counting down.
ACAGAGTTTGCATCCGAATTTAATACAAAAGGCACAATGCCGACTTAAGTACAAGAGGGCTGACACACTAACTTTCCATGATTTGCACCTCTCCTGTGAGCCCAGTTTTAGATTCCGATGCTTCACTTCATGTTTACTGTATCCCTTGGACCTTTTTATTGACTATGAAACACAGACATTGCATCGGAATTAAATTCAAATGGCACAATGCCGACTTAAGTACAAGAGAACTGACACTCTAACTTTCTATGATTTGTACCTCTCCTGTGAGTCCAGTTTTAGATTCCGATGCTTCACTTCAGGTTTACTGTATACCTTGCACCTTCTTATTGACGATGAAACACAGAAATTGCATCCGAATTTAATACACAAGGCACAATGCCGACTTAAGTACAAGAGGACTGACATTCTAACTTTCTATGATTTGAACCTCTCCTGTGAGTCCAGTTTTTGTTTCCGTTGCTTCACTTCAGGTTTACTGTATCCCTTGGACCTTCGTATTGACGATGAAACACAGAAATTGCATCCGAATTTAATACAAATGGCACAATGCCGACTTAAGTACAAGAGCACTGACACTCTCACTTTCCATGATTCGAATTTCTCCTGTGAGGTCAGATTTAGATTCCGATGCTACACTTCAGGTTTACTGTATACCTTGCACCTTCTTATTGACGATCAAACACAGAAATTGCATCGGAATTAAATTCAAAAGGCACAATTCCGACTTAAGTACAAGAGGACTGACACTCTCACTTTCTATGATTTGAATCTCTGCTGTGAGTCCAGTTTTAGATTCTGATGCTTCACTTCAGGTTTACTGTATCCCTTGGACCTTCTAATTGACGATGAAACACAGAGTTTGCATCCGTATTTAATACAAAAGGTACAATGCCGACTTAAGTACAAGAGGACTGACGCTCTAACTTTCTATGATTTGAACCTCTCCTGTGAGTCCAGTTTTGGATTCCGATGCTTCACTTCAGGTTTACTGTATCTCTTGGACCTTCTTATTGACGATGAAACACAGAAATTGCATCAGAATTTAATACAAAAGGCACAATGGCGTCTTAAGTACAAGAAGACTGACACTCTCACTTTCTATGATTTGAACCTCTCCTGTGAGTCCAGTTTTAGATTCCGATGCTTCACTTCTGGTATACTGTATCCCTTGGACCTCCTTATTGACGATGAAACACAGAAATTGAATCCAAATTTAATACAAATGGCACAAAGTCGACTTAAGTATAAGAGGACTGACACTCTCACTTTCTATAATTTGAACCTCTCCTGTGAGTCCAGTTTTAGATTCCGATGCTTCTCTTCCGGTTTACTGTATCGCTTGGACCTTCTTATTGACAATTAAACACAGAAAGAGCATGGGAATTAAATTCGAAAGGCATAATGCCGACTTAAGTACAGGAGGACTGACACTCTAACTTTCTATGATTTGAACCTCTCCTGTGAGTCCAGTCTTAGATTCCGATGCTACACTTCAGGTTTACTGTATCCCTTGGACCTTCTTATTGACGATGAAACACAGAAATTGCATCCGAATTTAATACAAAAGGCACAATGGCGACTTAAGTACAAGAGGACTGACACTCTCACTTTCTATGATTTGAACCTCTCCTGTGAGTCTAGTTTTAGATTCCGATGTTTCACTTCAGGTTTACTGTATCCCTTGGACCTTCTTATTGACGATGAAACACAGAAATTGTATCCGAATTTAATACACAAGGCACAATGCCAACTTAAGTACAAGAGGACTGATATTCTAACTTTCTATGATTTGAACCTCTCCTGTGAGTCCAGTTTTAGATTCCGATGTTTCACTTCAGGTTTACTGTATCCCTTGGACCTTCTTATTGACGATGAAACACAGAGTTTGCACCTGAATTTAATACAAAAGGCACAATGCCGACTTAAGTACTAGAGGACTGACACTCTAACTTTCTATGATTTGAACCTCTCCTGTGAGTCCAGTTTTAGATTCCGATGCTTCACTTCAGGTTTACTGTATCCCTTGGACCTTCTTATTGACGACGAAACACAGAAATTGCATCCGAAATTAATACAAAAGTCACAATGTCGACTTAAGTACAAGAGGACTTACACTCTCACTTTCTATGATTTGAACATCTCCTGTGAGTCCAGTTTCAGATTCCGATGCTTCACTTCAGGTTTACTGTATCCCTTGGACGTTCTTATTGACGATGAAACACAGAAATTGCATCGGAATTAAATTCAAAAGGCACAGTGCCGACCTAAGTAGAAGACGACTAACACTCTCACTTTCTATGATTTGAACCTATCCTGTGAGTCCAGTTTTAGATTCCGATGCTTTACTTCAGGTTTACGGTATCCCTTGGACCTTCTTATTGACGATGAAACACAGAAATTGCATCCGAATTTAATACAAATGGCACAATGCCAACTTAAGTACAAGAGGACTGATATTCTAACTTTCTATGATTTGAACCTCTCCTGTGAGTCCAGTTTTAGATTCCGATGTTTCACTTCAGGTTTACTGTATCCCTTGGACCTTCTTATTGACGATGAAACACAGAGTTTGCACCTGAATTTAATACAAAAGGCACAATGCCGACTTAAGTACTAGAGGACTGACACTCTAACTTTCTATGATTTGAACCTCTCCTGTGAGTCCAGTTTTAGATTCCGATGCTTCACTTCAGCTTCACTGTATCCCTTGGACCTACTTATTGACGATGAAACACAGATATTGCATCAGAATTAAATTTAAAACGCACAATGACGAGTTAAGTAAAAGAGGACTGACACTCTAACTTTCTATGATTTGAACCTCTCCTGTGAGTCCAGTTTTAGATTCCGATGCTTCACTTCAGGTTTACTGTATCCCTTGGACCTTCTTATTGACGATGAAACACAGAGTTTGCATCCGAATTTAATACAAAAGGCACAATGCCGACTTAAGTACAAGAGGGCTGACACTCTAACTTTCTATGATTTGAACCTCTCCTGTGAGTCCAGTTTTGGTTTCCGCTGCTTTACTTCAGGTTTACTGTATCCCTTGGACCTTCATATTGACGATGACACACAGAAATGGCATCCGAATTTAATTCAAAAGGCACAATGGCGACTTAAGTACAAGCGGACTGACACTCTAACTTTCTATGATTTGAACCTCTCCTGTGAGTCCAGTTTTAGATTCCGATGCTTCACTTCAGGTTTACTGTATCCCTTGGACCTTCTTATTGACGATGAAACACAGAGTTTGCATCCGAATTTAATACAAAATGCACAATGCCGACTTAAGTACAAGAGGACTGACACTCTAACTTTCTATGATTTAAACCTCTCCTGTGAATCCAGTTTTAGATTCCGATGCTTTACTTCAGGTTTACTGTATCCCTTGGACCTTCTTATTGACGATGACACACAGAAATTGCATCCGAATTTAATACAAAAGGCGCAACGGCGACTTAAGTACAAGAGGACTGACACTGTCACTTTCTATGATTTGAATATCTCCTGTGAGTTCAGTTTTAGATTCCGATGCTTCACTTCAGGTTTACTGTATCCCTTGGACGTTCTTATTGACGATGAAACACAGAAATTGCATCGGAATTAAATTCAAAAGTCACAGTGCCGACCTACGTAGAAGACGACTAACACTCTCACTTTCTATGATTTGAACCTATCCTGTGAGTCCAGTTTTAGATTCCGATGCTTCACTTCAGGTTTACTGTATCCCTTGGACCTTCTTATTGACGATGAAACACAGAAATTGCATCCGAATTTAATACAAAAGGCACAATGGCGACTTAAGTACAAGAGGACTGACACTCTCACTTTCTATGATTTGAACCTCTCCTGTGAGTCCAGTTTTAGATTCCGATGCTTCACTTCAGGTTTACTGTATCCCTTGGACCTTCTTATTCACGATGAAACACCGAAATTGCATCCGAATTTAATACAAATGGCACAATGGCGACTTAAGTACAAGAGGGCTGACATTCTCACTTTCTATGATTTGAACCTCTCCTGTGAGTCCAGTTTTAGATTCCGATGCTTCACTTCAGGTTTACTGTATACCTTGCACCTTCTTATTGACGATGAAACACAGAAATTGCATCCGAATTTAATACACAAGGCACAATGCCGACTTAAGTACAAGAGGACTGAAATCCTAACTTTCTATGATTTGAACCTCTCCTGTGAGTCCAGTTTTAGATTCCGATGCTTCACTTCAGGTTTACTGTATGCCTTGGACCTTCTTATTGACGATGAAACACAGAAATTGCATCCGAATTTCATACAAATGGCACAATGCCGACTTAAGTACAAGAGCACTGACACTCTCACTTTCCATGATTCGAACTTCTCCTGTGAGGTCAGATTTAGATTCCGATCTACACTTCAGGTTCACTGTATACCTTGCATCTTCTTATTGACGATGAAACACAGAAATTGCATCGGAATTAAATTCAAAAGCCACAATTCCGACTTAAGTACAAGAGGACTGACACTCTCACTTTCTATGATTCGAACCTCTCCTGTGAGGTCAGATTTAGATTCCGATGCTTCACTTCACTTTTACTGTATACCTTACACCTTCTTATTGACAATGAAACACAGAAATTGCATCGGAATTAAATCAAAAGGCACAATGCCGTCTTAAGTACAAGAGGACTGACACTCTCACTTTCTATGATTTGAACCACTCCTGTGAGTCAAGTTTTAGTTTCCGATGCTTCACTTCAGGTTTCCCGTATCCCTTGGACCCTCTAATTGACGATGAAACACAGAGTTTGCATCCGAATTTAATACAAAAGGTACAATGCCGACGTAAGTACAACAGGACTGACACTCTAACTTTCTATGATTTCAACCTCTCCTGTGAGTCCAGTTTTAGATTCCGATGCTTCACTTCAGGTTTACTGTATCCCTTGGACCTTCTTATTGACGATGAAACAGAGAAATTGCATCCGAATTTAATACCAAAATCACAATGGCGACTTAAGTACAAGAGGAGTGACACTCTCACTTTCTATGACTTGAACATCTCCTGTGAGTCCAGTTTTAGATTCCGATGCTTCACTTCAGGTTTACTGTGTCCATTGGACCAACTTATTGACAATGAAACACAGAAATTGCATCGGAATTAAATTCAAAACGCACAATGCCAACTTAAGTACAAGAGGGCTGACACTCTAACTTTCTATGATTTGCACCTCTCCTGTGAGCCCAGTTTTAGATTCCGATGCTTCACTTCAGGTTTACTGTATCCCTTGGACCTTTTTATTGACTATGAAACACAGACATTGCATCGGAATTAAATTCAAATGGCACAATGCCGACTTAAGTACAAGAGAAGTGACACTCTAACTTTCTATGATTTGAACCTCTCCTGTGAGTCCAGTTTTAGATTCCGATGCTTCACTTCAGGTTTACTGTATCCCTTGGACCTTCTTATTGACGACGAAACACAGAGATTGCATCCGAATTTAATACAAAAGGCACAATGCCGACTGAAGTACAAGAGGACTGACACTCTAACTTTCTATGATTTGAACCTCTCCTGTGAGTCCAGTTTTGGATTCCGATGCTTCACTTCAGGTTTACTGTATCCCTTGGACCTTCTTATTGACGATGAAACACAGAAATTGCATCTGAATTTAATACAAAAGGCACAATGGAGACTTAAGTACAAGAGGACTGACACTCTCACTTTCTATGATTTGAACCTCTCCTGTGAGTCCAGTTTTAGATTCCGATGCTTCACTTCAGGTTTACTGTATCCCTTGGACTCTCTTATTCACGATGAAACACCGAAATTGCATCCGAATTTAATACAAATGGCACAATGTCGACTTAAGTACATGAGGGCTGACATTCTCACTTTCTATGATTTGAACCTCTCCTGTGAGTCCAGTTTTAGATTCCGATGCTTCACTTCAGGTTTACTGTGTACCTTGCACCTTCTTATTGACGATGAACACAGAAATTGCATCCCAATTTAATACATAAAGCACAATGCCGACTTAAGTACAAGAGGACTGACATTCTAATTTTCAATGATTTGAACCTCTCCTGTGAGTCCAGTTTTAGATTCCGATGCTTCACTTCAGGTTTACTGTATCCCTTGGACCTTCTTATTGACGATGAAACACAGGAATTGCATCCGAATTTAATACAAATGGCACAATGCCGACTTAAGTACAAGAGCACTGACACTCTCACTTTCCATGATTCGAACTTCTCCTGTGAGGTCAGATTTAGATTCCGATGCTACACTTCAGGTTTTTATGTATACCTTGCACCTTCTTATTGACGATGAAACACAGAAATTGCATCGGAATTAAATTCAAAAGGCACAATTCCGACTTAAGTACAAGAGGACTGACACTCTCACTTTCTATGATTTGAACCTCTGCTGTGAGTCCAGTTTTAGATTCTGATGCTTCACTTCAGGTTTACTGTATCCCTTGGACCTTCTAATTGACGATGAAACACAGAGTTTGCATCCGTATTTAATACAAAAGGTACAATGCCGACTTAAGTACAAGAGGACTGACACTCTAACTTTCTATGATTTGAACCTCTCCAGTGAGTCCAGTTTTAGATTCCGATGCCTCACTTCAGGTTTACTGTATCCCTTGGACCTTCTTATTGACGATGAAACACAGAAATTGCATCCGAATTTAATACAAAAGGCACAATGGCGACTTAAGTACAAGAGGACTGACTCTCTCACTTTCTATGAATTGAACCTCTCCTGTGAGTCTAGTTTTAGATTCCGATGCTTCACTTCAGGTTTACTGTATACCTTGCACCTTCTTATTGACGATGAAACACAGAAATTGTATCCAAATTTAATACACAAGGCACAATGCCGACTTAAGTACAAGAGGACTGATATTCTAACTTTCTATGATTTGAACCTCTCCTGTGAGACCAGTTTTAGATTCCGATGTTTCACTTCAGGTTTACTGTATCCCTTGGACCTTCTTATTGACGATGGAACACAGAGTTCGCACCTGAATTTAATACAAAAGGCACAATACCGACTTAAGTACTAGAGGACTGACACTCTAACTTTCTATGATTTGAACCTATCCTGTGAGTCCAGTTTTAGATTCCGATGCTTCACTTCAGGTTTACTGTATCCCTTGGACCTTCTTATTGACGATGAAACACAGAAATTGCATCTGAATTTAATACAAAAGGCACAATGGCGACTTAAGTACAAGAGGACTGACACTCTCACTTTCTATGATTTGAACCTCTCCTGTGAGTCCAGTTTTAGATTCCGATGCTTCACTTCAGGTTTACTGTATCCCTTGGACCTTCTTATTCACGATGAAACACCGAAATTGCATCCGAATTTAATACAAATGGCACAATGTCGACTTAAGTACATGAGGGCTGACATTCTCACTTTCTATGATTTGTACCTCTCCTGTGAGTCCAGTTTTAGATTCCGATGCTTCACTTCAGGTTTACTGTGTACCTTGCACCTTCTTATTGACGATGAACACAGAAATTGCATCCCAATTTAATACACAAAGCACAATGCCGACTTAAGTACAAGAGGACTGACATTCTAACTTTCTATGATTTGAACCTCTCCTGTGAGTCCAGTTTTAGATTCCGATGCTTCACTTCAGGTTTACTGTATCCCTTGGACCTTCTTATTGACGATGAAACACAGGAATTGCATCCGAATTTAATACAAATGGCACAATGCCGACTTAAGTACAAGAGCACTGACACTCTCACTTTCCATGATTCGAACTTCTCCTGTGAGGTCAGAATTAGATTCCGATGCTACACTTCAGGTTTACTGTATACCTTGCACCTTCTTATTGACGATGAAACACAGAAATTGCATCGGAATTAAATTCAAAAGGCACAATTCCGACTTAAGTACAAGAGGACTGACACTCTCACTTTCTATGATTTGAACCTCTGCTGTGAGTTCAGTTTTAGATTCTGATGCTTCACTTCAGGTTTACTGTATCCCTTGGACCTTCTAATTGACGATGAAACTCAGAGTTGGCATCCGTATTTAATACAAAAGGTACAATGCCGACTTAAGTACAAGAGGACTGACACTCTAACTTTCTATGATTTGAACCTCTCCAGTGAGTCCAGTTTTAGATTCCGATGCCTCACTTCAGGTTTACTGTATCCCTTGGACCTTCTTATTGACGATGAAACACAGAAATTGCATCCGAATTTAATACAAAAGGCACAATGGCGACTTAAGTACAAGAGGACTGACTCTCTCACTTTCTATGAATTGAACCTCTCCTGTGAGTCTAGTTTTAGATTCCGATGCTTCACTTCAGGTTTACTGTATACCTTGCACCTTCTTATTGACGATGAAACACAGAAATTGTATCCGAATTTAATACACAAGGCACAATGCCGACTTAAGTACAAGAGGACTGATATTCTAACTTTCTATGATTTGAACCTCTCCTGTGAGACCAGTTTTAGATTCCGATGTTTCACTTCAGGTTTACTGTATCCCTTGGACCTTCTTATTGACGATGGAACACAGAGTTTGCACCTGAATTTAATACAAAAGGCACAATGCCGACTTAAGTACTAGAGGACTGACACTCTAACTTTCTATGATTTGAACCTCTCCTGTGAGTCCAGTTTTAGATTCCGATGCTTCACTTCAGGTTTACTGTATCCCTTGGACCTTCTTATTGACGATGAAACACAGAAATTGCATCTGAATTTAATACAAAAGGCACAATGGCGACTTAAGTACAAGAGGACTGACACTCTCACTTTCTATGATTTGAACCTCTCCTGTGAGTCCAGTTTTAGATTCCGATGCTTCACTTCAGGTTTACTGTATCCCTTGGACCTTCTTATTCACGATGAAACACCGAAATTGCATCCGAATTTAATACAAATGGCACAATGTCGACTTAAGTACATGAGGGCTGACATTCTCACTTTCTATGATTTGTACCTCTCCTGTGAGTCCAGTTTTAGATTCCGATGCTTCACTTCAGGTTTACTGTGTACCTTGCAACTTCTTATTGACGATGAACACAGAAATTGCATCCCAATTTAATACACAAAGCACAATGCCGACTTAAGTACAAGAGGACTGACATTCTAACTTTCTATGATTTGAACCTCTCCTGTGAGTCCAGTTTTAGATTCCGATGCTTCACTTCAGGTTTACTGTATCCCTTGGACCTTCTTATTGACGATGAAACACAGGAATTGCATCCGAATTTAATACAAATGGCACAATGCCGACTTAAGTACAAGAGCACTGACACTCTCACTTTCCATGATTCGAACTTCTCCTGTGAGGTCAGATTTAGATTCCGATGCTACACTTCAGGTTTACTGTATACCTTGCACCTTCTTATTGACGATGAAACACAGAAATTGCATCGGAATTAAATTCAAAAGGCACAATTCCGACTTAAGTACAAGAGGACTGACACTCTCACTTTCTATGATTTGAACCTCTGCTGTGAGTCCAGTTTTAGATTCTGATGCTTCACTTCAGGTTTACTGTATCCCTTGGACCTTCTAATTGACGATGAAACTCAGAGTTTGCATCCGTATTTAATACAAAAGGTACAATGCCGACATAAGTACAAGAGGACTGACACTCTAACTTTCTATGATTTGAACCTCTCCAGTGAGTCCAGTTTTAGATTCCGATGAATCACTTCAGGTTTACTGTATCCCTTGGACCTTCTTATTGACGATGAAACACAGAAATTGCATCCGAATTTAATACAAAAGGCACAATGGCGACTTAAGTACAAGAGGACTGACTCTCTCACTTTCTATGAATTGAACCTCTCCTGTGAGTCTAGTTTTAGATTCCGATGCTTCACTTCAGGTTTACTGTATACCTTGCACCTTCTTATTGACGATGAAACACAGAAATTGTATCCGAATTTAATACACAAGGCACAATGCCGACTTAAGTACAAGAGGACTGATATTCTAACTTTCTATGATTTGAACCTCTCCTGTGAGACCAGTTTTAGATTCCGATGTTTCACTTCAGGTTTACTGTATCCCTTGGACCTTCTTATTGACGATGGAACACAGAGTTTGCACCTGAATTTAATACAAAAGGCACAATGCCGACTTAAGTACTAGAGGACTGACACTCTAACTTTCTATGATTTGAACCTCTCCTGTGAGTCCAGTTTTAGATTCCGATGCTTCACTTCAGGTTTACTGTATCCCTTGGACCTTCTTATTGACGATGAAACACAGAAATTGCTTCCGAAATCAATACAAAAGTCACAATGTCAACTTAAGTACCAGAGGACTGACACTCTCACATTCTATGATTTGAACATCTCCTGTGAGTCCAGTTTCAGATTCCGATGCTTCACTTCAGGTTTACTGTATACCTTGGACGTTCTTATTGACGATGAAACACAGAAATTGCATCGGAATTAAATTCAAAAGGCACAGTGCCGACCTAAGTAGAAGACGACTAACACTCTCACTTTCTATGATTTGAACCTATCCTGTGAGTCCAGTTTTAAATTCCGATGTTTCACTTCAGGTTTACTGCATCCCTTGGACCTTCTTATTGACGATGAAAGACAGAAATTGCATCCGAATTTAATACAAAAGGCACAATGGCGACTTAAGTACAAGAGGACTGACACTCTCACTTTCTATGATTTGAACCTCTCCTGTGAGTCCAGTTTTAGATTCCGATGCTTCACTTCAGGTTTACTGTTTCCCTTGGACCTTCTTATTCACGATGAAACACCGAAATTGCATCCGAATTTAATACAAATGGCACAATGTCGACTTAAGTACAAGAGGGCTGACATTCTCACTTTCTATGATTTGAACCTCTCCTGTGAGTCCAGTTTTAGATTCCGATGCTTCACTTCAGGTTTACTGTATACCTTGCACCTTCTTATTGACGATGAAACACAGAAATTGCATCCGAATTTAATACACAAGGCACAATGCCGACTTAAGTACAAGAGGTCTGACATTCTAACTTTCTATGATTTGAACCTCTCCTGTGAGTCCAGTTTTAGATTCCGATGCTTCACTTCAGGTTTACTGTATCCCTTGGACCTTCTTATTGACGATGAACCACAGAAATTGCATCCGAATCTAATACAAATGGCACAATGCCGACTTAAGTACAAGAGCACTGACACTCTCACTTTCCATGATTCGAACTTCTCCTGAGAGGTCAGATTTAGATTCCGATGCTACACTTCAGGTTTACTGTATACCTTGCACCTTCTTTTTGACGATGAAACACAGAAATTGCATCGGAATTAAATTCAAAAGGCACAATTCCGACTTAAGTACAAGAGGACAGGCACTCTCACTTTCTATGATATGAACCTCTGCTGTGAGACCAGTTTTAGATTCTGATGCTTCACTTCAGGTTTACTGTATCCCTTGGACCTTCTAATTGACGATGAAACACAGAGTTTGCATCCGTATTTAATACAAAAGGTACAATGCCGACTTAAGTACAAGAGGACTGACACTCTAACTTTCTATGATTTGAACCACTCCAGTGAGTCCAGTTTTAGATTCCGATGCCTCACTTCAGGTTTACTGTATCCCTTGGACCTTCTTATTGACGATGAAACACAGAAATTGCATCCGAATTTAATACAAAAATCACAATGGCGACTTAAGTACAAGAGGACTGACACTCTCACTTTCTATGATTTGAACATCTCCTGTGAGTCCAGTTTCAGTTTCCGATGCATCACTTCAGATTTACTGCATCCCTTGGACATTCTTATTGACGATGAAACACAGAAATTGCATCGGAATTAAATTCAAATGGCACAATGCCGACTTAAGTACAAGAGGACTGACACTCTAACTTCCTATGATTTGAACCTCTCCTGTGAGTCCAGTTTTAGATTCCGATGCTTCACTTCAGGTTTACTGTATCCCTTGGACCTTCTTATTGACGATGAAACACAGAAATTGCATCCGAATTTAATACAAATGGCACAATGCCGACTTAAGTACAATAGGACTGACACTCTCACTTTCTATGATTTGAACCTCTCCTGTGAAGTCAGTTTTAGATTCCGATGCTTCACTTCAGGTTCACTGTATCCCTTGGACCTACATATTGACGATGAAACACAGATATTGCATCGGAATTAAATTTAAAACGCACAATGACGAGTTAAGTAAAATTGGACTGACACTCTAACTTTCTATGATTGTAACGTCTCCTGTGAGTCCAGTTTTAGATTCCGATGCTTCACTTCAGGTTAACTGTATCCCTTGGACCTTCTTATTGACGATGAAACACAGAAATTGCATCCGAAATTAATACAAAAGTCACAATGGTAACTTAAGTACAAGAGGACTGTCACTCTCACTTTCTATGATTTGAACCTCTCCTGTGAGACCAGTTTTAGATTCCGACGCTTCACTTCAGGTTTACTGTATCCCTTGGACCTTCTTATTGACGATGAAACACAGATATTGCATCGGAATTAAATTTAAAACGCACAATGCCGACTTAAGTAAAAGAGGACTGACACTCTCACTTTCTAAGGTTTGAAACTCTCCTGTGAGTCCAGTTTTAGAGTCCGATGCTTCACTTCAGGTTTACTGTATCCATTGGACCTTCTTATTGACAATGAAACACAGAAATAGCATCGGAATTAAATTCAAAAGGCACAATGCCGACTTAAGTACAAGCGGACTGACACTCTAACTTTCTATGATTTGAACCTCTCCTGTGAGTCCAGTTTTAGATTCCGATGCTTCACTTCAGGTTTACTGTATCCCTTGGACCTTCTTATTGACGATGAAACACAGAGTTTGCATCCGAATTTAATACAAAAGGCACAATGCCGACTTAAGTACAAGAGGACTGACACTCTAACTTTCTATGATTTGAACCTCTCCTGTGAGTCCAGTTTTAGATTCCGATGCTTTACTTCAGGTTTACTGTATCCCTTGGACCTTCTTATTGACGATGACACACAGAAATTGCATCCGAATTTAATACAAAAGGCACAACGGCGAATTAAGTACAAGAGAACTGACACTGTCACTTTCTATGATTTGAACAACTCCTGTGAGTCCAGTTTTAGATTCCGATGCTTCACTTCAGGTTCACTGTATCCCTTGGACCTTCTTATTGACGATGAAACACAGATATTGCATCGGAATTAAATTTGAAACGCACGATGCCGACTTAAGTAAAAGAGGACTGACAATCTCACTTTCTATGATTTGAACCTCTCCTGTGAGTCCAGTTCTAGATTCCGATGCTTCACTTCAGGTTTACTGTATCCCTTGGACCTTCTTATTGACGATGAAACACAGAAATTGCATCCGAATTTAATACAAAAATCACAATGGTGGCTTAAGTACAAGAGGTCTGACACTGTCACTTTCTATGATTTGAACATCTCCTGTGAGTCCAGTTCTAGATTCCGATGCTACACTTCAGGTTTACTGTATCCCTTGGACCTTCTTATTGACGATGAAACGCAGATAATGCATCGGAATTAAATTTAAAACGCACAATGCCGACTTAAGTAAAAGAGGACTGACACTCTCACTATCTTTGATTTGAATCTCTCCTGTGAGTGCAGTTTTAGATTCCGATGCTTCACTTCAGGTTTACTGTATCCCTTGGACCTTCTTATTGACAATGAAACACAGAAATAGCATTGGAATGAAATTCAAAAGGCACAATGCCGACTTAAGTACAAGAGGACTGACACCCTATCTTTCTATGATTTGAACCTCTCCTGTGAGTCCAGTTTTAGATTCCGATGCTTCACTTCAGGTTTACTGTATCCCTTGGACCTTCTTATTGACGATGAAACACAGAAATTGCATCCGAAATTAATACAAAAGTCACAATGTCGACTTAAGTACAAGAGGACTGACACTCTCACTTTCTATGATTTGAACATCTCCTGTGAGTCCAGTTTCAGATTCCGATGCTTCACTTCAGGTTTACTGTATACCTTGGACGTTCTTATTGACGATGAAACACAGAAATTGCATCGGAATTAAATTCAAAAGGCACAGTGCCGACCTAAGTAGAAGACGACTAACACTCTCACTTTCTATGATTTGAACCTATCCTGTGAGTCCAGTTTTAGATTCCGATGTTTCACTTCAGGTTTACTGCATCCCTTGGACCTTCTTATTGACGATGAAACACAGAAATTGCATCCGAATTTAATACAAAAGGCACAATGGCGACTTAAGTACAAGAGGACTGACACTCTCACTTTCTATGATTTGAACCTCTCCTGTGAGTCCAGTTTTAGATTCCGATGCTTCACTTCAGGTTTACTGTATCCCTTGGACCTTCTTGTTCACGATGAAACACCGAAATTGCATCCGAATTTAATACAAATGGCACAATGTCGACTTAAGTACAAGAGGGCTGACATTCTCACTTTCTGTGATTTGAACCTCTCCTGTGAGTCCAGTTTTAGATTCCGATGCTTCACTTCAGGTTTACTGTATACCTTGCACCTTCTTATTGACGATGAAACACAGAAATTGCATCCGAATTTAATACACAAGGCACAATGCCGACTTAAGTACAAGAGGACTGACATTCTAACTTTCTATGATTTGAACCTCTCCTGTGAGTCCAGTTTTAGATTCCGATGCTTCACTTCAGGTTTACTGTATCCCTTGGACCTTCTTATTGACGATGAAACACAGAAATTGCATCCGAATTTAATACAAATGGCACAATGCCGACTTAAGTACAAGAGCACTGACACTCTCACTTTCCATGATTCGAACTTCTCCTGAGAGGTCAGATTTAGATTCCGATGCTACACTTCAGGTCTACTGTATACCTTGCACCTTCTTATTGACGATGAAACACAGAAATTGCATCGGAATTAAATTCAAAAGGCAGAATTCCGACTTAAGTACAAGAGGACTGACACTCTCACTTTCTATGATATGAACCTCTGCTGTGAGTCCAGTTTTAGATTCTGATGCTTCACTTCAGGTTTACTGTATCCCTTGGACCTTCTAATTGACGATGAAACACAGAGTTTGCATCCGTATTTAATACAAAAGGTACAATGGCGACTTAAGTGCAAGAGGACCGACACTCTAACTTTCTATGATTTGAACCACTCCAGTGAGTCCAGTTTTAGATTCCGATGCCTCACTTCAGGTTTACTGTATCCCTTGGACCTTCTTATTGACGATGAAACACAGAAATTGCATCCGAATTTAATACAAAAATCACAATGGCGACTTAAGTACAAGAGGAGTGACACTCTCACTTTCTATGATTTGAACATCTCCTGTGAGTCCAGTTTCAGATTCCGATGCTTCACTTCAGATTTACTGTATCCCTTGGACCTTCTTATTGACGATGAAACACAGAAATTGCATCGGAATTAAATTCAAATGGCACAATGCCGACTTACGTACAAGAGGACTGACACTCTAACTTCCTATGATTTGAACCTCTCCTGTGAGTCCAGTTTTAGATTCCGATGCTTCACTTCAGGTTTACTGTATCCCTTGGACCTTCTTATTGACGATCAAACACAGAAATTGCATCCGTTTTTAATACAAATGGCACAATGCCGACTTAAGTACAATAGGAATGACGCTCTCACTTTCTATGATTTGAACCTCTCCTGTGAAGTCAGTTTTAGATTCCGATGCTTCACTTCAGGTTCACTGTATCCCTTGGACCTACTTATTGACGATGAAACACAGATATTGCATCGGAATTAAATTTAAAACGCACAATGACGAGTTAAGTAAAATTTGACTGACACTCTAACTTTCTATGATTGTAACCTCTCCTGTGAGTCCAGTTTTAGATTCCGATGCTTCACTTCAGGTTTACTGTATCCCTTGGACCTTCTTATTGACGATGAAACACAGAAATAGCATCCGAAATTAATACAAAAGTCACAATGGTAACTTAAGTACAAGAGGACTGTCACTCTCACTTTCTATGATTTGAACCTCTCCTGTGAGACCAGTTTTAGATTCCGACGCTTCACTTCAGGTTTACTGTATCCCTTGGACCTTCTTATTGACGATGAAACACAGATAATGCATCGGAATTAAATTTAAAACGCACAATGCCGACTTAAGTAAAAGAGGACTGACACTCTCACTTTCTAAGATTTGAAACTCTCCTGTGAGTCCAGTTTTAGAGTCCGATGCTTCACTTCAGGTTTACTGTATCCATTGGACCTTCTTATTGACAATGAAACACAGAAATAGCATCGGAATTAAATTCAAAAGGCACAATGCCGACTTAAGTACAAGAGGATTGACACTCTAACATTCTATGATTTGAACCTCTCCTGTGAGTCCAGTTTTAGATTCCGATGCTTTACTTTAGGTTTACTGTATCCCTTGGACCTTCTTATTGACGATGACACACAGAAATTGCATCCGAATTTAAAATAAAGGCACAACGGCGACATAAGTACAAGAGGACTGACACTGTCACTTTCTATGACTTGAACATCTCCTGTGAGTCCAGTTTTAGATTCCGATGCTTCACTTCAGGTTCACTGTATCCCTTGGACCTTCTTATTGACGATGAAACACAGATATTGCATCGGAATTAAATTTAAAACGCACGATGCCGACTTAAGTAAAAGAGGACTGACAATCTCACTTTCTATGATTTGAACCTCTCCTGTGAGTCCAGTTCTAGATTCCGATGCTTCACTTCAGGCTTACTGTATCCCTTGGACCTTCTTATTGACGATGAAACACAGAAATTGCATCCGAATTTAATACAAAAATCACAATGGCGGCTTAAGTACAAGAGGTCTGACACTCTCACTTTCTATGATTTGAACATCTCCTGTGAGTCCAGTTCTAGATTCCGATGCTTCACTTCAGGTTTACTGTATCCCTTGGACCTTCTTATTGACGATGAAACACAGATAATGCATCGGAATTAAATTTAAAACGCACAATGCCGACTTAAGTAAAAGAGGACTGACACTCTCACTATCTTTGATTTGAATCTCTCCTGTGAGTGCAGTTTTAGATTCCGATGCTTCACTTCAGGTTTACTGTATCCCTTGGACCTTCTTATTGACAATGAAACACAGAAATAGCATCGGAATGAAATTCAAAAGGCACAATGCCGACTTAAGTACAAGAGGACTGACACTCTAACTTTCTATGATTTGAACCTCTCCTGTGAGTCCAGTTTTAGATTCCGATGCTTTACTTCAGGTTTACTGTATCCCTTGGACTTTCTTATTGACGATGACACACAGAAATTGCATCCGAATTTAATACAAAAGGCACAACGGCGACTTAAGTACAAGACAACTGACACGGTCACTTTCTATGATTTGAACATCTCCTGTGAGTCCAGTTCCAGATTCCGTTCCTTCACTTCAGGTTTACTGTATCCCTTGGACGTTCTTATTGACGATGAAACACAGAAATTGCATGGGAACTAAATTCAAAAGGCACAGTGCCGACCTAAGTAGAAGAGGACTAACACTCTCAATTTCTATGATTTGAACCTCTCCTGTAAGTCCAGTTTTAGATTCCGATGCTTCACTTCAGGTTTACTGTATACCTTGCAGCTTCGTATTGACGATGAAACACAGAAATTGCATCGGAATTAAATTCAAAAGGCACAATGCCGACTTAAGTACAAGAGGACTGACACTCTCACTTTCTATGATTTGAACCTCTCCTGTGAGTCCAGTTTTACATTCCGATGCTTCACCTCAGGTTCACTGTATCCCTTGGACCTTCTTATTGACGATGAAACACAGAGTTTGCATCCGAATTTAATACAAAAGGAACAATGCCGACTTATGTACAAGAGGACTGACACTCTAACTTTCTATGATATGAACCTCTCCTGTGAGTCCAGTTTTAGATTCCGATGTTTTACTTCAGGTTTACTGTATCCCTTGGACCTTCTTATTGACGATGACACGCAGAAATTGCATCCGAATTTAATACAAAAGGCACAAAGGCGGCATAAGTACAAGAGGAGTGACACTCTCACTTTCTATGATTTGAACATCTCCTGTGAGTCCAGTTCTAGATTCCGATGCTTCACTTCAGGTTTACTGTATCCCTTGGACCTTCTTATTGACGATGAAACACAGATAATGCATCGGAATTAAATTTAAAACGCACAATGCCGACTTAAGTAAAAAAAGGTCTGACACTCTCAGTATCTATGATTTGAATCTCTCCTGTGAGTCCAGTTTTAGATTCCGATGCTTCACTTCAGGTTTACTGTATCCCTTGGAACTTCTTATTGACAATGAAACACAGAAATAGCATCGGAATGAAATTCAAAAGGCACAATGCCGACTTAAGTACAAGGGGACTGACACTCTCACTATCTTTGATTTGAATCTCTCCTGTGAGTGCAGTTTTAGATTCCGATGCTTCACTTCAGGTTTACTGTATCATTTGGACCTTCTTATTGACAATGAAACACAGAAATAACATCGGAATGAAATTCAAAAGGCACAATGCCGACTTCAGTACAAGCGGACTGACACTCTCACTTTCTATGATTTGAACCTCTCCTGTGAAGTCAGTTTTAGATTCCGATGCTTCACTTCAGGTTCACTGTATCCCTTGGACCTACTTATTGACGATGAAACACAGATATTGCATCGGAATTAAATTTAAAACGCACAATGACGAGTTAAGTAAAAGAGGACTGACACTCTAACTTTCTATGATTTGAACCTCTCCAGTGAGTCCAGTTCTAGATTCCGGTGCTTCACTTCAGGTTTACTGTATCCGTTGGACCTTCTTATTGACGATGAAACACAGAAATTGCATCCGAATTTAATACAAAAATCACAATGGCGGCTTAAGTACAAGAGGACTGACACTCTCACTTTCTATGATTTGAACATCTCCTGTGAGTCCAGTTCTAGATTCCGATGCTTCACTTCAGGTTTACTGTATCCCTTGGACCTTCTTATTGACGATGAAACACAGATAATGCATCGGAATTAAATTTAAAACGCACAATGCCGACTTAAGTAAAAGAGGACTGACACTCTCACTATCTTTGATTTGAATCTCTCGTGTGAGTGCAGTTTTAGATTCCGATGCTTAACTTCAGGTTTACTGTATCCCTTGGACCTTCTTATTGACAATGAAACACAGAAATAGCATCGGAATGAAATTCAAAAGGCACAATGCCGACTTAAGTACAAGAGGACTGACACTCTCACTATCTTTGATTTGAATCTCTCCTGTGAGTGCAGTTTTAGATTCCGATGCTTCACTTCAGGTTAACTGTGTCATTTGGACCTTCTTATTGACAATGAAACACAGAAATAACATCGGAATGAAATTCAAAAGGCACAATGCCGACTTCAGTACAAGCGGACTGACACTCTCACTTTCTATGATTTGAACCTCTCCTGTGAAGTCAGTTTTAGATTCCGATGCTTCACTTCAGGTTCACTGTATCCCTTGGACCTACTTATTGACGATGAAACACAGATATTGCATCGGAATTAAATTTAAAACGCACAATGACGAGTTAAGTAAAAGAGGACTGACACTCTCACTTTCTATGATTTGAACCTCTGCTGTGAGTCCAGTTTTAGATTCTGATGCTTCACTTCAGGTTTACTGTATCCCTTGGACCTTCTAATTGACGATGAAACTCAGAGTTTGCATCCGTATTTAATACAAAAGGTACAATGCCGACTTAAGTACAAGAGGACTGACACTCTAACTTTCTATGATTTGAACCTCTCCAGTGAGTCCAGTTTTAGATTCCGATGCCTCACTTCAGGTTTACTGTATCCGTTGGACCTTCTTATTGACGATGAAACACAGAAATTGCATCCGAATTTAATACAAAAATCACAATGGCGGCTTAAGTACAAGAGGACTGACACTCTCACTTTCTATGATTTGAACATCTCCTGTGAGTCCAGTTCTAGATTCCGATGCTTCACTTCAGGTTTACTGTATCCCTTGGACCTACTTATTGACGATGAAACACAGATATTGCATCGGAATTAAATTTAAAACGCACAATGACGAGTTAAGTAAAAGAGGACTGACACTCTAACTTTCTATGATTTGAACCTCTCCTGTGAGTCCAGTTTTAGATTCCGATGCTTTACTTCAGGTTTACTGTATCCCTTGGACTTTCTTTTTGACGATGACACACAGAAATTGCATCCGAATTTAATACAAAAGGCACAACGGCGACTTAAGTACAAGAGAACTGACACGGTCACTTTCTATGATTTGAACATCTCCTGTGAGTCCAGTTCCAGATTCCGTTGCTTCACTTCAGGTTTACTGTATCCCTTGGACGTTCTTATTGACGATGAAACACAGAAATTGCATGGGAACTAAATTCAAAAGGCACAGTGCCGACCTAAGTAGAAGAGGACTAACACTCTCAATTTCTATGATTTGAACCTCTCCTGTGAGTCCAGTTTTAGATTCCGATGCTTCACTTCAGGTTTACTGTATACCTTGCAGCTTCGTATTGACGATGAAACACAGAAATTGCATCGGAATTAAATTCAAAAGGCACAATGCCGACTTAAGTACAAGAGGACTGACACTCTCACTTTCTATGATTTGAACCTCTCCTGTGAGTCCAGTTTTACATTCCGATGCTTCACCTCAGGTTCACTGTATCCCTGGGACCTTCTTATTGACGATGAAACACAGAGTTTGCATCCGAATTTAATACAAAAGGAACAATGCCGACTTATGTACAAGAGGACTGACACTCTAACTTTCTATGATTTGAACCTCTCCTGTGAGTCCAGTTTTAGATTCCGATGTTTTACTTCAGGTTTACTGTATCCCTTGGACCTTCTTATTGACGATGACACGCAGAAATTGCATCCGAATTTAATACAAAGGGCACAAAGGCGGCATAAGTACAAGAGGAGTGACACTCTCACTTTCTATGATTTGAACCGCTCCTGTGAGTCCAGTTTTAGATTCCGAGGCTTCCCTTCAGGTTTACTGTATTCCTTGGACCTTCTTATTGACGATGAAACACAGAGATTGCATCCGAAATTAATACAAAAGTCACAATGGTGACTTAAGTACAAGAGGACTGACCCTCTCACTTTATATGATTTGAACCTCTCCTCTGAGTCCAGTTTTAGATTCCGATGCTTCACCTCAGGTTTACTGTATCCCTTGGACCTTCTTATTGACGATGAAACACAGAAATTGCATCCGAATTTAATACAAATGGCGCAATGCCGACTTAAGTACAAGAGGACTGTAACTCTCACTTTCTATGATTCGAACCTCTCCTGTGAGTCCAGTTTTAGATTCCGATGCTTCACTTCAGGTTTACTGTATTCCTTGGACCTTATAATTGACAATGAAACACAGAGTTTACATCAGAGTTTAATACAAAAGGTACAACGCCGACTTAAGTACAAGAGGACTGACACTCTAACTTTCTATGATTTGCACCTCTCCTGTGAGTCCAGTTTTAGATTCCGATGCTTCACTTCAGGTTTACAGTACCCCTTGGACCTTCTTATTGACGATGAAACACAGAAATTGCATCCGAATTTAATACAAAAATCACAATGGCGGCTTAAGTGCAAGAGGACTGACACTCTCACTTTCTATGATTTGAACATCTCCTGTGAGTCCAGTTCTAGATTCCGATGCTTCACTTCAGGTTTACTGTATCCCTTGGACCTTCTTATTGACGATGAACCACAGATAATGCATCGGAATTAAATTTAAAACGCACAATGCCGACTTAAGTAAAAAAAGGTCTGACACTCTCAGTATCTATGATTTGAATCTCTCCTGTGAGTCCAGTTTTAGATTCCGATGCTTCACTTCAGGTTTACTGTATCCCTTGGAACTTCTTATTGACAATGAAACACAGAAATAGCATCGGAATGAAATTCAAAAGGCACAATGCCGACTTAAGTACAAGAGGACTGACACTCTCACTATCTTTGATTTGAATCTCTCCTGTGAGTGCAGTTTTAGATTCCGATGCTTCACTTCAGGTTTACTGTATCATTTGGACCTTCTTATTGACAATGAAACACAGAAATAACATCGGAATGAAATTCAAAAGGCACAATGCCGACTTCAGTACAAGCGGACTGACACTCTCACTTTCTATGATTTGAACCTCTCCTGTGAAGTCAGTTTTAGATTCCGATGCTTCACTTCAGGTTCACTGTATCCCTTGGACCTACTTATTGACGATGAAACACAGATATTGCATCGGAATTAAATTTAAAACGCACAATGACGAGTTAAGTAAAAGAGGACTGACACTCTAACTTTCTATGATTTGAACCTCTCCAGTGAGTCCAGTTCTAGATTCCGATGCTTCACTTCAGGTTTACTGTATCCGTTGGACCTTCTTATTGACGATGAAACACAGAAATTGCATCCGAATTTAATACAAAAATCACAATGGCGGCTTAAGTACAAGAGGACTGACACTCTCACTTTCTATGATTTGAACATCTCCTGTGAGTCCAGTTCTAGATTCCGATGCTTCACTTCAGGTTTACTGTATCCCTTGGACCTTCTTATTGACGATGAAACACAGATAATGCATCGGAATTAAATTTAAAACGCACAATGCCGACTTAAGTAAAAGAGGACTGACACTCTCACTATCTTTGATTTGAATCTCTCGTGTGAGTGCAGTTTTAGATTCCGATGCTTCACTTCAGGTTTACTGTATCCCTTGGACCTTCTTATTGACAATGAAACACAGAAATAGCATCGGAATGAAATTCAAAAGGCACAATGCCGACTTAAGTACAAGAGGACTGACACTCTAACTTTCTATGATTTGAACCTCTCCTGTGAGTCCAGTTTTAGATTCCGATGCTTTACTTCAGGTTTACTGTATCCCTTGGACTTTCTAATTGACGATGACACACAGAAATTGCATCCGAATGTAATACAAAAGGCACAATGGCGACTTAAGTACAAGGGGACTGACACTCTCACTTTCTATGATTTGAACTTCTCCTGTGAGTCTAGTTTTATATTCCGATGCTTCACTTCAGGTTTACTGTATACCTTGCACCTTCTTATTGACGATGAAACACAGAAATTGCATCCGAATTTAATACACAAGGCACAATGCCGACTTAAGTACAAGAGGACTGATATTCTAACTTTCTATGATTTGAACCTCTCCTGTGAGTCCAGTTTTAGATTGCGATGTTTCACTTCAGGTTTACTGTATCCCTTGGACCTTCTTATTGACGATGAAACACAGAGTTTGCACCTGAATTTTATACAAAAGGCACAATGCCGACTTAAGTACTAGAGGACTGACCCTCTAACTTTCTATGATTTGAACCTCTCCTGTGAGTCCAGTTTTAGATTCCGATGCTTCACTTCAGGTTTACTGTATCCCTTGGACCTTCTTATTGACGATGAAACACAGAAATTGCATCCGAAATTAATACAAAAGTCAATGTCGATTTAAGTACAAGACGACTGACACTCTCACTTTCTATGATTTGAACATCTCCTGTGAGTCCAGTTTCAGATTCCGATGCTTCACTTCAGGTTTACTGTATCCCTTGGACGTTCTTATTGACGATGAAACACAGAAATTGCATCGGAATCAAATTCAAAAGGCACAGTGCCGACCTAAGTAGAAGACGACTAACACTCTCACTTTCTATGATTTGAACCTATCCTGTGAGTCCAGTTTTAGATTCCGATGCTTCACTTCAGGTTTATTGTATCCCTTGGACCTTCTTACTGACGATGAAACACAGAAATTGCATCCGAATTTAATACAAATGGCACAATGCCGACTTAAGTACAATAGGACTGACACTCTCACTTTCTATGATTTGAACCTCTCCTGTGAAGTCAGTTTTAGATTCCGATGCTTCACTTCAGGTTCACTGTATCCCTTGGACCCACTTATTGACGATGAAACACAGATATTGCATCGGAATTAAATTTAAAACGCACAATGCCGACTTAAGTAAAAGAGGACTGACACTCTCACTTTCTAAGATTTGAAACTCTCCTGTGAGTCCAGTTTTAGAGTCCGATGCTTCACTTCAGGTTTACTGTATCCATTGGACCTTCTTATTGACAATGAAACACAGAAATAGCATCGGAATTAAATTCAAAAGGCACAATGCCGACTTAAGTACAAGCGGACTGACACTCTAACTTTCTATGATTTGAACCTCTCCTGTGAGTCCAGTTTTAGATTCCGATGCTTCACTTCAGGTTTACTGTATGCCTTGGACCTTCTTATTGACGATGAAACACAGAGTTTGCATCTGAATTTAGTACAAATGACACAATGCCGACTTAAGTACAAGAGGACTGACACTCTAACTTTCTATGATTTGAACCTCTCCTGTGAGTCCAGTTTTAGATTCCGATGCTTTACTTCAGGTTTACTGTATCCCTTGGACCTTCTTATTGACGATGACACACAGAAATTGCATCCGAATTTAATACAAAAGGCACAACGGCGACTTAAGTACAAGAGGACTGACACTGTCACTTTCTATGATTTGAACATCTCCTGTGAGTCCAGTTTTAGATTCCGATGCTTCACTTCAGGTTCACTGTATCCCTTGGACCTTCTTATTGACGATGAAACACAGATATTGCATCGGAATTAAATTTAAAACGCACGATGCCGACTTAAGTAAAAGAGGACTGACAATCTCACTTTCTATGATTTGAACCTCTCCTGTGAGTCCAGTTTTACATTCCGATGCTTCACCTCAGGTTCACTGTATCCCTTGGACCTTCTTATTGACGATGAAACACAGAGTTTGCATCCGAATTTAATACAAAAGGCACAATGCCGACTTATGTACAAGAGGACTGACACTCTAACTTTCTATGATTTGAACCTCTCCTGTGAGTCCAGTTTTAGATTCCGATGTTTTACTTCAGGTTTACTGTATCCCTTGGACCTTCTTATTGACGATGACACGCAGAAATTGCATCCGAATTTAATACAAAAGGCACAAAGGCGGCATAAGTACAAGAGGAGTGACACTCTCACTTTCTATGATTTGAACCGCTCCTGTGAGTCCAGTTTTAGATTCCGAGGCTTCCCTTCAGGTTTACTGTATTCCTTGGACCTTCTTATTGACGATGAAACACAGAGATTGCATCCGAAATTAATACAAAAGTCACAATGGTGACTTAAGTACAAGAGGACTGACACTCTCACTTTATATGATTTGAACCTCTCCTCTGAGTCCAGTTTTAGAGTCCGATGCTTCACCTCAGGTTTACTGTATCCCTTGGACCTTCTTATTGACGATGAAACACAGAAATTGCATCCGAATTTAATACAAATGGCGCAATGCCGACTTAAGTACAAGAGGACTGTAACTCTCACTTTCTATGATTCGAACCTCTCCTGTGAGTCCAGTTTTAGATTCCGATGCTTCACTTCAGGTTTACTGTATTCCTTGGACCTTATAATTGACGATGAAACACAGAGTTTACATCCGAGTTTAATACAAAAGGTACAACGCCGACTTAAGTACAAGAGGACTGACACTCTAACTTTCTATGATTTGCACCTCTCCTGTGAGTCCAGTTTTAGATTCCGATGCTTCACTTCATGTTTACTGTACCCCTTGGACCTTCTTATTGACGATGAAACACAGAAATTGCATCCGAATTTAATACAAAAAATTACAATGGCGGCTTAAGTGCAAGAGGACTGACACTCTCACTTTCTATGATTTGAACATCTCCTGTGAGTCCAGTTCTAGATTCCGATGCTTCACTTCAGGTTTACTGTATCCCTTGGACCTTCTTATTGACGATGAAACACAGATAATGCATCGGAATTAAATTTAAAACGCACAATGCCGACTTAAGTAAAAAAAGGTCTGACACTCTCAGTATCTATGATTTGAATCTTTCCTGTGAGTCCAGTTTTAGATTCCGATGCTTCACTTCAGGTTTACTGTATCCCTTGGACCTTCTTATTGACAATGAAACACAGAAATAGCATCGGAATGAAATTCAAAAGGCACAATGCTGACTTAAGTACAAGAGGACTGACACTCTAACTTTTTATGATTTGAACCTCTCCTGTGAGTCCAGTTTTAGATTCCAACGCTTCACTTCACGTTTACTGTATCCCTTGGACCTTCTTATTGACGATGAAACACAGATAATGCATCGGAATTAAATTTAAAACGCACAATGCCGACTTAAGTAAAAGAGGACTGACACTCTCACTATCTTTGATTTGAATCTCACCTGTGAGTGCAGTTTTAGATTCCGATGCTTCACTTCAGGTTTACTGTATCATTTGGACTTTCTTATTGACAATGAAACACAGAAATAGCATCGGAATGAAATTCAAAAGGCACAATGCCGACTTAAGTACAAGAGGACTGACACTCTAACTTTCTACGATTTGAACCTCTCCTGTGAGTCCAGTTTTAGATTCCGATGCTTTACTTCAGGTTTACTGTATCCCTTGGACTTTCTTATTGACGATGACACACAGAAATTGCATCCGAATTTAATACAAAAGGCACAATGGCGACTTAAGTACAAGAGGACTGACACTCTCACTTTATATGATTTGAACTTCTCCTGTGAGTCTAGTTTTAGATTCCGATGCTTCACTTCAGGTTTACTGTATACCTTGCACCTTCTTATTGACGATGAAACACAGAAATTGCATCCGAATTTAATACACAAGGCACAATGCCGACATAAGTACAAGAGGACTGATATTCTAACTTTCTATGATTTGAACCTCTCCTGTGAGTCCAGTTTTAGATTCCGATGTTTCACTTCAGGTTTACTGTATCCCGTGGAAATTCTTATTGACGATGAAACACAGAGTTTGCACCTGAATTTAATACAAAAGGCACAATGCCGACTTAAGTACTAGAGGACTGACACTCTAACTTTCTATGATTTGAACCTCTCCTGTGAGTCCAGTTTTAGATTCCGATGCTTCACTTCAGGTTTACTGTATCCCTTGGACCTTCTTATTGACGATGAAACACAGAAATTGCATCCGAAATTAATACAAAAGTCACAATGTCGACTTAAGTACAAGAGGACTGACACTCTCACTTTCTATGATTTGAACCTCTCCTGTGAAGTCAGTTTTAGATTCCGATGCTTCACTTCAGGTTCACTGTATCCCTTGGACCCACTTATTGACGATGAAACACAGATATTGCATCCGAATTAAATTTAAAACGCACAATGCCGACTTAAGTAAAAGAGGACTGACACTCTCACTTTCTAAGATTTGAATCTCTCCTGTGAGTCCAGTTTTAGAGTCCGATGCTTCACTTCATGTTTACTGTATCCATTGGACCTTCTTACTGACAATGAAACACAGAAATAGCATCGGAATTAAATTCAAAAGGCACAATGCCGACTTAAGTACAAGCGGACTGACACTCTAACTTTCTATGATTTGAACCTCTCCTGTGAGTCCAGTTTTAGATTCCGATGCTTCACTTCAGGTTTACTGTATCCCTTGGACCTTCTTATTGACGATGAAACACAGAGTTTGCATCCGAATTTAGTACAATAGGCACAATGCCGACTTAAGTACAAGAGGACTGACACTCTAACTTTCTATGATTTGAACCTCTCCTGTGAGTCCAGTTTTAGATTCCGATGCTTTATTTCAGGTTTACTGTATCCCTTGGACCTTCTTATTGACGATGACACACAGAAATTGCATCCTAATTCAATACAAAAGGCACAACGGCGACTTAAGTACAAGAGGACTGACACTGTCACTTTCTATGATTTGAACATCTCCTTTGAGTCCAGTTTTAGATTCCGATGCTTCACTTCAGGTTCACTGTATCCCTTGGACCCTCTTATTGACGATGAAACACAGATATTGCATCGGAATTAAATTTAAAACGCACGATGCCGACTTAAGTAAAAGAGGACTGACAATCTCACTTTCTATGATTTGAACCTCTCCTGTGAGTCCAGTTCTAGATTCCGATGCTTCACTTCAGGTTTACTGTATCCCTTGGACCTTCTTATTGACGATCAAACACAGAAATTGCATCCGAATTTAATACAAAAATCACAATGGCGGCTTAAGTACAAGAGGACTGACACTCTCACTTTCTATGATTTGAACATCTCCTGTGAGTCCAGTTCTAGATTCCGATGCTTCACTTCAGGTTTACTGTATCCCTTGGACCTTCTTATTGACGATGAAACACAGATAATGCATCGGAATTAAATTTAAAACGCACAATGCCGACTTAAGTAAAAGAGGACTGACACTCTCACTATCTTTGATTTGAATCTCTCCTGTGAGTGCAGTTTTAGATTCCGATGCTTCACTTCAGGTTTACTGTATCCCTTGGACCTTCTTATTGACAATGAAACACAGAAATAGCATCGGAATGAAATTCAAAAGGCACAATGCCGACTTAAGTACAAGAGGACTGACACTCTAACTTTCTATGATTTGAACCTCTCCTGTGAGTCCAGTTTTAGATTCCGATGCTTTACTTCAGGATTACTGTATCCCTTGGACTTTCTTATTGACGATGACACACAGAAATTGCATCCGAATTTAATACAAAAGGCACAACGGCGACTTAAGTACAAGAGGACTGACACGGTCACTTTCTATGATTTGAACATCTCCTGTGAGTCCAGTTCTAGATTCCGATGCTTCACTTCAGGTTTACTGTATCCCTTGGACGTTCTTATTGACGATGAAACACAGAAATTGCATGGGAACTAAATTCAAAAGGCACAGTGCCGACCTAAGTAGAAGAGGACTAACACTCTCAATTTCTATGATTTGAACCTCTCCTGTAAATCCAGTTTTAGATTCCGATGCTTCACTTCAGGTTTACTGTATACCTTGCAGCTTCGTATTGACGATGAAACACAGAAATTGCATCGGAATTAAATTCAAAAGGCACAATGCCGACTTAAGTACAAGAGGACTGACACTCTCACATTCTATGATTTGAACCTCTCCTGTGATCCAGTTTTACATTCCGATGCTTCACCTCAGGTTCACTGTATCCCTTGGACCTTCTTATTGACGATGAAAAACAGAGTTTGCATCCGAATTTAATACAAAAGGCACAATGCCGACTTATGTACAAGAGGACTGACACTCTAACTTTCTATGATTTGAACCTCTCCTGTGAGTCCAGTTTTAGATTCCGATGCTTTACTTCAGGTTTACTGTATCCCTTGGACCTTCTTATTGACGATGACACGCAGAAATTGCATCCGAATTTAATACAAAAGCCACAAAGGCGGCATAAGTACAAGAGGAGTGACACTCTCACTTTCGATGATTTGAACCGCTCCTGTGGGTCCAGTTTTAGATTCCGAGGCTTCCCTTCAGGTTTACTGTATTCCTTGGACCTTCTTATTGACGATGAAACACAGAAATTGCATCCGAAATTAATACAAAAGTCACAATGGTGACTTAAGTACAAGAGGACTGACACTCTCACTTTATATGATTTGAACCTCTCCTCTGAGTCCAGTTTCTGATTCCGATGCTTCACCTCAGGTTTACTGTATCCCTTGGACCTTCTTATTGACGATGAAACAGAGAAATTGCATCCGAATTTAATACAAATGGCGCAATGTCGACTTAAGTACAAGAGGACTGACACTCTCACTTTCTATGATTTGAACATCTCCTGTGAGTCCAGTTTCAGATTCCGATGCTTCACTTCAGGTTTACTGTATCCCTTGGACGTTCTTATTGACGATGAAACACAGAAATTGCATCGGAATCAAATTCAAAAGGCACAGTGCCGACCTAAGTAGATGACGACTAACACTCTCACTTTCTATGATTTGAACCTATCCTGTGAGTCCAGTTTTAGATTCCGATGCTTCACTTCAGGTTTATTGTATCCCTTGGATCTTCTTACTGACGATGAAACACAGAAATTGCATCCGAATTTAATACAAATGGCACAACGCCGACTTAAGTACAATAGGACTGACACTCTCACTTTCTATGATTTGAACCTCTCCTGTGAAGTCAGTTTTAGATTCCGATGCTTCACTTCAGGTTCACTGTATCCCTTGGACCCACTTATTGACGATGAAACACAGATATTGCATCCGAATTAAATTTAAAACGCACAATGCCGACTTAAGTAAAAGAGGACTGACACTCTCACTTTCTAAGATTTGAAACTCTCCTGTGAGTCCAGTTTTAGAGTCCGATGCTTCACTTCATGTTTACTGTATCCATTGGACCTTCTTATTGACAATGAAACACAGAAATAGCATCGGAATTAAATTCAAAAGGCACAATGCCGACTTATGTACAAGCGGACTGACACTCTAACTTTCTATGATTTGAACCTCTCCTGTGAGTCCAGTTTTAGATTCCGATGCTTCACTTCAGGTTTACTGTATCCCTTGGACCTTCTTATTGACGATGAAACACAGAGTTTGCATCCGAATTTAGTACAATAGGCACAATGCCGACTTAAGTACAAGAGGACTGACACTCTAACTTTCTATGATTTGAACCTCTCCTGTGAGTCCAGTTTTAGATTCCGATGCTTTACTTCAGGTTTACTGTATCCCTTGGACCTTCTTATTGACGATGACACACAGAAATTGATCCTAATTCAATACAAAAGGCACAACGGCGACTTAAGTACAAGAGGACTGACACTGTCACTTTCTATGATTTGAACATTTCCTGTGAGTCCAGTTTTAGATTCCGATGCTTCACTTCAGGTTCACTGTATCCCTTGGACCCTCTTATTGACGATGAAACACAGATATTGCATCGGAATTAAATTTAAAACGCACGATGCCGACTTAAGTAAAAGAGGACTGACAATCTCACTTTCTATGATTTGAACCTCTCCTGTGAGTCCAGTTCTAGATTCCGATGCTTCACTTCAGGTTTACTGTATCCCTTGGACCTTCTTATTGACGATCAAACACAGAAATTGCATCCGAATTTAATACAAAAATCACAATGGCGGCTTAAGTACAAGAGGACTGACACTCTCACTTTCTATGATTTGAACAACTCCTGTGAGTCCAGTTCTAGATTCCGATGCTTCACTTCAGGTTTACTGTATCCCTTGGACCTTCTTATTGACGATGAAACACAGATAATGCATCGGAATTAAATTTAAAACGCACAATGCCGACTTAAGTAAAAGAGGACTGACACTCTCACTATCTTTGATTTGAATCTCTCCTGTGAGTGCAGTTTTAGATTCCGATGCTTCACTTCAGGTTTACTGTATCCCTTGGACCTTCTTATTGACAATGAAACACAGAAATAGCATCGGAATGAAATTCAAAAGGCACAATGCCGACTTAAGTACAAGAGGACTGACACTCTAACTTTCTATGATTTGAACCTCTCCTGTGAGTCCAGTTTTAGATTCCGATGCTTTACTTCAGGATTACTGTATCCCTTGGACTTTCTTATTGACGATGACACACAGAAATTGCATCCGAATTTAATACAAAAGGCACAACGGCGACTTAAGTACAAGAGGACTGACACGGTCACTTTCTATGATTTGAACATCTCCTGTGAGTCCAGTTCTAGATTCCGATGCTTCACTTCAGGTTTACTGTATCCCTTGGACGTTCTTATTGACGATGAAACACAGAAATTGCATGGGAACTAAATTCAAAAGGCACAGTGCCGACCTAAGTAGAAGAGGACTAACACTCTCAATTTCTATGATTTGAACCTCTCCTGTAAATCCAGTTTTAGATTCCGATGCTTCACTTCAGGTTTACTGTATACCTTGCAGCTTCGTATTGACGATGAAACACAGAAATTGCATCGGAATTAAATTCAAAAGGCACAATGCCGACTTAAGTACAAGAGGACTGACACTCTCACTTTCTATGATTTGAACCTCTCCTGTGATCCAGTTTTACATTCCGATGCTTCACCTCAGGTTCACTGTATCCCTTGGACCTTCTTATTGACGATGAAAAACAGAGTTTGCATCCGAATTTAATACAAAAGGCACAATGCCGACTTATGTACAAGAGGACTGACACTCTAACTTTCTATGATTTGAACCTCTCCTGTGAGTCCAGTTTTAGATTCCGATGCTTTACTTCAGGTTTACTGTATCCCTTGGACCTTCTTATTGACGATGACACGCAGAAATTGCATCCGAATTTAATACAAAAGCCACAAAGGCGGCATAAGTACAAGAGGAGTGACACTCTCACTTTCTATGATTTGAACCGCTCCTGTGGGTCCAGTTTTAGATTCCGAGGCTTCCCTTCAGGTTTACTGCATTCCTTGGACCTTCTTATTGACGATGAAACACAGAAATTGCATCCGAAATTAATACAAAAGTCACAATGGTGACTTAAGTACAAGAGGACTGACACTCTCACTTTATATGATTTGAACCTCTCCTCTGAGTCCAGTTTCTGATTCCGATGCTTCACCTCAGGTTTACTGTATCCCTTGGACCTTCTTATTGACGATGAAACAGAGAAATTGCATCCGAATTTAATACAAATGGCGCAATGCCGACTTAAGTACAAGAGGACTGACACTCTCACTTTCTATGATTCGAACCTCTCCTGTGAGTCCAGTTTTAGATTCCGATGCTTCACTTCAGGTTTACTGTATACCTTGCAGCTTCGTATTGACGATGAAACACAGAAATTGCATCGGAATTAAATTCAAAAGGCACAATGCCGACTTAAGTACAAGAGGACTGACACTCTCACTTTCTATGATTTGAACCTCTCCTGTGATCCAGTTTTACATTCCGATGCTTCACCTCAGGTTCACTGTATCCCTTGGACCTTCTTATTGACGATGAAAAACAGAGTTTGCATCCGAATTTAATACAAAAGGCACAATGCCGACTTATGTACAAGAGGACTGACACTCTAACTTTCTATGATTTGCACCTCTCATGTGAGTCCAGTTTTAGATTCCGATGCTTCACTTCAGGTTTACTGTACCCCTTGGACCTTCTTATTGACGATGAAACACAGAAATTGCATCCGAATTTTATACAAAAATCACAATGGCGGCTTAGGTGCAAGAGGACTGACACACTCACTTTCTATGATTTGAACATCTCCTTTGAGTCCAGTTCTAGATTCTGATGCTTCACTTCAGGTTTACTGTATCCCTTGGACCTTCTTGTTGACAATGAAACACAGAAATAGCATCGGAATGAAATTCAAAAGGCACAATGCCGACTTAAGTACAAGAGGACTGACACTCAAACTTTTTATGATTTGAACCTCTCCTGTGAGTCCAGTTTTAGATTCCAACGCTTCACTTCAGGTTTACTGTATCCCTTGGACCTTCTTATTGACGATGAAACACAGATAATGCATCGGAATTTTATTTAAAACGCACAATGCCGACTTAAGTAAAAGAGGACTGACACTCTCACTATCTTTGATTTGAATCTCTCCTGTGAGTGCAGTTTTAGATTCCGATGCTTCACTTCAGGTTTACTGTATCATTTGGACCTTTTTATTGACAATGAAACACAGAAATAGCATCGGAATGAAATTCAAAAGGCACAATGCCGACTTAAGTACAAGAGGACTGACACTCTAACTTTCTATGATTTGAACCTCTCCTGTGAGTCCAGTTTTAGATTCCGATGCTTTACTTCAGGTTATCTGTATCCCTTGGACTTTCTTATTGACGATGACACACAGAAATTGCATCCGAATTTAATACAAAAGGCACAATGCCGACTTAAAAACAAGAGGACTGACACTCTAACTTTCTATGATTTGAACCTCTCCTGTGAGTCCAGTTTTAGATTCCGATGCTTTACTTCAGGTTTACTGTATCTCTTATACCTTCTTATTGACGATGACACGCAGAAATTGCATCCGAATTTAATACAAAAGGCACAAAGGCGGCATAAGTACAAGAGGAGTGACACTCTCACTTTCTATGATTTGAACCGCTCCTGTGAGTCCAGTTTTAGATTCCGAGGCTTCCCTTCAGGTTTACTGTATTCCTTGGACCTTCTTATTGACGATGAAACACAGAAATTGCATCCGAAATTAATACAAAAGTCACAATGGTGACTTAAGTACAAGAGGACTGACACTCTCACTTTATATGATTTGAACCTCTCCTCTGAGTCCAGTTTTAGATTCCGATGCTTCACCTCAGGTTTACTGTATCCCTTGGACCTTCTTATTGACGATGAAACACAGAAATTGCATCCGAATTTAATACAAATGGCGCAATGCCGACTTATGAACAAGAGGACTGACACTCTAACTTTCTATGATTTGCACCTCTCCTGTGAGTCCAGTTTTACATTCCGATGCTTCACTTCAGGTTTACTGTACCCCTTGGACCTTCTTATTGACGATGAAACACAGAAATTTCATCCGAATTTAATACAAAAATCACAATGGCGGCTTAAGTGCAAGAGGACTGACACTCTCACTTTCTATGATTTGAACATCTCCTGTGAGTCCAGTTCTAGATTCCGATGCTTCACTTCAGGTTTACTGTATCCCTTGGACCTTCTTATTGACGATGAAACACAGATAATGCATCGGAATTAAATTTAAAACGCACAATGCCGACTTAAGTAAAAAAAGGACTGACACTCTCAGTATCTATGATTTGAATCTCTCCTGTGAGTCCAGTTTAAGATTCCGATGCTTCACTTCAGGTTTACTGTATCCCTTGGAACTTCTTATTGACAATGAAACACAGAAATAGCATCGGAATGAAATTCAAAAGGCACAATGCCGACTTAAGTACAAGAGGACTGACACTCTAACTTTTTATGATTTGAACCTCTCCTGTGAGTCCAGTTTTAGATTCCAACGCTTCACTTCAGGTTTACTGTATCCCTTGGACCTTCTTATTGTCGATGAAACACAGATACTGCATCCGAAATTAATACAAAAGTCACAATGGTGACTTAAGTACAACAGGACTGACACTCTCAATTTCTATGATTTGAACCTCTCCTGTGAGTCCAGTTTTAGATTCCGATGCTTCACCACAGGTTTACTGTATCTCTTGGACCTTCTTATTGACGATGAAACACAGAAATTGCATCCGAATTTAATACAAATGGCACAATGCCGCCTTAAGTACAAGAGGACTGACACTCTCACTTTCTATGTTCGAACCTCTCCTGTGAGGTCAGATTTAGATTCCGATGCTTCACTTCAAGTTTACTGTATCCCTTGGACCTTCGTGTTGACGATAAAAAACAGAAATCGCATCCGAATTTAATACAAATGGCGCAATGCCGTCTTAAGTAAAAGAGGACTGACACTCTAACATTCTATAATTTGAACCACTCCTGCGAATCCAGTTTTAGATCCGATGCTTCACTTCAGGTTTACTGTATACCTTGCACCTTCGTATTGACGATGAAACACAGAAATTGCATCGGAATTAAATTCAAAAGGCACAATACCGACTTAAGTACAAGAGGACTGACACTCTCACTTTCTATGATTTGAACCTCTCGTGTGAGTCCAGTTTTACATTCCGATGCTTCACTTCAGGTTTACTGTATCCCTTGGACCTTCTAATTGACGATGAAACACAGAGTTTGCAACCGAATTCAATACAAAATGTACAATGCCGACTTAAGTACAAGAGGACTGACACTCTAACTTTCTATGATTTGCACCTCTCCTGTGAGTCCAGTTTTAGATTCCGATGCTTCACTTCAGGTTTACTGTATCCCTTGGACCTTCTTATTGACGATGAAACACAGAAGTTGCATCCGAATTTAATACAAAAATCACAATGGTGACTTTAGTACAAGAGGACCAACAATCTCACTTTCTATGATTTGAACATCTATTGTGAGTCCAGTTTTAGATTCCGATGCTTTACTTCAGGTTCACTGTATCCCTTGGACCTTCTTATTGACGATGAAACACAGATATTGCATCGGAATTAAATTTAAAACGCACAATGCCGACTTAAGTAAAAGAGGACTGACACTCTCACTTTCTATGATTTGAACATCTTCTGTGAGGTCAGATTTAGATTCCGATGCTTCACTTCAGGTTTACTGTATACCTTGCACCTTCTTATTGACGATGAAACTCAGAAAATGCATCGGAATTAAATTCAAAAGGCACAATGCCGTCTTAAGTACAAGAGGACTGACACTCTCACTTTCTATGATTTGAACATCTATTGTGAGTCCAGTTTTAGATTCCGATGCATTACTTCAGGTTCACTGTATCCCTTGGACCTTCTAATTGACGATGAAACACAGAGTTTGCATCCGAATTTAATACAAAAGGTACAATGCTGACTTAAGTACACGAGGACTGACACTCTAAATTTATGTGAGTTGAACCTCTCCTGTGAGTCCAGTTTTAGATTCCGATGCATCACTTCAGGTTTACTGTATCCCTTGGACCTTCTTATTGAAGATGAAACACAGAAATTGCATC
This sequence comes from Schistocerca americana, assembly GCF_021461395.2. NCBI lineage: Eukaryota > Metazoa > Arthropoda > Insecta > Orthoptera > Acrididae > Schistocerca > Schistocerca americana. The sequence continues at coordinate 8,106,772 of NC_060128.1, read as the reverse complement.
CGAATTTAATACAAAAATCTCAATGGCGACTTAAGTACAAGAGGACTGACACTCTCAATTTCTATGATTTGAACATCTCCTGTGAGTCCAGTTTTAGATTCCGGTGCTTCACTTCAGGTTTACTGTATCCGTTGGACCTTCTTATTGACGATGAAACACAGAAATTGCATCCGAATTTAATACAAAAGGCACAATGGCGACTTAAGTACAAGAGGACTGACACTCTCACTTTCTATGATTTGAACCTCTCCTGTGAGTCCAGTTTTAGAGTCCGATGCTTCACTTCAGGTATACTGTATCCCTTGGACCTTCTTATTGACGATGAAACACAGAAATTGCATCCGAATTTAATACACAAGGCACAATGCCGAATTATGTACCAGAGGACTGACATTCTATTTTTCTATGATTTGAACCTCTCCTGTGAGTCCAGTTTTAGATTCCGATGCTTCACTTAAGGATTACTGTATCCCTTGGACCTTCTTATTGACGATGAAACACAGAGTTTGCACCTGAATTTAATACAAAAGGTACAATGCCGACTTAAGTAATAGAGGACTGACACTCTATTTTTCCATGATTTGAACCTCTGCTGTGAGTCCAGTTTTAGATTCCGATGCTTCACTTCAGGTTTACTGTATCCCTTGGACCGTCTTATTGACGATGAAACAGAGAAATTGCATCCGAAATTAATACAAAATTCACAATGGTGACTTAAGTACCAGAGGACTGACACTCTCACTTTCTATGATTTGAACATCTCCTGTGAGTCCAGTTTCAGCTTCCGATGCTTCACTTCAGGTTTACTGTATGCCTTGGACGTTCTTATTGGCGATGAAACACAGAAATTGCATCGGAATTAAATTCAAAAGGCACAGAGCCGACCTAAGTAGAAAACGACTAACAATCTCACTTTCTATGATTTGAACCTATCCTGTGAGTCCAGTTTTAGATTCCGATGCTTCACTTCAGGTTTACTGTATACCTTGCACCTTCTTACTGACGATGAAACACAGAAATTGCATCGGAATTAAATTCAAAAGGCACAATGCCGACGTAAGTACAAGAGGACTGACACTCTCACTTTCTATGATTTGTACCTCTCCTGTGAGTCCAGTTTTACATTCCGCTGCTTCACTTCAGGTTTACTGTATCCCTTGGACCTTCTAATTGACGATGAAACACAGAGTTTGCATCCGAATTTAATACAAAAGGCACAATGCCGACTTAAGTACAAGAGGACTGACACTCTCACTTTCTATGATTTGAACATCTCCTGTGTGTCCAGTTTTAGATTCCGATGCTTCACTTCAGGTTTACTGTATCCCTTGGACCTTCTTATTGACGATGAAACACAGATATTGCATCGGAATTAAATTTAAAACGCACAATGACGACTTAACTAAATGAGGACTGACACTCTCACTTTCTATGATTTGTACCTCTCCTGTGAGTCCAGTTTTAGATTCCGATGCTTCACTTCAGGTTTACTGTATCCCTTGGACCTTCTTATTGACAATGAAACACAGAAATAGCATCGGAATTAAATTCAAAAGGCACAATGCCGACTTAAGTACAAGAGGACTGACACTCTAACTTTCTATGATTTGAACCTCTCCTGTGAGTCCAGTTTTAGATTCCGATGCTTCACTTCAGGTTTACTCTATCCCTTGGACCTTCTTATTGACGATGAAACACAGAGTTTGCATCCGAATTTAATACAAAAGGCACAATGCCAACGTAAGTACAAGAGGACTGACACTCTAACTTTCTATGATTTGAACCTCTCCTGTGAGTCCAGTTTTAGATTCCGATGCTTTACTTCAGGTATACTGTATCTCTTGGACCTTCTTATTGACGATGACCCACAGAAATTGCATCCGAATTCAATACAAAAGGCACAATGGCGACTTAAGTACAAGAGGACTGACACTCTCACTCTCTATGATTTGAACCTCTCCTGTGAGTCCAGTTTTAGATTCCGATGCTTCACTTCAGGTTTACTGTATCCCTTGGACCTTCTTATTGACGATGAAACACAGAAATTGCATCCGAAATTAATACAAAATTCACAATGGTGACTTAAGTACAAGAGGACTGACATTCTCACTTTCTATGATTTGAACCTCTCCTGTGAGTCCAGTTTTAGATTCCGATGCTTCACTTCAGGTTTACTGTATCCCTTGGACCTTCTTATTGACGATGAAACACAGATATTGCATCGGAATTGAATTTAAAACGCACAATGCCGACGTAAGTACAAGAGGACTGACACTCTAAGTTTCTATGATTTGAACCTCTCCTGTGAGTCAAGTTTTAGATTCCGATGCTTCATTTCAGGTTTACTGTATCCCTTTTACCTTCTTATTGACGATGAAACACAGAGTTTGCATCCGAATTTAATACAAAAGGCACAATGCCGACTTAAGTACAAGAGGACTGACACTCTAACTTTCTATGATTTGAACCTCTCCTGTGAGTCCAGTTTTAGACTCCGATGCTTTACTTCAGGTATACTGTATCCCTTGGACGTTCTTGTTGACGATGACACACAGAAATTGCATCCGAATTTAATACAAAAGGCACAATGGCGACTTAAGTACAAGAGGACTGACACTCTCACTTTCTATGATTTGAACCTCTCCTGTGAGTCCAGTTTTAGATTCCGATGCTTTACTTCAGGTTTACTGTATCCCTTGGACCTTCTTATTGACGATGAAACACAGAAATAGCATCCGAAATTAATACAAAATTCACAATGGTGACTTAAGTACAAGAGGACTGACACTCTCACTTTCTATGATTTGAACCTCTCCTGTGAGTCCAGTTTTAGATTCCGATGCTTCACTTCAGGTTTACTGTATCCCTTGGACCTTCTTATTGACGATGAAACACAGATATTGCATCGGAATTAAATTTAAAACGCACAATGCCGACTTAAGTAAAAGAGGACTGACACTCTCACTTTCTATTATTTGAACCTCCCCTGTGAGTCCAGTTTTAAATTCCGATGCTTCACTTCAGGTTTACTGTATCCCTTGGACAATCTTATTGACAATGAAACACAGAAATAGCATCGGAATTAAATTCAAAAGGCACAATGCCGACTTAAGTACAAGTGGACTGACACTCTAAGTTTCTATGATTTGAACCTCTCCTGTGAGTCCAGTTTTAGATTCCGATGCTTCACTTCAGGTTTACTGTATTCCTTGGACCTTCTTATTGACGATGAAACACAGAGTTTGCATCCGAATTTAATACAAAATGCACAATGCCGACTTAAGTACAAGGGGACTGACACTCTAACTTTCTATGATTTGAACCTCTCCTGTGAGTCCAGTTTTAGACTCCGATGCTTTACTTCAGGTATACTGTATCCCTTGGACCTTCTTGTTGACGATGACACACAGAAATTGCATCCGAATTTAATACAAAAGGCAAAATGGCGTCTTAAGTTCAAGAGGACTGACACTCTCACTTTCTATGATTTGAACCTCTCCTGTGAGTCCAGTTTTAGATTCCGATGCTTCACTTCAGGTTTACTGTATCCCTTGGCCCTTCTTATTGACGATGAAGCACAGAAATAGCATCCGAAATTAATACAAAATTCACAATGGTGACTTAAGTACAAGAGGACTGACACTCTCACTTTCTATGATTTGAACCTCTCCTGTGAGTCCAGTTTTAGATTCCGATGCTTCACTTCAGGTTTACTGTATCCCTTGGACCTTCTTATTGACGATGAAACACAGATATTGCATCGGAATTAAATTTAAAACGCACAATGACGACTTAAGTAAAAGAGGACTGACACTCTCACTTTCTATGATTTGAACCTCTCCTGTGAGTCCAGTTTTAGATTTCGATGCTTCACTTCAGGTTTACTGTATCCCTTGGACCTTCTTATTGACAATAAAACACAGATATAGCATCGGAATTAAATTCAAAAGGCACAATGCCGACTTAAGTACAAGAGGACTGACACTCTAACTTTCTATGATTCGAACCTCTCCTGTGAGTCCAGTTTTAGATTCCGATGCTTCACTTCGGGTTTACTGTATCCCTTGGACCTTCTTATTGACGATGAAACACAGAGTTTGCATCCGAATTTAATACAAAAGGCAAAATGCCGACTTAAGTACAAGAGGACTGACACTCTAACTTTCTATGATTTGAACCTCTCCTGTGAGTCCAGTTTTAGATTCCGATGCTTTACTTCAGGTATACTGTATCACTTGGATCTTCTTATTGACGATGACACACAGAAATTGCATCCGAATTTAATACAAAAGGCACAATGGCGACATAAGTACAAGAGGACTGACACTTTCACTTTCTATGATTTGAACCTCTCCTGTGAGTCCAGTTTTAGATTCCGATGCTTCACTTCAGGTTTACTGTATCCCTTGGACCTTCTTATTGACGATGAAACACAGATATTGCATCGGAATTAAATTTAAAACGCACAATGCCGACTTAAGTAAAAGAGGACTGACACTCTCACTTTCTATGATTTGAACCTCTCCTGTGAGTCCAGTTTTAGATTCCGATGCTTTACTTGAGGTATACTGTATCCCTTGGATCTTCTTGTTGACGATGCCACACAGAAATTGCATCCGAATTTAATACAAAAGGCACAATGGCGACTAAAGTACAAGAGGACTGACACTCTAACTTTCTATGATTTGAACCTCTCCTGTGAGTCCAGTTTTAGATTCCGATGCTTCACTTCAGGTTTACTGTATAATTTGCACCTTCTTATTGACGATGAAACTCAGAAAATGCATCGGAATTAAATTCAAAAGGCACAATGCCGTCTTAAGTACAAGAGGACTGACATTCTCACTTTCTATGATTTGAACCTCTCCTGTGATTCCAGTTTTAGATTCCGATGCTTCACTTCAGGTTTACTGTATCCCTTGGACCTTCTAATTGACGATGAAACACAGAGTTTGCATCCGAACTTAATACAAAAGGTACAATGCCGACTTAAGTACAAGAGGACTGACACTCTAAATTTATGTGAGTTGAACCTCTCCTGTGAGTCCAGTTTTAGATTCCGATGCTTCACTTCAGGTTTACTGTATCCCTTGGACCTTCTTATTGAAGATGAAACACAGATATTGCATCCGAATTTAATAGAAAAATCTCAATGGCGACTTAAGTACAAGAGGACTGACACTCTCACTTTCTATGATTTGAACATCTCCTGTGAGTCCAGTTTTAGATTCCGATGCTTCACTTCAGGTTTACTGTATCCGTTGGCCTTCTTATTGACGATGAAACACAGAAATTGCATCCGAATTTAATACAAAAGGCACAATGGCGACTTAAGTACAAGAGGACTGACACTCTCACTTTCTATGATTTGAACCTCTCCTGTGAGTCCAGTTTTAGAGTCCGATGCTTCACTTCAGGTATACTGTATCCCTTGGACCTTTTTATTGACGATGAAACACAGAAATTGCTTCCGAATTTAATACACAAGGCACAATGCCGAATTAAGTACCAGAGGACTGACATTCTATTTTTCTATGATTTGAACCTCTCCTGTGAGTCCTGTTTTAGATTCCGATGCTTCACTTAAGGTTTACTGTATCCCTTGGACCTTCTTATTGACGATGAAACACAGAGTTTGCACCTGAATTTAATACAAAAGGTACAATGCCGACTTAAGTACTAGAGGACTGACACTCTAACTTTCTATGATTTGAACCTCTGCTGTGAGTCCAGTTTTAGATTCCGATGCTTCACTTCAGGTTTACTGTATCCCTTGGACCGTCTTATTGACGATGAAACAGAGAAATTGCATCCGAAATTAATACAAAAGTCACAATGGTGACTTAAGTACCAGAGGACTGACACTCTCACTTTCTATGATTTGAACATCTCCTGTGAGTCAAGTTTCAGATTCCGATGCTTCACTTCAGGTTTACTGTATGCCTCGGACGTTCTTATTGACGATGAAACACAGAAATTGCATCGGAATTAAATTCAAAAGGCACAGAGCCGACCTAAGTAGAAGACGACTAACACTGTCACTTTCTATGATTTGAACCTATCCTGTGAGTCCAGTTTTAGATTCCGATTCTTCACTTCAGGTTTACTGTATACCTTGCACCTTCGTATTGACGATAAAACACAGAAATTGCATCGGAATTAAATTCAAAAGGCACAATGCCGACGTAAGTACAAGAGGGCTGACACTCTCACTTTCTATGATTTGTACCTCTCCTGTGAGTCCAGTTTTACATTCCGCTGCTTCACTTCAGGTTTAGTGTATCCCTTGGACCTTCTAATTGACGATGAAACACAGAGTTTGCATCCGAATTTAATACAAAAGGCACAATGCCGACTTAAGTACAAGAGGACTGACACTCTAACTTTCTATGATTTGAACCTCTCCTGTGAGTCCAGCTTTAGATTCCGATGCTTCACTTCAGGTTTACTGTATCCCTTGGACCTTCTTATTGACGATGAAACACAGAGTTTGCATCCGAATTTAATACAAAAGGCACAATGCCGACTTAAGTACAAGAGGACTGACACTCTAACTTTCTATGATTTTAACCTCTCCTGTGAGTCCAGTTTTAGACTCCGATGCTTTACTTCAGGTATACTGTATCCCTTGGACCTTCTTGTTGACGATGACACACAGAAATTGCATCCGAATTTAATACAAAAGGCACAATGGCGACTTAAGTACAAGAGGACTGACACTCTCACTTTCTTTGATTTGAACCTCTCCTGTGAGTCCAGTTTTAGATTCCGATGCTTCACTTCAGGTTTACTGTATCCCTTGGACCTTCTTATTGACGATGAAACACAGAAATAGCATCCGAAATTAATACAAAATTCACAATGGTGACTTAAGTACAAGAGGACTGACACTCTCACTTTCTATGATTTGAACCTCTCCTGTGAGTCCAGTGTTAGATTCCGATGCTTCACTTCAGGTTTACTGTATCCCTAGGACCTTCATATTGACGATGAAACACAGATATTGCATGGGACTTAAATTTAAATCGCACAATGACGACTTAAGTAAAAGAGGACTGACACTCTCACTTTCTATGATTTGAACCTCTCCTGTGAGTCCAGTTTTAGATTCCGATGCTTCACTTCAGGTTTACTGTATCCCTTGGACCTTCTTATTGACGATGAAACACAGAGTTTGCATCCGAATTTAATACAAAAGGCACAATGCCGACTTAAGTACAAGAGGACTGACACTCTAACTTTCTATGATTTGAACCTCTCCTGTGAGTCCAGTTTTAGATTCCGATGCTTTACTTCAGGTATACTGTATCCCTTGGATCTTCTTATTGACGATGACACACAGAAATTGCATCCGAATTTAATACAAAAGGCACAATGGCGACTTAAGTACAAGAGGACTGACACTCTCACTTTCTATGATTTGAACCTCTCCTGTGAGTCCAGTTTTAGATTCCGATGCTTCACTTCAGGTTTACTGTATCCCTTGGACCTTCTTATTGACGATGAAACACAGATATTGCATCGGAATTAAATTTCAAACGCACAAAGCCGACTTAAGTAAAAGAGGACTGACACTCTCACTTTCTATGATTTGAACCTCTCCTGTGGGTCCAGTTTTAGAGTCCGATGCTTCACTTCAGGTTTACTGTATCCCTTGGACCTTCTTATTTACAATGAATAACAGAAATAGCATCGGAATTAAATTCAAAAGGCACAATGCCGACTTAAGTACAAGAGGACTGATACTCTGACATTCTATAATTTGAACCTCTCCTGTGAGTCCAGTTTTAGATTCCGATGCTTCACTTCAGGTTTACTGTATACCTTGCACCTTCGTATTGACGATGAAACACAGAAATTGCATCGGAATTAAATTCAAAAGGCACAATGCCGACTTAAGTACAAGAGGACTGACACTCTAACTTTCTATGATTTGCACCTCTCCTGTGAGTCCAGTTTTAGATTCCGATGCTTCACTTCAGGTTTACTGTATCCCTTGGACCTTCTTATTGACGATGAAACACAGATATTGCATCGGAATTAAATTTAAAACGCACAATGCCGACTTAAGTAAAAGAGGACTGACACTCTCACTTTCTATGATTTGAACGTATCCTGTGAGTCCAGTTTTAGATTCCGATGCTTCACTTCAGGTTTACTCTATCCCTTGGACCTTCTTATTGACGATGAAACACAGAGTTTGAATCCGAATTTAATACAAAAGGCACAATGCCGACGTAAGTACAAGAGGACTGACACTCTAACTTTCTATGATTTGAACCTCTCCTGTGAGTCCAGTTTCAGATTCCGATGCTTTACTTCAGGTATACTGTATCTCTTGGACCTTCTTATTGACGATGACCCACAGAAATTGCATCCGAATTTAATACAAAAGGCACAATGGCGACTTAAGTACAAGAGGACTGACACTCTCACTCTCTATGATTTGAACCTCTCCTGTGAGTCCAGTTTTAGATTCCGATGCTTCACTTCAGGTTTACTGTATCCCTTGGACCTTCTTATTGACGATGAAACACAGAGTTTGCATCCGAATTTAATACAAAAGGCACAATGCCGACTTAAGTACAAGAGGACTGACACTCTAACTTTCTATGATTTGTACCTCTCCTGTGAGTCCAGTTTTACATTCCGCTGCTTCACTTCAGGTTTAGTGTATCCCTTGGACCTTCTAATTGACGATGAAACACAGAGTTTGCATCCGAATTTAATACAAAAGGCACAATGCCGACTTAAGTACAAGAGGACTGACACTCTAACTTTCTATGATTTGAACCTCTCCTGTGAGTCCAGTTTTAGATTCCGATGCTTTACTTCAGGTTTACTGTATCCCTTGGACCTTCTTATTGACGATGAAACACAGAAATAGCATCCGAAATTAATACAAAATTCACAATGGTGACTTAAGTACAAGAGGACTGACACTCTCACTTTCTATGATTTGAACCTCTCCTGTGAGTCCAGTTTTAGATTCCGATGCTTCACTTCAGGTTTACTGTATCCCTTGGACCTTCTTATTGACGATGAGACACAGATATTGCATCGGAATTAAATTTAAAACGCACAATGCCGACTTAAGTAAAAGAGGACTGACACTCTCACTTTCTATTATTTGAACCTCCCCTGTGAGTCCAGTTTTAAATTCCGATGCTTCACTTCAGGTTTACTGTATCCCTTGGACAATCTTATTGACAATGAAACACAGAAATAGCATCGGAATTAAATTCAAAAGGCACAATGCCGACTTAAGTACAAGTGGACTGACACTCTAAGTTTCTATGATTTGAACCTCTCCTGTGAGTCCAGTTTTAGATTCCGATGCTTCACTTCAGGTTTACTGTATTCCTTGGACCTTCTTATTGACGATGAAACACAGAGTTTGCATCCGAATTTAATACAAAAGGCACAATGCCGACTTAAGTACAAGAGGACTGACACTCTAACTTTCTATGATTTGAACGTCTCCTGTGAGTCCAGTTTTAGACTCCGATGCTTTACTTCAGGTATACTGTATCCCTTGGACCTTCTTGTTGACGATGACACACAGAAATTGCATCCGAATTTAATACAAAAGGCAAAATGGCGTCTTAAGTACAAGAGGACTGACACTCTCACTTTCTATGATTTGAACCTCTCCTGTGAGTCCAGTTTTAGATTCCGATGCTTCACTTCAGGTTTACTGTATCCCTTGGACCTTCTTATTGACGATGAAGCACAGAAATAGCATCCGAAATTAATACAAAATTCACAATGGTGACTTAAGCACAAGAGGACTGACACTCTCACTTTCTATGATTTGAACCTCTCCTGTGAGTCCAGTTTTAGATTCCGATGCTTCACTTCAGGTTTACTGTATCCCTTGGACCTTCTTATTGACGATGAAACACAGATATTGCATCGGAATTAAATTTAAAACGCACAATGACGACTTGAGTAAAAGAGGACTGACACTCTCACTTTCTATGATTTGAACCTCTCCTGTGAGTCCAGTTTTAGATTTCGATGCTTCACTTCAGGTTTACTGTATCCCTTGGACCTTCTTATTGACAATGAAACACAGATATAGCATCGGAATTAAATTCAAAAGGCACAATGCCGACTTAAGTACAAGAGGAGTGACACTCTAACTTTCTATGATTTGAACCTCTCCTGTGAGTCCAGTTTTAGATTCCGATGCTTCACTTCAGGTTTACTGTATCCCTTGGACCTTCTTATTGACGATGAAACACAGAGTTTGCATCCGAATTTAATACAAAAGGCACAATGCCGACTTAAGTACAAGAGGACTGACACTCTAACTTTCTATGATTTGAACCTCTCCTGTGAGTCCAGTTTTAGATTCCGATGCTTTACTTCAGGTATACTGTATCACTTGGATCTTCTTATTGACGATGACACACAGAAATTGCATTCGAATTTAATACAAAAGGCACAATGGCGACTTAAGTACAAGAGGACTGACACTCTCACTTTCTATGATTTGAACCTCTCCTGTGAGTCCAGTTTTAGATTCCGATGCTTCACTTCAGGTTTACTGTATCCCTTGGTCCTTCTTATTGACGATGAAACACAGATATTGCATCGGAATTAAATTTAAAACGCACAACGCCGACTTAAGTAAAAGAGGACTGACACTCTCACTTTCTATGATTTGAACCTCTCCTGTGAGTCCAGTTTTAGATTCCGATGCTTTACTTGAGGTATACTGTATCCCTTGGATCTTCTTGTTGACGATGACACACAGAAATTGCATCCGAATTTAATACAAAAGGCACAATGGCGACTAAAGTACAAGAGGACTGACACTCTAACTTTCTATGATTTGAACCTCTCCTGTGAGTCCAGTTTTAGATTCCGATGCTTCACTTCAGGTTTACTGTATACCTTGCACCTTCTTATTGACGATGAAACTCAGAAAATGCATCGGAATTAAATTCAAAAGGCACAATGCCGTGTTAAGTACAAGAGGACTGACATTCTCACTTTCTATGATTTGAACCTCTCCTGTGATTCCAGTTTTAGATTCCGATGCTTCACTTCAGGTTTACTGTATCCCTTGGACCTTCTAATTGACGATGAAACACAGAGTTTGCATCCGAACTTAATACAAAAGGTACAATGCCGACTTAAGTACAAGAGGACTGACACTCTAAATTTATGTGAGTTGAACCTCTCCTGTGAATCCAGTTTTAGATTCCGATTCTTCACTTCAGGTTTACTGTATCCCTTGGACCTTCTTATTGAAGATGAAACACAGATATTGCATCCGAATTTAATACAAAAATCTCAATGGCGACTTAAGTACAAGAGGACTGACACTCTCACTTTCTATGATTTGAACATCTCCTGTGAGTCCAGTTTTAGATTCCGATGCTTCACTTCAGGTTTACTGTATCCGTTGGACCTTCTTATTGACGAAGAAACACAGAAATTGCATCCGAATTTAATACAAAAGGCACAATGGCGACTTAAGTACTAGAGGACTGACACTCTCACTTTCTATGATTTGAACCTCTCCTGTGAGTCCAGTTTTAGAGTCCGATGCTTCACTTCAGGTATACTGTATCCCTTGGACCTTTTTATTGACGATGAAACACAGAAATTGCTTCCGAATATAATACACAAGGCACAATGCCGAATTAAGTACCAGAGGACTGACATTCTATTTTTCTATGATTTGAACCTCTCCTGTGAGTCCTGTTTTAGATTCCGATGCTTCACTTAAGGTTTACTGTATCCCTTGGACCTTCTTATTGACGATGAAACACAGAGTTTGCACCTGAATTTAATACAAAAGGTACAATGCCGACTTAAGTACTAGAGGACTGACACTCTAACTTTCTATGATTTGAACCTCTGCTGTGAGTCCAGTTTTAGATTCCGATGCTTCACTTCAGGTTTACTGTATCCCTTGGACCGTCTTATGGACGATGAAACAGAGAAATTGCATCCGAAATTAATACAAAAGTCACAATGGTGACTTAAGTACCAGAGGACTGACACTCTCACTTTCTATGATTTGAACATCTCCTGTGAGTCAAGTTTCAGATTCCGATGCTTCACTTCAGGTTTACTGTATGCCTCGGACGTTCTTATTGACGATGAAACACAGAAATTGCATCGGAATTAAATTCAAAAGGCACAGAGCCGACCTAAGTAGAAGACGACTAACACTGTCACTTTCTATGATTTGAACCTATCCTGTGAGTCCAGTTTTAGATTCCGATTCTTCACTTCAGGTTTACTGAATACCTTGCACCTTCTTATTGACGATGAAACACAGAAATTGCATCGGAATTAAATTCAAAAGGCACAATGCCGACGTAAGTACAAGAGGGCTGACACTCTCACTTTCTATGATTTGTACCTCTCCTGTGAGTCCAGTTTTACATTCCGCTGCTTCACTTCAGGTTTACTGTATCCCTTGGACCTTCTAATTGACGATAAAACACAGAGTTTGCATCCGAATTTAATACAAAAGGCACAATGCCGACTTAAGTACAAGAGGACTGACACTCTAACTTTCTATGATTTGAACCTCTCCTGTGAGTCCAGCTTTAGATTCCGATGCTTCACTTCAGGTTTACTGTATCCCTTGGACCTTCTTATTGACGATGAAACACAGAGTTTGCATCCGAATTTAATACAAAAGGCACAATGCCGACTTAAGTACAAGAGGACTGACACTCTAACTTTCTATGATTTTAACCTCTCCTGTGAGTCCAGTTTTAGACTTCGATGCTTTACTTCAGGTATACTGTTTCTCTTGGACCTTCTTGTTGACGATGACACACAGAAATTGCATCCGAATTTAATACAAAAGGCACAATGGCGACTTAAGTACAAGAGGACTGACACTCTCACTTTCTTTGATTTGAACCTCTCCTGTGAGTCCAGTTTTAGATTCCGATGCTTCACTTCAGGTTTACTGTATCCCTTGGACCTTCTTATTGACGATGAAACACAGAAATAGCATCCGAAATTAATACAAAATTCACAATGGTGACTTAAGTACAAGAGGACTGACACTCTCACTTTCTATGATTTGAACCTCTCCTGTGAGTCCAGTGTTAGATTCCGATGCTTCACTTCAGGTTTACTGTATCCCTAGGACCTTCATATTGACGATGAAACACAGATATTGCATGGGAATTAAATTTAAATCGCACAATGACGACTTAAGTAAAAGAGGACTGACACTCTCACTTTCTATGATTTGAACCTCTCCTGTGAGTCCAGTTTTAGATTCCGATGCTTCACTTCAGGTTTACTGTATCCCTTGGACCTTCTTATTGACGATGAAACACAGAGTTTGCATCCGAATTTAATACAAAAGGCACAATGCCGACTTAAGTACAAGAGGACTGACACTCTAACTTTCTATGATTTGAACCTCTCCTGTGAGTCCAGTTTTAGATTCCGATGCTTTACTTCAGGTATACTGTATCCCTTGGATCTTCTTATTGACGATGACACACAGAAATTGCATCCGAATTTAATACAAAAGGCACAATGGCGACTTAAGTACAAGAGGACTGACACTCTCACTTTCTATGATTTGAACCTCTCCTGTGAGTCCAGTTTTAGATTCCGATGCTTCACTTCAGGTTTACTGTATCCCTTGGACCTTCTTATTGACGATGAAACACAGATATTGCATCGGAATTAAATTTCAAACGCACAATGCCGACTTAAGTAAAAGAGGACTGACACTCTCACTTTCTATGATTTGAACCTCTCCTGTGAGTCCAGTTTTAGAGTCCGATGCTTCACTTCAGGTTTACTGTATCCCTTGGACCTTCTTATTTACAATGAATAACAGAAATAGCATCGGAATTAAATTCAAAAGGCACAATGCCGACTTAAGTACAAGAGGACTGATACTCTGACATTCTATAATTTGAACCTCTCCTATGAGTCCAGTTTTAGATTCCGATGCTTCACTTCAGGTTTACTGTATACCTTGCACCTTCGTATTGACGATGAAACACAGAAATTGCATCGGAATTAAATTCAAAAGGCACAATGCCGACTTAAGTACAAGAGGACTGACACTCTAACTTTCTATGATTTGCACCTCTCCTGTGAGTCCAGTTTTAGATTATGATGCTTCACTTCAGGTTTACTGTATCGCTTGGACCTTCTTATTGACGATGAAACACAGATATTGCATCGGAATTAAATTTAAAACGCACAATGCCGACTTAAGTAAAAGAGGACTGACACTCTCACTTTCTATGATTTGAACCTAACCTGTGAGTCCAGTTTTAGATTCCGATGCTTCACTTCAGGTTTACTGTATACCTTGCACCTTCTTATTGACGATGAAACACAGAAATTGCATCGGAATTAAATTCAAAAGGCACAATGCCGACTTAAGTACAAGAGGACTGACCCTCTCACTTTCTATGATTTGTACCTCTCCTGTGAGTCCAGTTTTACATTCCGCTGCTTCACTTCAGGTTTACTGTATCCCTTGGACCTTCTAATTGACGATGAAACACAGAGTTTGCATCCGAATTTAATACAAAAGGCACAATGCCGACTTAAGTACAAGAGGACTGACACTCTCACTTTCTATGATTTGAACATCTCCTGTGAGTCCAGTTTTAGATTCCGATGCTTCGCTTCAGGTTTATTGTATCCCTTGGACCTTCTTATTGACGATGAAACACAGATATTGCATCGGAATTAAATTCAAAAGGCACAATGCCGACTTAAGTACAAGAGGACTGACACTCTCACTTTCTATGATTTGAACCTCTCCTGTGAGTCCAGTTTTAGATATCGATGCTTCACTTCAGGTTTACTGTATCCCTTGGACCTTCTTATTGACGATGACACACAGAAATTGCATCCGAATTTAATACAAAAGGCACAATGGCGACTTAAGTACAAGGGGACTGACACTCTCACTTTCTATGATTTGAACCTCTCCTGTGAGTCCAGTTTTAGATTCCGATGCTTCACTTCAGGTTTACTGTATCCCTTGGACCTTCTTATTGACGATGAAACACAGAAATTGCATCCGAAATTAATACAAAATTCACAATGGTGACTTAAGTACAAGAGGACTGACATTCTCACTTTCTATGATTTGAACCTCTCCTGTGAGTCCAGTTTTAGATTCCGATGCTTCACTTCAGGTTTACTATATCCCTAGGACCTTCTTATTGACGATGAAACACAGATATTGCATCGGAATTAAATTTAAAACGCACAATGCCGACTTAAGTAAAAGAGGACAGACACTCTCACTTTATATGATTTGAACCTCTCCTGTGAGTCCAATTTTAAATTCCGATGCTTCACTTCAGGTTTACTGTATCCCTTGGACAATCTTATTGACAATGAAACACAGAAATAGCATCGGAATAAAATTCAAAAGGCACAATGCCGACTTAAGTACAAGAGGACTGACACTCTAAGTTTCTATGATTTGAACCTCTCCTGTGAGTCCAGTTTTAGATTTCGATGCTTCACTTCAGGTTTACTGTATCCCTTGGACCTTCTTATTGACGATGAAACACAGAGTTTGAATCCGAATTTAATACAAAAGGCACAATGCCGACTTAAGTACAAGAGGACTGACACTCTAACTTTCTATGATTTGAACCTCTCCTGTGAGTCCAGTTTTACACTCCGATGCTTTCCTTCAGGTATACTGTATCCCTTGGACCTTCTTGTTGACGATGACACACAGAAATTGCATCCCAATTTAATACAAAAGGCACAATGGCGACTTAAGTACAAGAGGTCTGACACTCTCACTTTCTTTGATTTGAACCTCTCCTGTGAGTCCAGTTTTAGATTCCGATGCTTCACTTCAGGTTTACTGTATCCCTTGGACCTTCTTATTGACGATGAAACACAGATATTGCATCGGAATTAAATCTAAAACGCACAATGACGACTTAAGTAAAATAGGACTGACACTCTCACTTTCTATGATTTGAACCTCTCCTGTTAGTCCAGTTTTA
Organism: Schistocerca americana; assembly: GCF_021461395.2. Classification (NCBI taxonomy): domain Eukaryota; kingdom Metazoa; phylum Arthropoda; class Insecta; order Orthoptera; family Acrididae; genus Schistocerca; species Schistocerca americana. The sequence goes on along the minus strand of NC_060128.1, from coordinate 8,090,774 downwards.
GATTCCGATGCTACACTTCAGGTTTACTGTATCCCTTGGACCTTCTTGTTGACAATGAAACACAGAAATAGCATCGGAATTAAATTCAAAAGTCACAATTCCGACTTAAGTACAAGAGGACTGACACTCTAACTTTCTATGATTTGAACCTCTCCCTCGAGTCCAGCTTTAGATTCCGATGCTTCACTTCAGGTTTACTGTATCCCTTGGACCTTCTTATTGACGATGAAACACAGAGTTTGCATCCGAATTTAATACAAAAGGCACAATGCCGACTTAAGCACAAGAGGACTGACACTCTAACTTTCTATGATTTGAACTTCTCCTGTGAGTCCAGTTTTAGATTCCGATGCTTTTCTTCAGGTATACTGTATCCCTTGGACCTTCTTATTGACGATGACACACAGAAATTGCATCCGAATTTAATACAAAAGGCACAATGGCGACTTAAGTACAAGGGGACTGACACTCTCACTTTCTATGATTTGAACCTCTCCTGTGAGTCCAGTTTTAGATTCCGATGCTTCACTTCAGGTTTACTGTATCCCTTGGACCTTCTTATTGACGATGAAACACAGAAATTGCATCCGAAATTAATACAAAATTCACAATGGTGACTTAAGTACAAGAGGACTGACTTTCTCACTTTCTATGATTTGAACCTCTCCTGTGAGTCCAGTTTTAGATTCCGATGCTTCACTTCAGGTTTACTGTATCCCTTGGACCTTCTTATTGACGATGAAACACAGATATTGCATCGGAATTAAATTTAAAACGCACAATGCCGACTTAAATAAAAGAGGACTGACACTCTCACTTTCTATGATTTGAACCTCTCCTGTGAGTCCAGTTTTAAATTCCGATGCTTCACTTCAGGTTTACTGTATCCCTTGGACAATCTTATTGACAATGAAACACAGAAATAGCATCGGAATTAAATTCAAAAGGCACAATGCCGACTTAAGTACAAGAGGACTGACACTCTAAGTTTCTATGATTTGATCCTCTCCTGTGAGTCCAGTTTTAGATTTCGATGCTTCACTTCAGGTTTACTGTATCCCTTGGACCTTCTTATTGACGATGAAACACAGAGTTTGCATCCGAATTCAATACAAAAGGCACAATGCCGACTTAAGTACAAGAGGATGACACTCTAACTTTCTATGATTTGAACCTCTCCTGTGAGTCCAGTTTTAGACTCCGATGCTTTACTTCAGGTATACTGTATCCCTTGGACCTTCTTGTTGACGATGACACACAGAAATTGCATCCGAATTTAATACAAAAGGCACAATGGCGACTTAAGTACAAGAGGACTGACACTCTCACTTTCTTTGATTTGAACCTCTCCTGTGAGTCCAGTTTTAGAATCCGATGCTTCACTTCAGGTTTACTGTATCCCTTGGACCTTCATATTGACGATGAAACACAGATATTGCATGGGAATTAAATTTAAAACGCACAATGACGACTTAAGTAAAAGAGGACTGACACTCTCACTTTCTATGATTTGAACCTCTCCTGTGGGTCCAGTTTTAGGTTCCGATGCTTCACTTCAGGTTTACTGTATCCCTTGGACCTTCGTATTGACAATGAAACACAGAAATAGCATCGGAATTAAATTCAAAAGGCACAATGCCGACTTAAGTACAAGAGGACTGACACTCTAACTTTCTATGATTTGAACCTCTCCTGTGAGTCCAGTTTTAGATTCCGATGCTTCACTTCAGGTTTACTGTATCCCTTGGACCTTCTTATTGACGATGAAACACAGAGTTTGCATCCGAATTTAATACAAAAGGCACAATGCCGACTTAAGTACAAGAGGACTGACACTCTAACTTTCTATGATTTGAACCTCTCCTGTGAGTCCAGTTTTAGATTCCGATGCTTTACTTCAGGTATACTGTATCCCTTGGATCTTCTTATTGACGATGACACACAGAAATTGCATCCGAATTTAATACAAAATTCACAATGGCGACTTAAGTACAAGAGGACTGACACTCTCACTTTCTATGATTTGAACCACTCCTGTGAGTCCAGTTTTAGATTCCGATGCTTCACTTCAGGTTTACTGTATCCCTTGGACCTTCTTATTGACGATGAAACACAGATATTGCATCGGAATTAAATTTAAAACGCACAATGCCGACTTAAGTAAAAGAGGACTGACACTCTCACTTTCTATGATTTGAACCTCTACTGTGAGTCCAGTTTTAGAGTACGATGCTTCACTTCAGGTTTACTGTATCCCTTGAACCTTCTTATTGACAATGAATAACAGAAATAGCATCGGAATTAAATTCAAAAGGCACAATGCCGACTTAAGTACAAGAGGACTGATACTCTAACATTCTATAATTTGAACCTCTCCTGTGAGTCCAGTTTTAGATTCCGATGCTTCACTTCAGGTTTACTGTACACCTTGCACCTTCGTATTGACGATGAAACACAGAAATTGCATCGGAATTAAATTCAAAAGGCACAATGCCGACTTAAGTACAAGAGGACTGACACTCTAACTTTCTAATATTTGCACCTCTCCTGTGAGTCCAGTTTTAGATTCCGATGCTTCACTTCAGGTTTACTGTATCCCTTGGACCTTCTTATTGACGATGAAACACAGATATTGCATCGGAATTAAATTTAAAACGCACAATGCCGACTTAAGTAAAAGAGGACTGACACTCTCACTTTCTATGATTTGAACCTATCCTGTGAGTCCAGTTTTAGATTCCGATGCTTCACTTCAGGTTTACTGTATACCTTGCACCTTCTTATTGACGATGAAACACAGAAATTGCATCGGAATTAAATTCAAAAGGCACAATGCCGACTTAAGTACAAGAGGACTGACCCTCTCACTTTCTATGATTTGTACCTCTCCTGTGAGTCCAGTTTTACATTCCGCTGCTTCACTTCAGGTTCACTGTATCCCTTGGACCTTCTAATTGACGATGAAACACAGAGTTGGCATCCGAATTTAATACAAAAGGCACAATGCCGACTTAAGTACAAGAGGACTGACACTCTCACTTTCTATGATTTGAACATCTCCTGTGAGTCCAGTTTTAGATTCCGATGCTTCACTTCAGGTTTATTGTATCCCTTGGACCTTCTTATTGACGATGAAACACAGATATTGCATCGGAATTAAATTCAAAAATCACAATGCCGACTTAAGTACAAGAGGACTGACACTCTCACTGTCTATGATTTGTACCTCTCCTGTGAGTCCAGTTTTACATTCCGCTGCTTCACTTCAGGTTTACTGTATCCCTTGGACCTTCTAATTGACGATGAAACACAGAGTTTGCATCCGAATTTAATACAAAAGGCACAATGCCGACTTAAGTACAAGAGGACTGACACTCTCACTGTCTATGATTTGTACCTCTCCTGTGAGTCCAGTTTTACATTCCGATGCTTCACTTCAGGTTTACTGTATCCCTTGGACCTTCTTATTGACGATGAAACACAGATATTCCATCGGAATTAAATTTAAAACGCACAATGCCGACTTAAGTAAAAGAGGACTGACACTCTCACTTTCTATGATTTGAACCTCTCCTGTGAGGTCAGATTTAGATTCCGATGCTTCACTTCAGGTTTACTGTATACCTTGCACCTTCTTATTGACGATGAAACTCAGAAAATGCATCGGAATTTAATACAAAAGGCACAATGCCGACTTAAGTACAAGAGGACTGACACTCTAACTTTCTATGATTTGAACCTCTCCTGTGAGTCCAGTTTTAGATTCCGATGCTTTACTTCAGGTATACTGTATCCCTTGGACCTTCTTATTGACGATGACACACAGAAATTGCATCGGAATTTAATACAAAAGGCACAATGGCGACTTAAGTACAAGAGGACTGACACTCTCACTTCCTATGATTTTAACCTCTCCTGTGAGTCCAGTTTTAGATTCCGATGCTTCACTTCAGGTTTACTGTATCCCTTGGACCTTCTTATTGACGATGAAACACAGATATTGCATCTGAATTAAATTTAAAACGCACAATGACGACATAAGTAAAAGAGGACTGACACTCTCACTTTCTATGATTTGAACCTCTCCTGTGAGTCCAGTTTTAAATTCCGATGCTTCACTTCAGGTTTACTGTATCCATTGGACAATCTTATTGACAATGAAACACAGAAATAGCATCGGAATTAAATTCAAAAGGCACAATGGCGACTTAAGTACAAGAGGACTGAAACTCTAAGTTTCTATGTTTTGAACCTCTCCTGTGAGTCCAGTTTTAGATTCCGATGCTTCACTTCAGGTTTACTGTATCCCTTGGACCTTCTTATTGACGATGAAACACAGAGTTTGCATTGGAATTTAATACAAAAGGCACAATGCCGACTTAAGTACAAGAGGACTGACACTCTAACTTTCTATGATTTGAACCTCTCCTGTGAGTCCAGTTTTAGACTCCGATGCTTTACTTCAGGTATACTGTATCCCTTGGACCGTCTTGTTGTCGATGACACACAGAAATTGCATCCGAATTTAATACAAAAGGCACAATGGCGACTTAAGTACAAGGGGACTGACACTCTCACTTTCTATGATTTGAACCTCTCCTGTGAGTCCAGTTTTAGATTCCGATGCTTCACTTCAGGTTTACTGTATCCCTTGGACCTTCTTATTGACGATGAAACACAATAATAGCACCCGAAATTAATACAAAATTCACAATCGTGACTTAAGTACAAGAGGACTGACACTCTCACTTTCTATGATTTGAACCTCTCCTGTGAGTCCAGTTTTAGATTCCGATGCTTCATTCAGGTTTACTGTATCCGTTGGACTTTCTTATCGACGATGAAACACAGATATTGCATCGGAATTAAATTTAAAACGCACAATGCCGACTTAAGTAAAAGAGGACTGACGCTCTCACTTTCTATGATTTGAACCTGTCCTGTGAGTCCAGTTTCAGAGTCCGATGCTTCACTTCAGGTTTACTGTATCCCTTGGACCTTCTTATTGACGATGAAACACAGAGTTTGCATCCGAATTTAATACAAAAGGCACAATGCCGACTTAAGTACAAGAGGACTGACACTCTAACTTTCTATGATTTGAACCTCTCCTGTGAGTCCAGTTTTAGATTCCGATGCTTCACTTCAGGTTTACTGTATCCCTTGGACCTTGTAATTGACGATGAAACACAGAGTTTGCATCCGAATTTAATACAAAAGGTACAATGCCGACTTAAGTACAAGAGGACTGACACTCTAACTTTCTATGATTTGCACCTTCCCTGTGAGTCCAGTTTTAGATTCCGATGCTTCACTTCAGGTTTACTGTATCCCTTGGACCTTCTTATTGACGATGAAACACAGAAATTACATCCGTATTTAATACAAAAGGCACAATGGCGACTTAAGTACAAGAGGACTGACACTCTCACTTTCTATGATTTGAACCTCTCCTGTGAGTCCAGTTTTAGATTCCGATGCTTCACTTCAGGTTTACTGTATCCCTTGGACCTTCTTATTGACGATGAAACACAGATATTGCATCGGAATTAAATTTCAAACGCACAATGCCGACTTAAGTAAAAGAGGACTGACACTCTCACTTTCTATGATTTGAACCTCTCCTGTGAGTCCAGTTTTAGAGTCCGATGCTTCACTTCAGGTTTACTGTATCCCTTGGACCTTCTTATTTACAATGAATAACAGAAATAGCATCGGAATTAAATTCAAAAGGCACAATGCCGACTTAAGTACAAGAGGACTGACCCTCTCACATTCTATGATTTGTACCTCTCCTGTGAGTCCAGTTTTACATTCCGCTGCTTCACTTCAGGTTTACTGTATCCCTTGGACCTTCTAATTGACGATGAAACGCAGAGTTTGCATCCGAATTTAATACAAAAGGCACAATGCCGACTTAAGTACAAGAGGACTGACACTCTCACTTTCTATGATTTGAACATCTCCTGTGAGTCCAGTTTTAGATTCCGATGCTTCACTTCAGGTTTATTGTATCCCTTGGACCTTCTTATTGACGATGAAACACAGATATTGCATCGGAATTAAATTCAAAAGGCACAATGCCGGCTTAAGTACAAGAGGACTGACACTCTCACTTTCTATGATTTGAACCTCTCCTGTGAGTCCAGTTTTAGATATCGATGCTTCACTTCAGGTTTACTGTATCCCTTGGACCTTCTTATTGACGATGACACACAGAAATTGCATCCGAATTTAATACAAAAGGCACAATGGCGACTTAAGTACAAGGGGACTGACACTCTCACTTTCTATGATTTGAACCTCTCCTGTGAGTCCAGTTTTAGATTCCGATGCTTCACTTCAGGTTTACTGTATCCCTTGGACCTTCTTATTGACGATGAAACACAGAAATTGCATCCGAAATTAATACAAAATTCACAATGGTGACTTAAGTACAAGAGGACTGACATTCTCACTTTCTATGATTTGAACCTCTCCTGTGAGTCCAGTTTTAGATTCCGATGCTTCACTTCAGGTTTACTGTATCCCTAGGACCTTCTTATTGACGATGAAACACAGATATTGCATCGGAATTAAATTTAAAACGCACAATGCCGACTTAAGTAAAAGAGGACTGACACTCTCACTTTATATGATTTGAACCTCTCCTGTGAGTCCAGTTTTAAATTCCGATGCTTCACTTCAGGTTTACTGTATCCCTTGGACAATCTTATTGACAATGAAACACAGAAATAGCATCGGAATTAAATTCAAAAGGCACAATGCCGACTTAAGTACAAGAGGACTGACACTCTAAGTTTCTATGATTTGAACCTCTCCTGTGAGTCCAGTTTTAGATTTCGATGCTTCACTTCAGGTTTACTGTATCCCTTGGACCTTTTTATTGACGATGAAACACAGAGTTTGAATCCGAATTTAATACAAAAGGCACAATGCCGACTTAAGTACAAGAGGACTGACACTCTAAATTTCTATGATTTGAACCTCTCCTGTGAGTCCAGTTTTAGACTCCGATGCTTTCCTTCAGGTATACTGTATCCCTTGGACCTTCTTGTTGACGATGACACACAGAAATTGCATCCCAATTAAATACAAAAGGCACAATGGCGACTTAAGTACAAGAGGTCTGACACTCTCACTTTCTTTGATTTGAACCTCTCCTGTGAGTCCAGTTTTAGATTCCGATGCTTCACTTCAGGTTTACTGTATCCCTTGGACCTTCTTATTGACGATGAAACACAGATATTGCATCGGAATTAAATCTAAAACGCACAATGACGACTTAAGTAAAAGAGGACTGACACTCTCACTTTCTATGATTTGAACCTCTCCTGTTAGTCCAGTTTTAGATTCCGATGCTACACTTCAGGTTTACTGTATCCCTTGGACCTTCTTGTTGACAATGAAACACAGAAATAGCATCGGAATTAAATTCAAAAGTCACAATTCCGACTTAAGTACAAGAGGACTGACACTCTAACTTTCTATGATTTGAACCTCTCCCTTGAGTCCAGCTTTAGATTCCGATGATTCACTCCAGGTTTACTGTATCCCTTGGACCTTCTTATTGACGATGAAACACAGAGTTTGCATCCGAATTTAATACAAAAGGCACAATGCCGACTTAAGCACAAGAGGACTGACACTCTAACTTTCTATGATTTGAACTTCTCCTGTGAGTCCAGTTTTAGATTCCGATGCTTTTCTTCAGGTATACTGTATCCCTTGGACCTTCTTATTGACGATGACACACAGAAATTGCATCCGAATTTAATACAAAAGGCACAATGGCGACTTAAGTACAAGGGGACTGACACTCTCACTTTCTATGATTTGAACCTCTCCTGTGAGTCCAGTTTCAGATTCCGATGCTTCACTTCAGGTTTACTGTACCCCTTGGACCTTCATATTGACGATGAAACACAGAAATTGCATCCGAAATTAATACAAAATTCACAATGGTGACTTAAGTACAAGAGGACTGACTTTCTCACTTTCTATGATTTGAACCTCTCCTGTGAGTCCAGTTTTAGATTCCGATGCTTCACTTCAGGTTTACTGTATCCCTTGGACCTTCTTATTGACGATGAAACACAGATATTGCATCGGAATTAAATTTAAAACGCACAATGCCGACTTAAATAAGAGAGGACTGACACTCTCACTTTCTATGATTTGAACCTCTCCTGTGAGTCCAGTTTTAGACTCCGATGCTTTACTTCAGGTATACTGTATCCCTTGGACCTTCTTGTTGACGATGACACACAGAAATTGCATCCGAATTTAATACAAAAGGCACAATGGCGACTTAAGTACAAGAGGACTGACACTCTCACTTTCTTTGATTTGAACCTCTCCTGTGAGTCCAGTTTTAGATTCCGATGCTTCACTTCAGGTTTACTGTATCCCTTGGACCTTCTTATTGACGATGAAACACAGAAATAGCATCCGAAATTAATACAAAATTCACAATGGTGACTTAAGTACAAGAGGACTGACACTCTCACTTTCTATGATTTGAACCTCTCCTGTGAGTCCAGTGTTAGATTCCGATGCTTCACTTCAGGTTTACTGTATCCCTTGGACCTTCATATTGACGATGAAACACAGATATTGCATGGGAATTAAATTTAAAACGCACAATGACGACTTAAGTAAAAGAGGACTGACACTCTCACTTTCTATGATTTGAACCTCTCCTGTGGGTCCAGTTTTAGATTCCGATGCTTCACTTCAGGTTTACTGTATCCCTTGGACCTTCGTATTGACAATGAAACACAGAAATAGCATCGGAATTAAATTCAAAAGGCACAATGCCGACTTAAGTACAAGAGGACTGACACTCTAACTTTCTATGATTTGAACCTCTCCTGTGAGTCCAGTTTTAGATTCCGATGCTTCACTTCAGGTTTACTGTATCCCTTGGACCTTCTTATTGACGATGAAACACAGAGTTTGCATCCGAATTTAATACAAAAGGCACAATGGCGACATAAGTACAAGAGGACTGACACTCTAACTTTCTATGATTTGCACCTCTCCTGTGAGTCCAGTTTTAGATTCCGATGCTTCACTTCAGGTTTACTGTATCCCTTGGACCTTCGTATTGACAATGAAACACAGATATAGCATCGGAATTAAATTCAAAAGGCACAATGCCGACTTAAGTACAAGAGGACTGACACTCTAACTTTCTATGATTTGAACCTCTCCTGTGAGTCCAGTTTTAGATTCCGATGCTTCACTTCAGGTTTACTGTATCCCTTGGACCTTCTTATTGACGAAGAAACACAGAGTTTGCATCCGAATTTAATACAAAAGGCACAATGGCGACTTAAGTACAAGAGGACTGACACTCTCACTTTCTATGATTTGAACCACTCCTGGGAGTCCAGTTTTAGATTCCGATGCTTCACTTCAGGTTTACTGTATCCCTTGGACCTTCTTATTGACGATGAAACACAGATATTGCATCGGAATTAAATTTAAAACGCACAATGCCGACTTAAGTAAAAGAGGACTGACACTCTCACTTTCTATGATTTGAACCTCTACTGTGAGTCCAGTTTTAGAGTCCGATGCTTCACTTCAGGTTTACTGTATCCCTTGGACCTTCTTATTGACAATGAATAACAGAAATAGCATCGGAATTAAATTCAAAAGGCACAATGCCGACTTAAGTACAAGAGGACTGATACTCTAACATTCTATAATTTGAACCTCTCCTGTGAGTCCAGTTTTAGATTCCGATGCTTCACTTCAGGTTTACTGTATACCTTGCACCTTCGTATTGACGATGAAACACAGAAATTGCATCGGAATTAAATTCAAAAGGCACAATGCCGACTTAAGTACAAGAGGACTGACACTCTAACTTTCTATGATTTGCACCTCTCCTGTGAGTCCAGTTTTAGATTCCGATGCTTCACTTCAGGTTTACTGTATCCCTTGGACCTTCTTATTGACGATGAAACACAGATATTGCATCGGAATTAAATTTAAAACGCACAATGCCGACTTAAGTAAAAGAGGACTGACACTCTCACTTTCTATGATTTGAACCTATCCTGTGAGTCCAGTTTTAGATTCCGATGCTTCACTTCAGGTTTACTGTATACCTTGCACCTTCTTATTGACGATGAAACACAGAAATTGCATCGGAATTAAATTCAAAAGGCACAATGCCGACTTAAGTACAAGAGGACTGACCCTCTCACTTTCTATGATTTGTACCTCTCCTGTGAGTCCAGTTTTAGATTCCGATGCTTCACTTCAGGTTTACTGTATCCCTTGGACCTTCTTATTGACGATGAAACACAGATATTGCATCGGAATTAAATTTAAAACGCACAATGCCGACTTAAGTAAAAGAGGACTGACACTCTCACTTTCTATGATTTGAACCTCTCCTGTGAGTCCAGTTTTAGATTCCGATGCTTTTCTTCAGGTATACTGTATCCCTTGGACCTTCTTATTGACGATGACACACAGAAATTGCATCCGAATTTAATACAAAAGGCACAATGGCGACTTAAGTACAAGGGGACTGACACTCTCACTTTCTATGATTTGAACCTCTCCTGTGAGTCCAGTTTCAGATTCCGATGCTTCACTTCAGGTTTACTGTATCCCTTGGACCTTCATATTGACGATGAAACACAGAAATTGCATCCGAAATTAATACAAAATTCACAATGGTGACTTAAGTACAAGAGGACAACTTTCTCACTTTCTATGATTTGAACCTCTCCTGTGAGTCCAGTTTTAGATTCCGATGCTTCACTTCAGGTTTACTGTATCCCTTGGACCTTCTTATTGACGATGAAACACAGATATTGCATCGGAATTAAATTTAAAACGCACAATGCCGACTTAAATAAGAGAGGACTGACACTCTCACTTTCTATGATTTGAACCTCTCCTGTGAGTCCAGTTTTAGACTCCGATGCTTTACTTCAGGTATACTGTATTCCTTGGACCTTCTTGTTGACGATGACACACAGAAATTGCATCCGAATTTAATACAAAAGGCACAATGGCGACTTAAGTACAAGAGGACTGACACTCTCACTTTCTTTGATTTGAACCTCTCCTGTGGGTCCAGTTTTAGATTCCGATGCTTCACTTCAGGTTTACTGTATCCCTTGGACCTTCGTATTGACAATGAAACACAGAAATAGCATCGGAATTAAATTCAAAAGGCACAATGCCGACTTAAGTAAAAGAGGACTGACACTCTCACTTTCTATGATTTGAACCTCTCCTGTGGGTCCAGTTTTAGATTCCGATGCTTCACTTCAGGTTTACTGTATCCCTTGGACCTTCATATTGACGATGAAACACAGATATTGCATGGGAATTAAATTTAAAACGCACAATGACGACTTAAGTAAAAGAGGACTGACACTCTCACTTTCTATGATTTGAACCTCTCCTGTGGGTCCAGTTTTAGATTCCGATGCTTCACTTCAGGTTTACTGTATCCCTTGGACCTTCGTATTGACAATGAAACACAGAAATAGCATCGGAATTAAATTCAAAAGGCACAATGCCGACTTAAGTACAAGAGGACTGACACTCTAACTTTCTATGATTTGAACCTCTCCTGTGAGTCCAGTTTTAGATTCCGATGCTTCACTTCAGGTTTACTGTATCCCTTGGACCTTCTTATTGACGATGAAACACAGAGTTTGCATCCGAATTTAATACAAAAGGCACAATGGCGACATAAGTACAAGAGGACTGACACTCTAACTTTCTATGATTTGAACCTCTCCTGTGAGTCCAGTTTTAGATTCCGATGCTTCACTTCAGGTTTACTGTATCCCTTGGACCTTCTTATTGACGATGAAACACAGAGTTTGCATCCGAATTTAATACAAAAGGCACAATGGCGACATAAGTACAAGAGGACTGACACTCTCACTTTCTATGATTTGAACATCTCCTGTGAGTCCAGTTTTAGATTCCGATGCTTCACTTCAGGTTTATTGTATCCCTTGGACCTTCTTATTGACGATGAAACACAGATATTGCATCGGAATTAAATTCAAAAATCACAATGCCGACTTAAGTACATGAGGACTGACACTCTCACTGTCTATGATTTGTACCTCTCCTGTGAGTTCAGTTTTACATTCCGCTGCTTCACTTCAGGTTTACTGTATCCCTTGGACCTTCTAATTGACGATGAAACACAGAGTTTGCATCCGAATTTAATACAAAAGGCACAATGCCGACTTAAGTACAAGAGGACTGACACTCTCACTGTCTATGATTTGTACCTCTCCTGTGAGTCCAGTTTTACATTCCGATGCTTCACTTCAGGTTTACTGTATCCCTTGGACCTTCTTATTGTCGATGAAACACAGATATTCCATCGGAATTAAATTTAAAACTCACAATGCCGACTTAAGTAAAAGAGGACTGACACTCTCACTTTCTATGATTTGAACCACTCCTGTGAGTCCAGTTTTAGAGTCCGATGCTTCACTTCAGGTTTACTGTATCCCTTGGACCTTCTTGTTGACAATGAAAAACAGAAATAGCATCGGAATTAAATTCAAAAGTCACAATGCCGACTTAAGTACAAGAGGACTGACAATCTAACATTCTATAATTTGAACCTCTCCTGTGAGTCCAGTTTTAGATTCCGATGCTTCACTTCAGGTTTACTGTATACCTTGCACCTTCGTATTGACGATGAAACACAGAAATTGCATCGGAATTAAATTCAAAAGGCACAATGCCGACTTAAGTACAAGAGGACTGACACTCTAACTTTCTATGAGTTGCACCTCTCCTGTGAGTCCAGTTTTAGATTCCGATGCTTCACTTCAGGTTTACTGTATCCCTTGGACCTTCTTATTGACGATGAAACACAGAAGTTGCATCCGAATTTAATACAAAAATCACAATGGCGACTATAGTACAAGAGGACCGACTATCTCACTTTCTATGATTTTAACATCTCCTGTGAGTCCAGTTTTAGATTCCGATGCTTTACTTCAGGTTAACTGTATCCCTTGGACCTTACTTATTGACGATGAAACGCAGATATTGCATCGGAATTAAATTTAAGACGCACAATGCCGACTTAAGTAAAAGAGGACTGACACTCTCACTTTCTATGATTTGAACCTCTCCTGTGAGGTCAGATTTAGATTCCGATGCTTCACTTCAGGTTTACTGTATACCTTGCACCTTCTTATTGACGATGAAACTCAGAAAATGCATCGGAATTTAATACAAAAGGCACAATGCCGACTTAAGTACAAGAGGACTGACACTCTAACTTTCTATGATTTGAACCTCTCCTGTGAGTCCAGTTTTAGATTCCGATGCTTTACTTCAGGTATACTGTATCCCTTGGACCTTCTTATTGACGATGACACACAGAAATTGCATCGGAATTTAATACAAAATGCACAATGGCGACTTAAGTACAAGAGGACTGACACTCTCACTTTCTATGATTTGAACCTCTCCTGTGAGTCCAGTTTTAGATTCCGATGCTTCACTTCAGGTTTACTGTATCCCTTGGACCTTCTTATTGACGATGAAACACAGAAATTGCATCCGAAATTAATACAAAATTCACAATGGTGACTTAAGTACAAGAGGACTGACATTCTCACTTTTTATGATTTGAACCTCTCCTGTGAGTCCAGTTTTAGATTCCGATGCTTCACTTCAGGTTTACTGTATCCCTTGGACCTTGTTATTGACGATGAAACACAGATATTGCATATGAATTAAATTTTAAACGCACAATGACGACTTAAGTAAAAGAGGACTGACACTCTCACTTTCTATGATTTGAACCTCTCCTGTGAGTCCAGTTTTAAATTCCGATGCTTCACGTCAGGTTTACTGTATCCCTTGGACCTTCTTATTGACGATGAAACACAGATATTGCATCTGAATTAAATTTAAAACGCACAATGACGACTTAAGTAAAAGAGGACTGACATTCTCACTTTTTATGATTTGAACCTCTCCTGTGAGTCCAGTTTTAGATTCCGATGCTTCACTTCAGGTTTACTGTATCCCTTGGACCTTCTTATTGACGATGAAACACAGATATTGCATCTGAATTAAATTTAAAACGCACAATGACGACTTAAGTAAAAGAGGACTGACACTCTCACTTTCTATGATTTGAACCTCTCCTGTGAGTCCAGTTTTAAATTCCGATGCTTCACTTCAGGTTTACTGTATCCATTGGACAATCTTAGTGACAATGAAACACAGAAATAGCATCGGAATTAAATTCAAAAGGCACAATGGCGACTTAAGTACAAGAGGACTGAAACTCTAAGTTTCTATGATTTGAACCTCTCCTGTGAGTCCAGTTTTAGATTCCGATGCTTCACTTCAGGTTTACTGTATCCCTTGGACCTTCTTATTGACAATGAAACACAGAGTTTGCATTGGAATTAAATAGAAAAGGCACAATGCCGACTTAAGTACAAGAGGACTGATACTCTGACATTCTATAATTTGAACCTCTCCTGTGAGTCCAGTTTTAGATTCCGATGCTTCACTTCAGGTTTACTGTATACCTTGCACCTTCGTATTGACGATGAAACACAGAAATTGCATCGGAATTAAATTCAAAAGGCACAATGCCGACTTAAGTACAAGAGGACTGACACTCTAACTTTCTATGATTTGCACCTCTCCTGTGAGTCCAGTTTTAGATTCCGATGCTTCACTTCAGGTTTACTGTATCCCTTGGACCTTCTTATTGACGATGGAACACAGATATTGCATCGGAATTAAATTTAAAACGCACAATGCCGACTTAAGTAAAAGAGGACTGACACTCTCACTTTCTATGATTTGAACCTATCCTGTGAGTCCAGTTTTAGATTCCGATGCTTCACTTCAGGTTTACTGTATACCTTGCACCTTCTTATTGACGATGAAACACAGAAATTGCATCGGAATTAAATTCAAAAGGCACAATGCCGACTTAAGTACAAGAGGACTGACCCTCTCACTTTCTATGATTTGTACCTCTCCTGTGAGTCCAGTTTTACATTCCGCTGCTTCACTTCAGGTTTACTGTATCCCTTGGACCTTCTAATTGACGATGAAACACAGAGTTTGCATCCGAATTTAATACAAAAGGCACAATGCCGACTTAAGTACAAGAGGACTGACACTCTCACTTTCTATGATTTGAACATCTCCTGTGAGTCCGGTTTTAGATTCCGATGCTTCACTTCAGGTTTATTGTATCCCTTGGACCTTCTTATTGACGATGAAACACAGATATTGCATCGGAATTAAATTCAAAAGGCACAATGCCGAGTTAAGTACAAGAGGACTGACACTCTCACTTTCTATGATTTGAACCTCTCCTGTGAGTCCAGTTTTAGATATCGATGCTTCACTTCAGGTTTACTGTATCCCTTGGACCTTCTTATTGACGATGACACACAGAAATTGCATCCGAATTTAATACAAAAGGCACAATGGCGACTTAAGTACAAGGGGACTGACACTCTCACTTTCTATGATTTGAACCTCTCCTGTGAGTCCAGTTTTAGATTCCGATGCTTCACTTCAGGTTTACTGTATCCCTTGGACCTTCTTATTGACGATGAAACACAGAAATTGCATCCGAAATTAATACAAAATTCACAATGGTGACTTAAGTACAAGAGGACTGACTTTCTCACTTTCTATGATTTGAACCTCTCCTGTGAGTCCAGTTTTAGATTCCGATGCTTCACTTGAGGTTTACTGTATCCCTTGGACCTTCTTATTGACGATGAAACACAGATATTGCATCGGAATTAAATTTAAAACGCACAATGCCGACTTAAATAAAAGAGGACTGACACTCTCACTTTCTATGATTTGAACCTCTCCTGTGAGTCCAGTTTTAAATTCCGATGCTTCACTTCAGGTTTACTGTATCCCTTGGACAATCTTATTGACAATGAAACACAGAAATAGCATCGGAATTAAATTCAAAAGGCACAATGCCGACTTAAGTACAAGAGGACTGACACTCTAAGTTTCTATGATTTGAACCTCTCCTGTGAGTCCAGTTTTAGATTTCGATGCTTCACTTCAGGTTTACTGTATCCCTTGGACCTTCTTATTGACGATGAAACACAGAGTTTGCATCCGAATTCAATACAAAAGGCACAATGCCGACTTAAGTACAAGAGGATGACACTCTAACTTTCTATGATTTGAACCTCTCCTGTGAGTCCAGTTTTAGACTCCGATGCTTTACTTCAGGTATACTGTATCCCTTGGACCTTCTTGTTGACGATGACACACAGAAATTGCATCCGAATTTAATACAAAAGGCACAATTTCGACTTAAGTACAAGAGGACTGACACTCTCACTTTCTTTAATTTGAACCTCTCCTGTGAGTCCAGTTTTAGATTCCGATGCTTCACTTCAGGTTTACTGTATCCCTTGGACCTTCTTATTGACGATGAAACACAGAAATAGCATCCGAAATTAATACAAAATTCACAATGGTGACTTAAGTACAAGAGGACTGACACTCTCACTTTCTATGATTTGAACCTCTCCTGTGAGTCCAGTGTTAGATTCCGATGCTTCACTTCAGGTTTACTGTATCCCTTGGACCTTCATATTGACGATGAAACACAGATATTGCATGGGAATTAAATTTAGAACGCACAATGACGACTTAAGTAAAAGAGGACTGACACTCTCACTTTCTATGATTTGAACCTCTCCTGTGGGTCCAGTTTTAGATTCCGATGCTTCACTTCAGGTTTACTGTATCCCTTGGACCTTCGTATTGACAATGAAACACAGAAATAGCATCGGAATTAAATTCAAAAGGCACAATGCCGACTTAAGTACAAGAGGACTGACACTCTAACTTTCTATGATTTGAACCTCTCCTGTGAGTCCAGTTTTAGATTCCGATGCTTCACTTCAGGTTTACTGTATCCCTTGGACCTTCTTATTGACGATGAAACACAGAGTTTGCATCCGAATTTAATACAAAAGGCACAATGCCGACTTAAGTACAAGAGGACTGACACTCTAACTTTCTATGATTTGAACCTCTCCTGTGAGTCCAGTTTTAGATTCCGATGCTTTACTTCAGGTATACTGTATCCCTTGGATCTTCTTATTGACGGTGACACACAGAAATTGCATCCGAATTTAATACAAAAGGCACAATGGCGACATAAGTACAAGAGGACTGACACTCTCACTTTCTATGATTTGAACCACTCCTGTGAGTCCAGTTTTAGATTCCGATGCTTCACTTCAGGTTTACTGTATCCCTTGGACCTTCTTATTGACGATGAAACACAGATATTGCATCGGAATTAAATTTAAAACGCACAATGCCGACTAAAGTAAAAGACTACTGACACTCTCACTTTCTATGATTTGAACCTCTACTGTGAGTCCAGTTTTAGAGTCCGATGCTTCACTTCAGGTTTACTGTATCCCTTGGACCTTCTTATTGACAATGAATAACAGAAATAGCATCGGAATTAAATTCAAAAGGCACAATGCCGACTTAAGTACAAGAGGACTGATACTCTAACATTCTATAATTTGAACCTCTCCTGTGAGTCCAGTTTTAGATTCCGATGCTTCACTTTAGGTTTACTGTATACCTTGCACCTTCGTATTGACGATGAAACACAGCAATTGCATCGGAATTAAATTCAAAAGGCACAATGCCGACTTAAGTACAAGAGGACTGACACTCTAACTTTCTATGATTTGCACCTCTCCTGTGAGTCCAGTTTTAGATTCCGATGCTTCACTTCAGGTTTACTGTATCCTTTGGACCTTCTTATTGACGATGAAACACAGATATTGCATCGGAATTAAATTTAAAACGCACAATGCCGACTTAAGTAAAAGAGGACTGACACTCTCACTTTCTATGATTTGAACCTATCCAGTGAGTCCAGTTTTAGATTCCGATGCTTCACTTCAGGTTTACTGTATACCTTGCACCTTCTTATTGACGATGAAACACAGAAATTGCATCGGAATTAAATTCAAAAGGCACAATGCCGACTTAAGTACAAGAGGACTGAACCTCTCACTTTCTATGATTTGTACCTCTCCTGTGAGTCCAGTTTTACATTCCGCTGCTTCACTTCAGGTTTACTGTATCCCTTGGACCTTCTAATTGACGATGAAACACAGCGTTGGCATCCGAATTTAATACAAAAGGCACAATGCCGACTTAAGTACAAGAGGACTGACACTCTCACTTTCTATGATTTGAACATCTCCTGTGAGTCCAGTTTTAGATTCCGATGCTTCACTTCAGGTTTATTGTATCCCTTGGACCTTCTTATTGACGATGAAACACAGATATTGCATCGGAATTAAATTCAAAAATCACAATGCCGACTTAAGTACAAGAGGACTGACACTCTCACTGTCTATGATTTGTACCTCTCCTGTGAGTCCAGTTTTACATTGCGCTGCTTCACTTCAGGTTTACTGTATCCCTTGGACCTTCTTATTGACGATGAAACACAGAGTTTGCATCCGAATTTAATACAAAAGGCACAATGCCGACTTAAGTACAAGAGGACTGACACTCTAACTTTCTATGATTTGAACCTCTCCTGTGAGTCCAGTTTTAGATTCCGATGCTTTACTTCAGGTATACTGTATCCCTTGGATCTTCTTATTGACGGTGACACACAGAAATTGCATCCGAATTTAATACAAAAGGCACAATGGCGACATAAGTACAAGAGGACTGACACTCTCACTTTCTATGATTTGAACCACTCCTGTGAGTCCAGTTTTAGATTCCGATGCTTCACTTCAGGTTTACTGTATCCCTTGGACCTTCTTATTGACGATGAAACACAGATATTGCATCGGAACTAAATTTAAAACGCACAATGCCGACTTAAGTAAAAGACTACTGACACTCTCACTTTCTATGATTTGAACCTCTACTGTGAGTCCAGTTTTAGAGTCCGATGCTTCACTTCAGGTTTACTGTATCCCTTGGACCTTCTTATTGACGATGAAACACAGATATTCCATCGGAATTAAATTTAAAACTCACAATGCCGACTTAAGTAAAAGAGGACTGACACTCTCACTTTCTATGATTTGAACCACTCCTGTGAGTCCAGTTTTAGAGTCCGATGCTACACTTCAGGTTTACTGTATCCCTTGGACCTTCTTGTTGACAATGAAAAACAGAAATAGCATCGGAATTAAATTCAAAAGTCACAATGCCGACTTAAGTACAAGAGGACTGACACTCTAACATTCTATAATTTGAACCTCTCCTGTGAGTCCAGTTTTAGATTCCGATGCTTCACTTCAGGTTTACTGTATACCTTGCACCTTCGTGTTGACGATGAAACACAGATATTGCATCGGAATTAAATTCAAAAGGCACAATGCCGACTTAAGTACAAGAGGACTGACACTCTAACTTTCTATGAGTTGCACCTCTCCTGTGAGTCCAGTTTTAGATTCCGATGCTTCACTTCAGGTTTACTGTATCCCTTGGACCTTCTTATTGACGATGAAACACAGAAGTTGCATCCGAATTTAATACAAAAATCACAATGGCGACTATAGTACAAGAGGACCGACTATCTCACTTTCTATGATTTTAACATCTCCTGTGAGTCCAGTTTTAGATTCCGATGCTTTACTTCAGGTTAACTGTATCCCTTGGACCTTCTTATTGACGATGAAACGCAGATATTGCATCGGAATTAAATTTAAAACGCACAATGCCGACTTAAGTAAAAGAGGACTGACACTCACACTTTCTATGATTTGAACCTCTCCTGTGAGGTCAGATTTAGATTCCGATGCTTCACTTCAGGTTTACTGTATACCTTGCACCTTCTTATTGACGATGAAACTCAGAAAATGCATCGGAATTTAATACAAAAGGCACAATGCCGACTTAAGTACAAGAGGACTGACACTCTAACTTTCTATGATTTGAACCTCTCCTGTGAGTCCAGTTTTAGATTCCGATGGTTTACTTCAGGTATACTGTATCCCTTGGACCTTCTTATTGACGATGACACACAGAAATTGCATCGGAATTTAATACAAAAGGCACAATGGCGACTTAAGTACAAGAGGACTGACACTCTCACTTTCTATGATTTGAACCTCTCCTGTGAGTCCAGTTTTAGATTCCGATGCTTCACTTCAGGTTTACTGTATCCCTTGGACCTTCTTATTGACGATGAAACCCAGAAATTGCATCCGAAATTAATACAAAATTCACAATGGTGACTTAAGTACAAGAGGACTGACATTCTCACTTTTTATGATTTGAACCTCTCCTGTGAGTCCAGTTTTAGATTCCGATGCTTCACTTCAGGTTTACTGTATCCCTTGGACCTTCTTATTGACGATGAAACACAGATATTGCATCTGAATTAAATTTAAAACGCACAATGACGACTTAAGTAAAAGAGGACTGACACTCTCACTTTCTATGATTTGAACCTCTCCTGTGAGTCCAGTTTTCAATTCCGATGCTTCACTTCAGGTTTACTGTATCCATTGGACAATCTTATTGACAATGAAACACAGAAATAGCATCGGAATTAAATTCAAAAGGCACAATGGCGACTTAAGTACAAGAGGACTGAAACTCTAAGTTTCTATGATTTGAACCTCTCCTGTGAGTCCAGTTTTAGATTCCGATGCTTCACTTCAGGTTTACTGTATCCCTTGGACCTTCTTATTGACGATGAAACACAGAGTTTGCATTGGAATTTAATACAAAAGGCACAATGCCGACTTAAGTACAAGAGGACTGACACTCTAACTTTCTATGATTTGAACCTCTCCTGTGAGTCCAGTTTTAGACTCCGATGCTTTACTTCAGGTATACTGTATCCCTTGGACCGTCTTGTTGTCGATGACACACAGAAATTGCATCCGAATTTAATACAAAAGGCACAATGGCGACTTAAGTACAAGGGGACTGACACTCTCACTTTCTATGATTTGAACCTCTCCTGTGAGTCCAGTTTTAGATTCCGATGCTTCACTTCAGGTTTACTGTAACCCTTGGACCTTCTTATTGACGATGAAACACAGAAATAGCATCCGAAATTAATACAAAATTCACAATCGTGACTTAAGTACAAGAGGACTGACACTCTCACTTTCTATGATTTGAACCTCTCCTGTGAGTCCAGTTTTAGATTCCGATGCTTCATTCAGGTTTACTGTATCCGTTGGACCTTCTTATTGACGATGAAACACAGATATTGCATCGGAATTAAATTTAAAACGCACAATGCCGACTTAAGTAAAAGAGGACTGACACTCTCACTTTCTATGATTTGAACCTGTCCTGTGAGTCCAGTTTCAGAGTCCGATGCTTCACTTCAGGTTTACTGTATCCCTTGGACCTTCTTATTGACGATGAAACACAGAGTTTGCATCCGAATTTAATACAAAAGGCACAATGCCGACTTAAGTACAAGAGGACTGACACTCTAACTTTCTATGATTTGAACCTCTCCTGTGAGTCCAGTTTTAGATTCCGATGCTTCACTTCAGGTTTACTGTATCCCTTGGACCTTGTAATTGACGATGAAACACAGAGTTTGCATCCGAATTTAATACAAAAGGTACAATGCCGACTTAAGTACAAGAGGACTGACACTCTAACTTTCTATGATTTGCACCTTTCCTGTGAGTCCAGTTTTAGATTCCGACGCTTCACTTCAGGTTTACTGTATCCCTTGGACCTTCTTATTGACGATGAAACACAGAAATTACATCCGAATTTAATACAAAAATCACAATGGCGACTTTAGTACAAGAGGACTGACAATCTCACTTTCTATGATTTGAACATCTCCTGTGAGTCCAGTTTTAGATTCCGATGCTTCCCTTGAGGTTCACTGTATTCCTTGGACCTTCTTATCGACGATGAAACACAGATATTGCATCGGAATTAAATTTAAAACGCACAATGCCGACTTAAGTAAAAGAGGACTGACACTCTCACTTTCTATGATTTGAACCTCTCCTGTGAGGTCAGATTTAGATTCCGATGCTTCACTTCAGGTTTACTGTATCCCTTGGACCTTCTTATTGACAATGAAACAAAGAAATAGCATCGGAATTAAATTCAAAAGGCACAATGCCGTCTTAAGTACAAGAGGACTGACACTATAAATTTCTATGATTTGAACCTCTCCTGTGAGTCCAGTTTTAGATTCCGATGCTTCACTTCAGGTTTACTGTATCCCTTGGACCTTCTTATTGACGATGAAACACAGAGTTTGCATCCGAATTTAATACAAAAGGCACAATGCCGACTTAAGTACAAGAGGACTCACACTCTAACTATCTGTGATTTGAACCTCTCCTGTGAGTCCAGTTTTAGATTCCGATGATTTACTTCAGGTTTACTGTATCCCTTGGACCTTCTTATTGACGATGACACACAGAAATTGCATCCGAATTTAATTCAAAAGGCACAATGGCGACTTAAGTACAAGAGGAGTGACACTCTCACTTTCTATGATTTGAACCTCTCCTGTGAGTCCAGTTCTACATTGCGATGCTTCACTTCAGGTTTACTGTATCCCTTGGACCTTCTTATTGATGATGATACACAGATAATGCATCGGAATTAAATTTAAAACGCACAATGCCGACTCAAGTAAAAGAGGACTGACACTCTCACTATCTAAGATTTGAATCTCTCCTGTGAGTCCAGTTTTAGATTCCAATGCTTCACTTTAGGTTTACTGTATCCCTTGGACCTTCTTATTGACAATGAAACACAAAAATAGCATCGGAATGAAATTCAAAAGGCACAATGACGACTTTAGTACAAGAGGACTGACACTGTAACTTTTTATGATTTAAACCTCTCCTGTGAGTCCAGTTTTAGATTCCGATGCTTCACTTCAGGTTTACTGTTTCCCTTGGACCTTCTTATTGACGATGAAACACAGATATTGCATCCGAAATTAATACAAAAGTCACAATGGAGACTTAAGTACTAGAGGACTGACACTCTCTCTTTCTATGATATGAACCTCTCCTGTTAGTCCAGTTTTAGATTCCGATGCTTCACTTCAGGTTTACTGTATCCCTTGGACCTTCTTATTGACGATGAAACACAGAAATTGCATCCGAATTTAATACAAATGGCACAATGCCGACATAAGTACAAGAGGACTGACACTCTCACTTTCTATGATTCGAACCTCTCCTGTGAGGTCAGATTTAGATTCCGATGCTTCACTTCAGGTTTACTGTATCCCTTGGACCTTCTTGTTGACGATAAAACACAGAAATCGCATCCGTATTTAATACAAATGGCACAATGCCGTCTTAAGTAAAAGAGGACTGACACTCTGACATTCTATGATTTGAACCTCTGATGCGAATCCAGTTTTAGATTCCGATGCTTCACTTCAGGTTTACTGTATACCTTGCACTTTCTTATTGACGATGAAACACAGAAATTGCATCGGAATTAAATTCAAAAGGCACAATACCGACTTAAGTACAAGAGGACTGACACTCTCACTTTCTATGATTTGAACCTCTCGTGTGAGTCCAGTTTTGCATTCCGATGCTTCACTTCAGGTTTACTGTATCCCTTGGACCTTCTAATTGACGATGAAACACAGAGTTTGCATCCGAATTTAATACAAAATGTACAATGCCGACTTAAGTACAAGAGGACTGACACTCTAACTTTCTATGATTTGAACCTCTTCTGTGAGTCCAGTTTTAGATTCCGATGCTTTACTTCAGGTTTACTGTATCCCTTGGACCTTCTTGTTGACGATGACACACAGAAATTGCATCAGAATTTAATACAAAAAAGGCACAATGGCGACTTAAGTACAAGAGGACTGACACTCTCACTTTCTATGATTTGAACCTCTCCTGTGAGTCCAGTTTTAGATTCCGATGCTTCACTTCAGGTTTACTGTATCCCTTGGACGTTCTTATTGACGATGAAACACAGAAATTGCATCGGAATTAAATTCAAAAGGCACAGTGCCGACTTAAGTAGAAGAGGACTAACACTCTCACTTTCTTTGATTTAAACCTCTCCTGTGAGTCCTGTTTTAGATTCCGAAGCTTCACTTCAGGTTTACTGTATACCTTGCAGCTTCTTATTGACGATGAAACACAGACATTGCATCGGAATTAAATTCAAAAGGCACAATACCGACTTAAGTACAAGAGGACTGACACTCTCACTTTCTATGATTTGAACCTCTCCAGTGAGTCCAGTTTTACATTCCGATGCTTCACTTCAGGTTTACTGTATCCCTTGGACCTTCTAATTGACGATGAAACACAGAGTTTGCATCCGAATTTAATACAAAAGGTACAATGCCGACTTAAGTACAAGAGGACTGACACTATAACTTTCTATGATTTGCACCTTTCCTGTGAGTCCAGTTTTAGATTCCGATGCTTCACTTCAGGTTTACTGTATCCCTTGGACCTTCTTATTGACGATGAAACACAGAAATTGCATCCGAATTTAATACAAAAATCACAATGGCGACTTTAGTACAAGAGGACTGACAATCTCACTTTCTATGATTTGAACCTCTCCTGTGAGTCTAGTTTTAGATTCCGATGCTTCACTTCAGGTTTACTGTATCCCTTGGACCTTCTTATTGACGATGAAACACAGAAATTGCATCCGAAATTAATACAAAATTCACAATGGTGACTTTAGTACAAGAGGACTGACATTCTCACTTTTTATGATTTGAAATTCTCCTGTGAGTCCAGTTTTAGATTCCGATGCTTCACTTCAGGTTTACTGTATCCCTTGGACCTTCTTATTGACGATGAAACACAGATATTGCATCTGAATTAAATTTGAAACGCACAATGGCGACTTAAGTAAAAGAGGACTGACACTCTCACTTTCTATGATTTGAACCTCTCCTGTGAGTCCAGTTTTAAATTCCGATGCTTCACTTCAGGTTTACTGTATCCCTTGGACAATCTTATTGACAATGAAACACAGAAATACCATCGGAATTAAATTCAAAAGGCACAATGGCGACTTAAGTACAAGAGGACTGAAACTCTAAGTTTCTATGATTTGAACCTCTCCTGTGAGTCCAGTTTTAGATTCCGATGCTTCACTTCAGGTTTACTGTACCCTTGGACCTTCTTATTGACGATGAAACACAGAGTTTGCATTCGAATTTAATACAAAAGGCACAATGCCGAATTAAGTACAAGAGGACTGACACTCTAACTTTCTATGATTTGAACCTCTCCTGTGAGTCCAGTTTTAGACTCCGATGCTTTACTTCAGGTATACTGTATCCCTTGGACCGTCTTGTTGTCGATGACACACAGAAATTGCATCGGAATTAAATTCAAAAGGCACAATACCGACTTAAGTACAAGAGGACTGACACTCTCACTTTCTATGATTTGAACCTCTCCAGTGAGTCCAGTATTACATTCCGATGCTTCACTTCAGGTTTACTGTATCCCTTGGACCTTCTAATTGACGATGAAACACAGAGTTTGCATCCGAATTTAATACAAAAGGTACAATGCCGACTTAAGTACAAGAGGACTGACACTATAACTTTCTATGATTTGCACCTTTCCTGTGAGTCCAGTTTTAGATTCCGATGCTTCACTTCAGGTTTACTGTATCCCTTGGACCTTCTTATTGACGATGAAACACAGAAATTGCATCCGAATTTAATACAAAAATCACAATGGCGACTTTAGTACAAGAGGACTGACAATCTCACTTTCTATGATTTGAACCTCTCCTGTGAGTCTAGTTTTAGATTCCGATGCTTCACTTCAGGTTTACTGTATCCCTTGGACCTTCTTATTGACGATGAAACACAGAAATTGCATCCGAAATTAATACAAAATTCACAATGGTGACTTAAGTACAAGAGGACTGACATTCTCACTTTTTATGATTTGAACCTCTCCTGTGAGTCCAGTTTTAGATTCCGATGCTTCACTTCAGGTTTACTGTATCCCTTGGACCTTCTTATTGACGGTGAAACACAGATATTGCATCTGAATTAAATTTAAAACGCACAATGGCGACTTAAGTAAAAGAGGACTGACACTCTCACTTTCTATGATTTGAACCTCTCCTGTGAGTCCAGTTTTAAATTCCGATGCTTCACTTCAGGTTTACTGTATCCTTTGGACAATCTTATTGACAATGAAACACAGAAATAGCATCGGAATTAAATTCAAAAGGCACAATGGCGACTTAAGTACAAGAGGACTGAAACTCTAAGTTTCTATGATTTGAACCTCTCCTGTGAGTCCAGTTTTAGATTCCGATGCTTCACTTCAGGTTTACTGTACCCTTGGACCTTCTTATTGACGATGAAACACAGAGTTTGCATTCGAATTTAATACAAAAGGCACAATGCCGACTTAAGTACAAGAGGACTGACACTCTAACTTTCTATGATTTGAACCTCTCCTGTGAGTCCAGTTTTAGACTCCGATGCTTTACTTCAGGTATACTGTATCCCTTGGACCGTCTTGTTGTCGATGACACACAGAAATTGCATCCGAATTTAATACAAAAGGCACAATGGCGACTTAAGTACAAGGGGACTGACACTCTCACTTTCTATGATTTGAACCTCTCCTGTGAGTCCAGTTTTAGATTCCGATGCTTCACTTCAGGTTTACTGTATCCCTTGGACCTTCTTATTGACGATGAAACACAGAAATAGCATCCGAAATTAATACAAAATTCACAATGGTGACTTAAGTACAAGAGGACTGACACTCTCACTTTCTATGATTTGAACCTCTCCTGTGAGTCCAGTTTAAGATTCCGATGCTTCATTCACGTTTACTATATCCGTTGGACCTTCTTATTGACGATGAAACACAGATATTGCATCGGAATTAAATTTAAAACGCACAATGCCGACTTAAGTAAAAGAGGACTGACACTCTCACTTTCTATGATTTGAACCTGTCCTGTGAGTCCAGTTTCAGAGTCCGATGCTTCACTTCAGGTTTACTGTATCCCTTGGACCTTCTTATTGACGATGAAACACAGAGGTTGCATCCGAATTTAATACAAAAGGCACAATGCCGACTTAAGTACAAGAGGGCTGACACTCTCACTTTCTATGATTTGAACCTCTGCTGTGAGTCCAGTTTTAGATTCCGATGCTTCACTTCAGGTTTACTGTATCCCTTGGACCTTCTTATTGACGATGAAACACAGAGTTTGCATCCGAATTTAATACAAAAGGCACAATGCCGACTTAAGTACAAGCGGACTGACACTCTAACTTTCTATGATTTGAACCTCTCCTGTGAGTCCAGTTTTAGATTCCGATGCTTCACTTCAGGTTTACTGTATCCCTTGGACCTTCTTATTACGATGAAACACAGAGGTTGCATCCGAATTTAATACAAAAGGCACAATGCCGACTTAAGTACAAGAGGGCTGACACTCTCACTTTCTATGATTTGAACCTCTCCTGTGAGTCCAGTTTTAGATTCCGATGCTTCACTTCAGGTTTACTGTATCCCTTGGACCTTCTTATTGACGATGAAACACAGAAATTGCATCCGAAATTAATACAAAAGTCACAATGGTGACTTAAGTACAAGAGGAGTGACACTCTCACTTTCTATGATTTGAGCCTCTCCTGTGAGTCCAGTTTTTGATTCCGGTGCTTCACCTCACATTTACTGTATCCCTTGGACCTTCTTATTGACGATAAAACACAGAATTTGCATCCGAATTTAATACAAATGGCACAATGCCGACTTAAGTACAAGAGGACTGACACTCTCACTTTCTATGATTCGAACCTCTCCTGTGAGTCCGGATTTAGATTCCGATGCTTCACTTCAGGTTTACTGTATCCCTTGGACCTTCTTATTGACGTTGAAACACAGAAATTGCATCCCAATTTAATACAAAAATCACAATGGCGGCTTAAGTACAAGAGGACTGACACTCTCACTTTCTATGATATGAACATCTCCTGTGAGTCCAGTTCTAGATTCCGTTGCTTCACTTCAGGTTTACAGTATCCCTTGGACGTTCTTATTGACGATGATACACAGAAATTGCATCGGAACTAAATTCAAAAGGCACAGTGCCGACCTAAGTAGAAGAGGACTAACACTCTCACTTTCTATGATTTGAACCTCTCCTGTGAGTCTGGTTTTAGATTCCGATGCTTCACTTCAGGTTTACTGTATACCTTGCAGCTTCTTATTGACGATGAAACACAGATATTGCATCGGAATTAAATTTAAAACGCACAATGCCGACTTAAGTAAAAGAGGACTGACACTCTCACTTTCTATGATTTGAACCTGTCCTGTGAGTCCAGTTTCAGAGTCCGATGCTTCACTTCAGGTTTACTGTATCCCTTGGACCTTCTTATTGACGATGAAACACAGAGTTTGCATCCGAATTTAATACAAAAGGCACAATGCCGACTTAAGTACAAGAGGACTGACACTCTAACTTTCTATGATTTGAACCTCTCCTGTGAGTCCAGTTTTAGATTCCGATGCTTCACTTCAGGTTTACTGTATCCCTTGGACCTTCTTATTGACGATGAAACACAGAGGTTGCATCCGAATTTAATACAAAAGGCACAATGCCGACTTAAGTACAAGAGGGCTGACACTCTAACTTTCTATGATTTGCACCTCTCCTGTGAGTCCAGTTTTAGATTCCGATGCTTCATTTCAGGTTTACTGTATCCCTTTGACCTTCTTATTGACGATGAAACACAGAAATTGCATCCGAATTTAATACAAAAATCACAATGGCGGCTTAAGTACAAGAGGACTGACACTCTCACTTTCTACGATTTGAACATCTCCTGTGAGTCCAGTTCTAGATTACGATGCTTCACTTCAGGTTTACTGTATCCCTTGGACCATCTTATTGATGATGATACACAGATAATGCATCGGAATTAAATTTAAAACGCACAATGCTGACTCAAGTAAAAGAGGACTGACACTCTCACTATCTAAGATTTGAATCTCTCCTGTGAGTCCAGTTTTAGATTCCAATGCTTCACTTTAGGTGTACTGTATCCCTTGGACCTTCTTATTGACAATGAAACACAAAAATAGCATCGGAATGAAATTCAAAAGGCACAATGCCGACTTTAGTACAAGAGGACTGAACTTGTAACTTTTTATGATTTGAACCTCTCCTGTGAGTCCAGTTTTAGATTCCGATGCTTCACTTCAGGTTTACTGTTTCCCTTGGACCTTCTTATTGACGATGAAACACAGATATTGCATCCGAAATTAATACAAAAGTCACAATGGTGACTTAAGTACTACAGGACTGACACTCTCTCTTTCTATGATATGAACCTCTCCTGTTAGTCCAGTTTTAGATTCCGATGCTTCACCTCAGGTTTACTGTATCTCTTGGACCTTCTTATTGACGATGAAACACAGAAATTGCGTCCGAATTTATTACAAATGGCACAATGCCGACATAAGTACAAGAGGACTGACACTCTCACTTTCTATGATTCGAACCTCTCCTGTGAGGTCAGATTTAGATTCCGATGCTTCACTTCAGGTTTACTGTATCCCTTGGACCTTCTTGTTGACGATAAAACACAGAAATCGCATCCGTATTTAATACAAATGGCACAATGCCGTCTTAAGTAAAAGAGGACTGACACTCTAACATTCTATGATTTGAACCTCTGATGCGAATCCAGTTTTAGATTCCGATGCTTCACTTCAGGTTTACTGTATACCTTGCACTTTCTTATTGACGATGAAACACAGAAATTGCATCGGAATTAAATTCAAAAGGCACAATACCGACTTAAGTACGAGAGGACTGACACTCTCACTTTCTATGATTTGAACCTCTCGTGTGAGTCCAGTTTTGCATTCCGATGCTTCACTTCAGGTTTACTGTATCCCTTGGACCTTCTAATTGACGATGAAACACAGAGTTTGCATCCGAATTTAATACAAAAGGTACAATGCCGACTTAAGTACAAGAGGACTGACACTCTAACTTTCTATGATTTGAACCTCTTCTGTGAGTCCAGTTTTAGATTCCGATGCTTTACTTCAGGTTTACTGTCCCTTGGACCTTCTTGTTGACGATGACACACAGAAATTGCATCAGAATTTAATACAAAAAAGGCACAATGGCGACTTAAGTACAAGAGGACTGACACTCTCACTTTCTATGATTTGAACCTCTCCTGTGAGTCCAGTTTTAGATTCCGATGCTTCACTTCAGGTTTACTGTATCCTTTGGACGTTCTTATTGACGATGAAACACAGAAATTGCATCGGAATTAAATTCAAAAGGCACAGTGCCGACTTAAGTAGAAGAGGACTAACACTCTCACTTTCTTTGATTTAAACCTCTCCTGTGAGTCCTGTTTTAGATTCCGAAGCTTCACTTCAGGTTTACTGAATACCTTGCAGCTTCTTATTGACGATGAAACACAGAAATTGCATCGGAATTAAATTCAAAAGGCACAATACCGACTTAAGTACAAGAGGACTGACACTCTCACTTTCTATGATTTGAACCTCTCCTGTGAGTCCAGTTTTACATTCCGATGCTTCACTTCAGGTTTACTGTATCCCTTGGACCTTCTAATTGACGATGAAACACAGAGTTTGCATCCGAATTTAATACAAAAGGTACAATGCCGACTTAAGTACAAGAGGACTGACACTCTAACTTTCTATGATTTGCACCTTTCCTGTGAGTCCAGTTTTAGATTCCGATGCTTCACTTCAGGTTTACTGTATCCCTTGGACCTTCTTATTGACGATGAAACACAGAAATTGCATCCGAATTTAATACAAAAATCACAATGGCGACTTTAGTACAAGAGGACTGACAATCTCACTTTCTATGATTTGAACATCTCCTGTGAGTCCAGTTTTAGATTCCGATGCTTCACTTCAGGTTCACTGTATTTCTTGGACCTTCTTATCGACGATGAAACACAGATATTGCATCGGAATTAAATTTAAAACGCACAATGCCGACTTAAGTAAAAGAGGACTGACACTCTCACTTTCTATGATTAGAACCTCTCCTGTGAGGTCAGATTTAGATTCCGATGCTTCACTTCAGGTTTACTGTATCCCTTGGACCTTCTTATTGACAATGAAACAAAGAAAGAGCATCGGAATTAAATTCAAAAGGCACAATGCCGTCTTAAGTACAAGAGGGCTGACACTATAAATTTCTATGATTTGAACCTCTCCTGTGAGTCCAGTTTTAGATTCCGATGCTTCACTTCAGGTTTACTGTATCCCTTGGACCTTCTTATTGACGATGAAAGACAGAGTTTGCATCCGAATTTAATACAAAAGGCACAATGCCGACTTAAGTACAAGAGGACTCACACTCTAACTTTCTGTGATTTGAACCTCTCCTGTGAGTCCAGTTTTAGATTCCGATGATTTACTTCAGGTTTACTGTATCCCTTGGACCTTCTTATTGACGATGACACACAGAAATTGCATCCGAATTTAATACAAAAGGCACAATGGCGACTTAAGTACAAGAGGAGTGACACTCTCACTTTCTATGATTTGGACCTCTCCAGTGAGTCTAGTTTTAGATGCCGATGCTTCACTTCAGGTTTACTGTATCCCTTGGACCTTCTTATTGACGATGAAACACAGAAATTGCATCCGAATTTAATACTAAAGGTACAATGCCGACTTAAGTACAAGCGGACTGACACTCTAACTTTCTATGATTTGCACCTCTCCTGTGAGTCCAGTTTTAGATTCCGATGCTTCATTTCAGGTTTACTGTATCCCTTTGACCTTCTTATTGACGATGAAACACAGAAATTGCATCCCAATTTAATACAAAAATCACAATGGCGGCTTAAGTACAAGAGGACTGACACTCTCACTTTCTATGATTTGAACATCTCCTGTGAGTCCAGTTCTAGATTACGATGCTTCACTTCAGGTTTACTGTATCCCTTTGACCTTCTTATTGATGATGATACACAGACAATGCATCGGAATTAAATTTAAAACGCACAATGCCGACTCAAGTAAATGAGGACTGACACTCTCACTATCTATGATTTGAATCTCTCCTGTGAGTCCAGTTTTAGATTCCAATGCTTCACTTTAGGTTTACTGTATCCCTTGGACCTTCTTATTGACAATGAAACACAAAAATAGCATCGGAATGAAATTCAAAAGGCACAATGCCGACTTTAGTACAAGAGGACTGACACTGTAACTTTTTATGATTTGAACCTCTCCTGTGAGTCCAGTTTTAGATTCCGATGCTTCACTTCAGGTTTACTGTTTCCCTTGGACCTTCTTATTGACGATGAAACACAGATATTTCATTCGAAATTAATACAAAAGTCACAATGGTGACTTAAGTACTAGAGGACTGACACTCTCTCTTTCTATGATATGAACCTCTCCTGTTAGTCCAGTTTTAGATTCCGATGCTTCACCTCAGGTTTACTGTATCTCTTGGACCTTCTTATTGACGATGAAACACAGAAATTGCATCCGAATTTAATACAAATGGCACAATGCCGACATAAGTACAAGAGGACTGACACTCTCACTTTCTATGATTCGAACCTCTCCTGTGAGGTCACATTTAGATTCCGATGCTTCACTTCAGGTTTACTGTACCCCTTGGACCTTCTTGTTGACGATAAAACACAGAAATCGCATCCGTATTTAATACAGATGGCACACTGCCGTCTTAAGTAAAAGAGGACTGACACTCTAACATTCTATGATTTGAACCTCTGATGCGAATCCAGTTTTAGATTCCGATGCTTCACTTCAGGTTTACTGTATACCTTGCACTTTCTTATTGACGATGAAACACAGAAATTGCATCGGAATTAAATTCAAAAGGCACAATACCGACTTAAGTACAAGAGGACTGACACTCTCACTTTCTATGATTTGAACCTCTCGTGTGAGTCCAGTTTTGCATTCCGATGCTTCACTTCAGGTTTACTGTATCCCTTGGACCTTCTAATTGACGATGAAACACAGAGTTTGCATCCGAATTTAATACAAAAGGCACAATGGCGACTTAAGTACAAGAGGACTGACACTCTAACTTTCTATGATTTGAACCTCTTCTGTGAGTCCAGTTTTAGATTCCGATGCTTTACTTCAGGTTTACTGTATCCCTTGGACGTTCTTATTGACGATGAAACACAGAAATTGCATCGGAATTAAATTCAAAAGGCACAGTGCCGACTTAAGTAGAAGAGGACTAACACTCTCACTTTCTTTGATTTAAACCTCTCCTGTGAGTCCTGTTTTAGATTCCGAAGCTTCACTTCAGGTTTACTGAATACCTTGCAGCTTCTTATTGACGATGAAACACAGAAATTGCATCGGAATTAAATTCAAAAGGCACAATACCGACTTAAGTACAAGAGGACTGACACTCTCACTTTCTATGATTTGAACCTCTCCAGTGAGTCCAGTTTTACATTCCGATGCTTCACTTCAGGTTTACTGTATCCCTTGGACCTTCTAATTGACGATGAAACACAGAGTTTGCATCCGAATTTAATACAAAAGGTACAATGCCGACTTAAGTACAAGAGGACTGACACTCTAACTTTCTATGATTTGCACCTTTCCTGTAAGTCCAGTTTTAGATTCCGATGCTTCACTTCAGGTTTACTGTATCCCTTGGACCTTCTTATTGACGATGAAACACAGAAATTGCATCCGAATTTAATACAAAATTCACAATGGCGACTTTAGTACAAGAGGACTGACAATCTCACTTTCTATGATTTGAACATCTCCTGTGAGTCCAGTTTTAGATTCCGATGCTTCACTTCAGGTTCACTGTATTTCTTGGACCTTCTTATCGACGATGAAACACAGATATTGCATCGGAATTAAATTTAAAACGCACAATGCCGACTTAAGTAAAAGAGGACTGACACTCTCACTTTCTATGATTAGAACCTCTCCTGTGAGGTCAGATTTACATTCCGATGCTTCACTTCAGGTTTACTGTATCCCTTGGACCTTCTAATTGACGATGAAACACAGAGTTTGCATCCGAATTTAATACAAAAGGTACAATGCCGACTTAAGTACAAGAGGACTGACACTCTAACTTTCTATGATTTGCACCTCTCCTGTGAGTCCAGTTTTAGATTCCGATGCTTCATTTCAGGTTTACTGTTTCCCTTGGACCTTCTTATTGACGATGAAACACAGATATTGCATTCGAAATTAATACAAAAGTCACAATGGTGACTTAAGTACTAGAGGACTGACACTCTCTCTTTCTATGATATGAACCTCTCCTGTTAGTCCAGTTTTAGATTCCGATGCTTCACCTCAGGTTTACTGTATCTCTCGGACCTTCTTATTGACGATGAAACACAGAAATTGCATCCGAATTTAATACAAATGGCACAATGCCGACATAAGTACAAGAGGACTGACACTCTCACTTTCTATGATTCGAACCTCTCCTGTGAGGTCAGATTTAGATTCCGATGCTTCACTTCAGGTTTACTGTATCCCTTGGACCTTCTTGTTGACGATAAAACACAGAAATCGCATCCGTATTTAATACAAATGGCACACTGCCGTCTTAAGTAAAAGAGGACTGACACTCTAACATTCTATGATTTGAACCTCTGATTCGAATCCAGTTTTAGATTCCGATGCTTCACTTCAGGTTTACTGTATACCTTGCACTTTCTTATTGACGATGAAACACAGAAATTGCATCGGAATTAAATTCAAAAGGCACAATACCGACTTAAGTACAAGAGGACTGACACTCTCACTTTCTATGATTTGAACCTCTCGTGTGAGTCCAGTTTTGCATTCCGATGCTTCACTTCAGGTTTACTGTATCCCTTGGACCTTCTAATTGACGATGAAACACAGAGTTTGCATCCGAATTTAATACAAAAGGTACAATGCCGACTTAAGTACAAGAGGACTGACACTCTAACTTTCTATGATTTGAACCTCTTCTGTGAGTCCAGTTTTAGATTCCGATGCTTTACTTCAGGTTTACTGTATCCCTTGGACCTTCTTATTGACGATGACACACAGAAATTGCATCAGAATTTAATACAAAAAAGGCACAATGGCGACTTAAGTACAAGAGGACTGACACTCTCACTTTCTATGATTTGAACCTCTCCTGTGAGTCCAGTTTTAGATTCCGATGCTTCACTTCAGGTTTACTGTATCCCTTGGACGTTCTTATTGACGATGAAACACAGAAATTGCATCGGAATTAAATTCAAAAGGCACAGTGCCGACTTAAGTAGAAGAGGACTAACACTCTCACTTTCTTTGATTTAAACCTCTCCTGTGAGTCCTGTTTTAGATTCCGAAGCTTCACTTCAGGTTTACTGTATACCTTGCAGCATCTTATTGACGATGAAACACAGAAATTGCATCGGAATTAAATTCAAAAGGCACAATACCGACTTAAGTACAAGAGGACTGACACTCTCACTTTCTATGATTTGAACCTCTCGTGTGAGTCCAGTTTTGCATTCCGATGCTTTACTTCAGGTTTACTGTATCCCTTGGACCTTCTTATTGACGATGACACACAGAAATTGCATCAGAATTTAATACAAAAAAGGCACAATGGCGACTTAAGTACAAGAGGACTGACACTCTCACTTTCTATGATTTGAACCTCTCCTGTGAGTCCAGTTTTACATTCCGATGCTTCACTTCAGGTTTACTGTATCCCTTGGACCTTCTAATTGACGATGAAACACAGAGTTTGCATCCGAATTTAATACAAAAGGTACAATGCCGACTTAACTACAAGAGGACTGACACTCTCACATTCTTTGATTTGAACTTCTCCTGTGAGTCAAGTTTTAGATTCCGATGCTTCACTTCGGGTTTACTGTATCCCTTGGACCTTCTTATTGACCATGAAACACAGATATAGCGTCGGACTTAAATTTAAAACGCACAATGCCGACTTAAGGAAAAGAGGACTGACACTCTCACTTTCTATGATTTGAATCTCTCGTGTGAGTCCAGTTTTAGATTCCGATGCTTCACTTCAGGTTTACTGTTTCCCTTGGACCCTCTTATTGACAATGAAACACAGAAATAGCATCGGAATTAAATTCAAATGCACAATGCCGACTTAAGTACAACAGGACTGACACTCTCACTTTCTATGATTCGAACCTCTCCTCTGAGTCCAGTTTTAGATTCCGATGCCTTACTTCAGGTTTGCTGTATACCTTGCACCTTCTTATTGACGATGAAAAACAGAAATTGCATCCGAATTTAGTGCAAAAGGCACAATGCCGACTTAAGTACAAGAGGACTGACATTCTAACATTCTATGATTTGAACCTCTCCTAAGACTCCAGTTTTAAATTCTGATGCTTCACTTAAGTTTTACTGTATCCCTTGGACCTTCTTATTCACGATGAAACACAGAGTTTGCATTCGAATTTAATACAAAGGGCACAATGCCGACTTAAGTACAAGAGGACTGACACTCTAACTTTCTATGATTTGAACCTCTCCTGTGAGTCCAGTTTTAGATTCCGATGCTTTACTTCAGGTTTACTGTATCCCTTGCACCTTCTTAATGACGATGAAACACAGAAATTGCATCCGAATTTAATACAAAAGGCACAATGGCGGCTTAAGTACAAGAGGACTGACACTTTCACTTTCTATGATTTGAACCTCTCCTGTGAGTCCAGTTTTAGATTCCGATGCTTCACTTCAGGTTTACTGTATCCCTTGGACGTTCCTATTGACGATGAAACACAGAAATTGCATCGGAACTAAATTCAAAAGGCACAGTGCCGACCTAAGTAGAAGAGGACTAACACTCTCACTTTCTATGATTTGAACCTCTCCTGTGAGTCTAGTTTTAGATTCCGATGCTTCACTTCAGGTTTACTGTATACCTTGCAGCTTCTTATTGACGATGAAACACAGAAATTGCATCGGAATTAAATTCAAAAGGCACTATGCCGACTTAAGTACAAGAGGACTGACACTCTCACTTTCTATGATTTGAACCTCTCTTGTGAGTCCAGTTTTACATTCCGATGCTTCACTTCAGGTTTACTGTTTCCCTTGGACCTTCTTATTGACGATGAAACACAGATATTGCATCCGAAATTAATACAAAAATCACAATGGCGACTTTAGTACAAGAGGACTGACAATCTCACTTTCTATGATTTGAACATCTCCTGTGAGTCCAGTTTTAGATTCCGATGCTTCACTTCAGGTTCACTGTATTCCTTGGACCTTCTTATCGACGCTGAAACACAGATATTGCATCGGAATTAAATTTAAAACGCACAATGCCGACTTAAGTAAAAGAGGACTGACACTCTCACTTTCTATGATTTGAACCTCTCCTGTGAGGTCAGATTTAGATTCCGATGGTTCACTTCAGGTTTACTGTATCCCTTGGACCTTCTTATTGACAATGAAACAAAGAAATAGCATCGGAATTAAATTCAAAAGGCACAATGCCGTCTTAAGTACAAGAGGACTGACACTATAAATTTCTATGATTTGAACCTCTCCTGTGAGTCCAGTTTCAGATTCCGATGCTTCACTTCAGGTTTACTGTATCCCTTGGACCTTCTTATTGACGATGAAACACAGAGTTTGCATCCGAATTTAATACAAAAGGCACAATGCCGACTTAAGTACAAGAGGACTCACACTCTAACTTTCCGTGATTTGAACCTCTCCTGTGAGTCCAGTTTTAGATTCCGATGATTTACTTCAGGTTTACTGTATCCCTTGGACCTTCTTATTGACGATGACACACAGAAATTGCATCCGAATTTAATACAAAAGGCACAATGGCGACTTAAGTACAAGAGGAGTGACACTCTCACTTTCTATGATTTGAACCTCTCCTGTGAGTCTAGTTTTAGATTCCGATGCTTCACTTCAGGTTTACTGTATCCCTTGGACCTTCTTATTGACGATGAAACACAGAAATTGCATCCGAATTTAATACAAATTTCGCAATGCCGACTTAAGTACAAGAGGTCTGACACTCTCACTTTCTATGATTCGAACCTCTCCTGTGAGTCCAGTTTTAGATTCCGATGCTTCACTTCAGGTTTACTGTATTCCTTGGACCTTCTAATTGACGATGAAACACAGAGTTTGCATCCGAATTTAATACTAAAGGTGCAATGCCGACTT
The DNA here is from genome assembly GCF_021461395.2 of Schistocerca americana. Taxonomy (NCBI): domain Eukaryota; kingdom Metazoa; phylum Arthropoda; class Insecta; order Orthoptera; family Acrididae; genus Schistocerca; species Schistocerca americana. The sequence continues at coordinate 8,052,537 of NC_060128.1, read as the reverse complement.
AAGTACAAGCGGACTGACACTCTAACTTTCTATGATTTGCACCTCTCCTGTGAGTCCAGTTTTAGATTCCGATGCTTCATTTCAGGTTTACTGTTTCCCTTGGACCTTCTTATTGACAATGAAACACAGATATTGCATCCGAAATTAATACAAAAGTCACAATGGTGACTTAAGTACTAGAGGACTGACACTCTCTCTTTCTATGATATGAACCTCTCCTGTGAGTCCAGTTTTAGATTCCAATGCTTCACTTTAGGTTTACTGTATCCCTTGGACCTTCTTATTGACAATGAAACACAAAAATAGCATCGGAATGAAATTCAAAAGGCACAATGCCGACTTTAGTACAAGAGGACTGACACTGTAACTTTTTATGATTTGAACCTCTCCTGTGAGTTTAGTTTTAGATTCCGATGCTTCACTACAGGTTTACTGTTTCCCTTGGACCTTCTTATTGACGATGAAACACAGATATTGCATCCGAAATTAATACAAAAGTCACAATGGTGACTTAAGTACTAGAGGACTGACACTCTCTCTTTCTATGATATGAACCTCTCCTGTTAGTCCAGTTTTAGATTCCGATGCTTCACCTCAGGTTTACTGTATCTCTTGGACCTTCTTATTGACGATAAAACACAGAAATTGCATCCGAATTTAATACAAATGGCACAATGCCGACATAAGTACAAGAGGACTGACACTCTCACTTTCTATGATTCGAACCTCTCCTGTGAGGTCAGATTTAGATTCCGATGCTTCACTTCAGGTTTACTGTATCCCTTGGACCTTCTTGTTGACGATAAAACACAGAAATCGCATCCGTATTTAATACAAATGGCACAATGCCGTCTTAAGTAAAAGAGGCCTGACACTCTAACATTCTATGATTTGAACCTCTGATGCGAATCCAGTTTTAGATTCCGATGCTTCACTTCAGGTTTACTGTATACCTTGCACTTTCTTATTGACGATGAAACACAGAAATTGCATCGGAATTAAATTCAAAAGGCACAATACCGACTTAAGTACAAGAGGACTGACACTCTCACTTTCTATGATTTGAACCTCTCGTGTGAGTCCAGTTTTGCATTCCGATGCTTCACTTCAGGTTTACTGTATCCCTTGGACCTTCTAATTGACGATGAAACACAGAGTTTGCATCCGAATTTAATACAAAAGGTACAATGCCGACTTCAGTACAAGAGGACTGACACTCTAACTTTCTATGATTTGAACCTCTTCTGTGAGTCCAGTTTTAGATTCCGATGCTTTACTTCAGGTTTACTGTATCCCTTGGACCTTCTTATTGACGATGACACACAGAAATTGCATCAGAATTTAATACAAAAAAGGCACAATGGCGACTTAGGTACAAGAGGACTGACACTCTCACTTTCTATGATTTGAACCTCTCCTGTGAGTCCAGTTTTAGATTCCGATGCTTCACTTCAGGTTTACTGTATCCCTTGGACGTTCTTATTGACGATGAAACACAGAAATTGCATCGGAATTAAATTCAAAAGGCACAGTGCCGACTTAAGTAGAAGAGGACTAACACTCTCACTTTCTTTGATTTAAACCTCTCCTGTGAGTCCTGTTTTAGATTCCGAAGCTTCACTTCAGGTTTACTGTATACCTTGCAGCTTCTTATTGACGATGAAACACAGAAATTGCATCGGAATTAAATTCAAAAGGCACAATACCGACTTAAGTACAAGTGGACTGATACTCTCACTTTCTATGATTTGAACCTCTCCAGTGAGTCCAGTTTTACATTCCGATGCTTCACTTCAGGTTTACTGTATCCCTTGGACCTTCTAATTGACGATGAAACACAGAGTTTGCATCCGAATTTAATACAAAAGGTACAATGCCGACTTCAGTACAAGAGGACTGACACTCTAACTTTCTATGATTTGAACCTCTTCTGTGAGTTTAGTTTTAGATTCCGATGCTTTACTTCAGGTTTACTGTATCCCTTGGACCTTCTTATTGACGATGACACACAGAAATTGCATCAGAATTTAATACAAAAAAGGCACAATGGCGACTTAGGTACAAGAGGACTGACACTCTCACTTTCTATGATTTGAACCTCTCCTGTGAGTCCAGTTTTAGATTCCGATGCTTCACTTCAGGTTTACTGTATCCCTTGGACGTTCTTATTGACGATGAAACACAGAAATTGCATCGGAATTAAATTCAAAAGGCACAGTGCCGACTTAAGTAGAAGAGGACTAACACTCTCACTTTCTTTGATTTAAACCTCTCCTGTGAGTCCTGTTTTAGATTCCGAAGCCTCACTTCAGGTTTACTGTATACCTTGCAGCTTCTTATTGACGATGAAACACAGAAATTGCATCGGAATTAAATTCAAAAGGCACAATACCGACTTAAGTACAAGTGGACTGATACTCTCACTTTCTATGATTTGAACCTCTCCAGTGAGTCCAGTTTTACATTCCGATGCTTCACTTCAGGTTTACTGTATCCCTTGGACCTTCTAATTGACGATGAAACACAGAGTTTGCATCCGAATTTAATACAAAAGGTACAATGCCGACTTAACTACAAGAGGACTGACACTCTCACATTCTTTGATTTGAACTTCTCCTGTGAGACCAGTTTTAGATTCCGATGCTTCACTTCGGGTTTACTGTATCCCTTGGACCTTCTTATTGACGATGAAACACAGATATAGCGTCGGACTTAAATTTAAAATGCACAATGCCGACTTAAGGAAAAGAGGACTGACACTCTCACTTTCTATGATTTGAATCTCTCCTGTGAGTCCAGTTTTAGATTCCGATGCTTCACTTCAGGTTTACTGTTTCCCTTGGACCTTCTTATTGACAATGAAACACAGAAATAGCATCGGAATTAAATTCAAAAGGCACAATGCCGACTTAAGTACAAGAGGACTGACACTCTAACTTTTTATGATTTGAACCTCTCCTGTGAGTCCAGTTTTAGATTCCGATGCTTCACTTCAGGTTTACTGTATCCCTTGGACCTTCTAATTGACGATGAAACACAGAGTTTGCATCCGAATTTAATACAAAAGGTACAATGCCGACTTAAGGACAAGAGGACTGACACTCTAACTTTCTATGAGTTGAACCTCTCCTGTGAGTCCAGTTTTAGATTCCGATGCTTCACTTCAGGTTCACTGTATCCCTTGGACCTTCTTATTGACGATGAAACACAGAAATTGCATCGGAATTAAATTCAAAAGGCACAATGCCGACTTAAGTACAAGAGGACTGACACTCTAACTTTCTATGATTTGAACCTCTCCTGTGAGTCCAGTTTTAGATTCCGATGCTTTACTTCAGGTTTACTGTATCCCTTGCACCTTCTTAATGACGATGAAACACAGAAATTGCATCCGAATTTAATACAAAAGGCACAATGGCGGCTTAAGTACAAGAGGACTGACACTTTCACTTTCTATGATTTGAACCTCTCCTGTGAGTCCAGTTTTAGATTCCGATGCTTCACTTCAGGTTTACTGTATCCCTTGGACGTTCCTATTGACGATGAAACACAGAAATTGCATCGGAACTAAATTCAAAAGGCACAGTGCCGACCTAAGTAGAAGAGGACTAACACTCTCACTTTCTATGATTTGAACCTCTCCTGTGAGTCTAGTTTTAGATTCCGATTCTTCACTTCAGGTTTACTGTATACCTTGCAGCTTCTTATTGACGATGAAACACAGAAATTGCATCGGAATTAAATTCAAAAGGCACTATGCCGACTTAAGTACAAGAGGACTGACACTCTCACTTTCTATGATTTGAACCTCTCCTGTGAGTCCAGTTTTACATTCCGATGCTTCACTTCAGGTTTACTGTTTCCCTTGGACCTTCTTATTGACGATGAAACACAGATATTGCATCCGAAATTAATACAAAAATCACAATGGCGACTTTAGTACAAGAGGACTGACAATCTCACTTTCTATGATTTGAACATCTCCTGTGAGTCCAGTTTTAGATTCCGATGCTTCACTTCAGGTTCACTGTATTCCTTGGACCTTCTTATCGACGATGAAACACAGATATTGCATCGGAATTAAATTTAAAACGCACAATGCCGACTTAAGTAAAAGAGGACTGACACTCTCACTTTCTATGATTTGAACCTCTCCTGTGAGGTCAGATTTAGATTCCGATGGTTCACTTCAGGTTTACTGTATCCCTTGGACCTTCTTATTGACAATGAAACAAAGAAATAGCATCGGAATTAAATTCAAAAAGCACAATGCCGTCTTAAGTACAAGAGGACTGACACTGTAAATTTCTATGATTTGAACCTCTCCTGTGAGTCCAGTATTAGATTCCGATGCTTCACTTCAGGTTTACTGTATCCCTTGGACCTTCTTATTGACGATGAAACACAGAGTTTGCATCCGAATTTAATACAAAAGGCACAATGCCGACTTAAGTACAAGAGGACTCACACTCTAACTTTCTGTGATTTGAACCTCTCCTGTGAGTCCAGTTTTAGATTCCGATGCTTCACTTCAGGTTTACTGTATCCCTTGGACCTTCTTATTGACGATGACACACAGAAATTGCATCCGAATTTAATACAAAAGGCACAATGGCGACTTAAGTACAAGAGGAGTGACACTCTCACTTTCTATGATTTGAACCTCTCCTGTGAGTCTAGTTTTAGATTCCGATGCTTCACTTCAGGTTTACTGTATCCCTTGGACCTTCTTATTGACGATGAAACACAGAAATTGCATCCGAATTTAATACAAATTTCGCAATGCCGACTTAAGTACAAGAGGTCTGACACTCTCACTTTCTATGATTCGAACCTCTCCTGTGAGTCCAGTTTTAGATTCCGATGCTTCACTTCAGGTTTACTGGATTCCTTGGACCTTCTAATTGACGATGAAACACAGAGTTTGCATCCGAATTTAATACTAAAGGTGCAATGCCGACTTAAGTACAAGCGGACTGACACTCTAACTTTCTATGATTTGCACCTCTCCTGTGAGTCCAGTTTTAGATTCCGATGCTTCATTTCAGGTTTACTGTTTCCCTTGGACCTTCTTATTCACAATGAAACACAGATATTGCATCCGAAATTAATACAAAAGTCACAATGGTGACTTAAGTACTAGAGGACTGACACTCTCTCTTTCTATGATATGAACCTCTCCTGTGAGTCCAGTTTTAGATTCCAATGCTTCACTTTAGGTTTACTGTATCCCTTGGACCTTCTTATTGACAATGAAACACAAAAATAGCATTGGAATGAAATTCAAAAGGCACAATGCCGACTTTAGTACAAGAGGACTGACACAGTAACTTTTTATGATTTGAACCTCTCCTGTGAGTTTAGTTTTAGATTCCGATGCTTCACTACAGGTTTACTGTTTCCCTTGGACCTTCTTATTGACGATGAAAGACAGATATTGCATCCGAAATTAATACAAAAGTCACAATGGTGACTTAAGTACTAGAGGACTGACACTCTCTCTTTCTATGATATGAACCTCTCCTGTTAGTCCAGTTTTAGATTCCGATGCTTCACCTCAGGTTTACTGTATCTCTTGGACCTTCTTATTGACGATGAAACACAGAAATTGCATCCGAATTTAATACAAATGGCACAATGCCGACATAAGTACAAGAGGACTGACACTCTCACTTTCTATGATTCGAACCTCTCCTGTGAGGTCAGATTTAGATTCCGATGCTTCACTTCAGGTTTACTGTATCCCTTGGACCTTCTTGTTGACGATAAAGCACAGAAATCGCATCCGTATTTAATACAAATGGCACAATGCCGTCTTAAGTAAAAGAGGCCTGACACTCTAACATTCTATGATTTGAACCTCTGATGCGAATCCAGTTTTAGATTCCGATGCTTCACTTCAGGTTTACTGTATACCTTGCACTTTCTTATTGACGATGAAACACAGAAATTGCATCGGAATTAAATTCAAAAGGCACAATACCGACTTAAGTACAAGAGGACTGACACTCTCACTTTCTATGATTTGAACCTCTCGTGTGAGTCCAGTTTTGCATTCCGATGCTTCACTTCAGGTTTACTGTATCCCTTGGAACTTCTAATTGACGATGAAACACAGAGTTTGCATCCGAATTTAATACAAAAGGTACAATGCCGACTTAAGTACAAGAGGACTGACACTCTAACTTTCTATGATTTGAACCTCTTCTGTGAGTCCAGTTTTAGATTCCGATGCTTTACTTCAGGTTTACTGTATCCCTTGGACCTTCTTATTGACGATGACACACAGAAATTGCATCAGAATTTAATACAAAAAAGGCACAATGGCGACTTAGGTACAAGAGGACTGACACTCTCACTTTCTATGATTTGAACCTCTCCTGTGAGTCCAGTTTTAGATTCCGATGCTTCACTTCAGGTTTACTGTATCCCTTGGACGTTCTTATTGACGATGAAACACAGAAATTGCATCAGAATTAAATTCAAAAGGCACAGTGCCGACTTAAGTAGAAGAGGACTAACACTCTCACTTTCTTTGATTTAAACCTCTCCTGTGAGTCCTGTTTTAGATTCCGAAGCTTCACTTCAGGTTTACTGTATACCTTGCAGCTTCTTATTGACGATGAAACACAGAAATTGCATCGGAATTAAATTCAAAAGGCACATAACCGACTTAAGTACAAGAGGACTGATACTCTCACTTTCTATGATTTGAACCTCTCCAGTGAGTCCAGTTTTACATTCCGATGCTTCACTTCAGGTTTACTGTATCCCTTGGACCTTCTAATTGACGATGAAACACAGAGTTTGCATCCGAATTTAATACAAAAGGTACAATGCCGACTTAACTACAAGAGGACTGACACTCTCACATTCTTTGATTTGAACTTCTCCTGTGAGACCAGTTTTAGATTCCGATGCTTCACTTCGGGTTTACTGTATCCCTTGGACCTTCTTATTGACGATGAAACACAGATATAGCGTCGGACTTAAATTTAAAACGCACAATGCCGACTTAAGGAAAAGAGGACTGACACTCTCACTTTCTATGATTTGAATCTCTCCTGTGAGTCCAGTTTTAGATTCCGATGCTTCACTTCAGGTTTACTGTTTCCCTTGGACCTTCTTATTGACAATGAAACACAGAAATAGCATCGGAATTAAATTCAAAAGGCACAATGCCGACTTAAGTACAAGAGGACTGGCACTCTAACTTTTTATGATTTGAACCTCGCCTGTGAGTCCAGTTTTAGATTCCGATGCTTCACTTCAGGTTTACTGTATCCCTTGGACCTTCTAATTGACGATGAAACACAGAGTTTGCATCCGAATTTAATACAAAAGGTACAATGCTGACTTAAGGACAAGAGGACTGACACTCTAACTTTCTATGAGTTGAACCTCTCCTGTGAGTCCAGTTTTAGATTCCGATGCTTCACTTCAGGTTCACTGTATCCCGTGGACCTTCTTATTGACGATGAAACACAGAAATTGCATCGGAATTAAATTCAAAAGGCACAATGCCGACTTAAGTACAAGAGGACTGACACTCTAACTTTCTATGATTTGAACCTCTCCTGTGAGTCCAGTTTTAGATTCCGATGCTTCACTTCAGGTTTACTGTATCGCTTGGACCTTCTTATTGACGATGAAAGACAGAAATTGCATCCGAATTTAATACAAATGGCACAATGTCGACTTAAGTACAAGAGGACTGACACTCTCACTTTCTATGATTCGAACCTCTCCTCTGAGTCCAGTTTTAGATTCCGATGCTTCACTTCAGGTTTGCTGTGTACCTTGCACCTTCTTATTGACGATGAAAAACAGAAATTGCATCCGAATTTAGTGCAAAAGGCACAATGCCGACTTAAGTACAAGAGGACTGACACTCTAACTTTCTATGATTTGAACCTCTCCTGTGAGTCCAGTTTTAGATTCCGATGCTCCACTTCAGGTTTACTGTATCCCTTGGACCTTCTTATTGACGATGAAACACAGAAATTGCATCCGAATTTAAAACAAATGGCACAATGCCGACTTAAGTACATGAGGAGTGACACTCTCACTCTCTATGATTCGAACCTCTTTTGTGAGGTCAGTTTAGATTCCGATGCTTGACTTCAGGTTTACTGTATACCTTGCACCTTCTTATTGACGATGAAACACAGAAATTGCATCGGAATTAAATTCGAAAGGCACAATGCCGTCTTAAGTACAAGAGGACTGACACTCTCACTTTCTATGATTCGAACCTCTCCTCTGAGTCCAGTTTTAGATTCCGATGCTTCACTTCAGGTTTACTGTATCCCTTGGACCTTCCTATTGACGATGAAACACAGAGTTTCCATCCGAATTTAATACAAAAGGCACAATGCCGACTTAAGTACAAGAGGACCGACACTCTAACTTTCTATGATTTGAACCACTCCTGTGAGTCCAGTTTTGAATTCCGATGCTTCACTTCAGGTTTACTGTATCCCTTGGACCTTCTTATTGACGATGAAACACAGAAATTGCATCCGAATTTAACACAAAAGGCTCAATGGCGACTTAGTACAAGAGGATAGACACTTTCACTTTCTATGATTTGAATCTCTCCTGTGAGTCCAGATTTAGATTCCGATGCTTCACCCCAGGTTTACTGTATCCCTTGGACATTCTTATTGACGATGAAACACAGAAATTGCATCCGAATTTAATACAAATGGCACAATGCCGACTTAAGTACAAGATGGCTGACACTCTCACTTTCTATGATTCGAACCTCTCTTGTAGGGTCAGATTTAGATTCCGATGCTTCACTTCAGGTTCACTGTATCCCTTGGACTTTCTTATTGACGATAAAACACGGAAATCGCATCCGAATTTAATACAAATGGCACAATGCCGACTTAAGTACAAGAGGACAGACACTCGCACTTTCTATGATTTGAACCTCTCCTGTGAGTCCAGTTTTAGATTCCGATGCTTCACTTCAGGTTTACTGTATACCTTGCACCTTCTGATTGTCGATGAAACACAGAAACTGCTACGGAATTTAATACAAAATGCACAATGCCGACTTAAGTAAAAGAGGACTGACACTCTAACTTTCTATGATTTGAACCTCTCCTGTGAGTCCAGTTTTAGATTCTGATGCTTCACTTGAGGTTTACTGTATCCCTTGGACCTTCTTATTGACGATGAAACACAGAAATTGCATCGGAATTTAATACAAAAGGCACAATGCCGACTTAAGTAAAAGAGGACTGACACTCTGACATTCTATGATTTGAACCTCTCCTTCGAGTCCAGTTTTAATTCCGATGCTTCACTTAATGATTACTGTATCCCTTGGACCTTCTTATTGATGATGAAACACAGAAATTGCATCCGAATTTAATACAAAAGGCACAATATCGACTTAAGTACAAGAGGAGTGACACTCTAACTTTCTATGATTTGAATCTCTCCTGTGAGTCCAGTTTTTGATTCCGATGCTTCACTTCAGGTTTACTGTACCCCTTGGACCTTCTTATTGACGATGAAACCCAGAAATTGCACCCGAATTTAATACAAATGGCACAATGCCGACTTAAGTAGAAGAGGAATGACACTCTCACTTTCCATGATTTGAACCTCTCCTGTGAGTCCAGTTTTAGATTCCGATGCTTCACTTCAGGTTCACTGTATCCCTTGGACCTTCTTATTGACGATGAAACACAGAAATTGCATCGGAATTAAATTCAAAACGCACAATGCCGACTTAAGTAAAAGAGGACTGACACTCTCACTTTCTATGATTTGAACCTCTCCTGTGAGTCCAGTTTTTGATTCCGATGCTTCTCTTCAGGTTTACTGTATACCTTGCACTTTCTTAGTGACGATGAAACACAGAAATTGCATCCGAATTCAATACAAAAGGCACAATGCCGACTTAAGTACAAGAGGACTGACATTCTAACTTCCTATGATTTGAACCTCTCCTGTGAGTCCAGTTTTAGAGTCCGATGCTTCACTTCAGGTTTACTGTATCACTTGGACCTTCTTATTGACGATGACACACAGAAATTCCACCCGAATTTAATACAAAAGGCACAATACCGACGCAAGTACAAGAGGAGTGACATTCTAACTTTCTATGATTTGAACCTCTCCTGTGAGTCCAGTTTTAGATTCCGATGCTTCACTTCAGGTTTATTGTATCCCTTGGACCTGCTTATTGACGATGAAACACAGAAATTGCATCCAAATTTAATACTAATGCCACAATGCCGACTTAAGTACAAGAGGACTGACACTCTCACTTTCTATGACTTGAACCTTTCCTGTGAGTCAAGTTTTTGATTCCGATGCTTCACTTCAGGTTTACTGTACCCCTTGGACCTTCTTATTGACGATGAAACCCAGAAATTGCACCCGAATTTAATACAAATGGCACAATGCCGACTTAAGTAGAAGAGGAATGACACTCTCACTTTCCATGATTTGAACCTCTCCTGTGAGTCCAGTTTTAGATTCCGATGCTTCACTTCAGGTTCACTGTATCCCTTGGACCTTCTTATTGACGATGAAACACAGAAATTGCATCGGAATTAAATTCAAAATGCACAATGCCGACCTAAGTAGAAGAGAACTGACACTCTCACTTTCTATGATTTGAACCTCTCCAGTCCAGTTTTAGATTCCGATGCTTCACTTCTGGTTTACTGTATCCCTTGGACCTTCATATTGACGATGAAACACAGAAAATGCATCCGAATTTGATACAAATGCCACAATGCCGACATAAGTACAAGAGGACTGACGCTCTCACTATCAATGATTTGAACCTCTCCAGTGAGTCCAGTTTTCGATTCCGATGCTTCTCTTCAGGTTTACTGTATACCTTGCACCTTCTTACTGACGATGAAACACAGAAATTGCATCCGAATTCAATACAAAAGGCACAATGCCGACTTAAGTACAAGAGGACAGACATTCTAACTTTCTATGGTTTGAACCTCTCCTGTGAGTCCAGTTTTAGAGTCCGATGCTTCACTTCAGGTTTACTGTATCCCTTCGACCTTCTTATTGACGATGAATCACAGAAATTGCATCGGAATTAAGTTCAAAACGCACAATGCCGACTTAAGTAAAAGAGGACTGACACTCTCACTTTCTATGATTTGAACCTCTCCTGTGAGACCAGTCTTAGATTCCGATGCTTCACTCCAGGTTTACTGTATCCCTTTGACCTTCTTAGTGACGATGAAACACAGAAATTGCATCGGAATTTAATTCAGAAATCACAATGCCGACTTAAGTACAAGATGACTGACACTCTAACTTTCTATGATTTGTACTTCTTCTGTGAGTCCAGTTTCAGATTCCGATGCTTCACTTCAGGTTTACTGTATCCCTTGGATTTTCTTATTGACGATGAAACACAGAGTTTGCATCCGAAATTAATACAAAGGGCACAATGCCGACTCAAGTACAAGAAAACTGAAACTCTAACTTTCTATGATTTGAACCTCTTCTGTGAGTCCAGTTTTATTTTCCGATGCTTCACTTCAGGTTTACTGTATCCCTTGGACCTTCTTATTGACGATGAAACACAGAAATTGCATCCGAATTTAATACAAAAGGCACAATGGCGACTTAAGTAGAAGAGGACTGACACTCTCACTTTCTATGATTTGAACATCTACTGTGACTCCTGTTTTAGATTCCGACGCTTCACTTCTGGTTTACTGTATCCCTTGGACCTTCTTATTGACGATGAAATACAGAAATTGCATCGGAATCAAATTCAAAACGTACAATGCCGACTTAAGTAAAAAAGGTCTGACACTCTCACTTTCTATGATTTGAACCTCTCCTGTGAGTCCAGTTTTAGATTCCATTGCTTCACTTCAGGTTTACTGTATCTCTTGGACCTTCTTATTGACGATGAAGCACAGAAATTGCATCGGAATTAAATTCAAAAGGCACAATGCCGACTTAAGTACAAGAGGACTGACACTCTAACTTTCTATGATTTGAACCTCTCCTGTGAGTCCAGTTTTAGATTCCGATGCTTCACTTCATGTTTACTGTATCCCTTGGACCTTCTTATTGACGATGAAACACAGAGTTTGCATCCGAATTTAATACAAAAGGCACAATGCCGACTTAAGTACAAGAGGACTGACACTCTAACTTTCTATGATTTGAACCTGTCCTGTGAGTCCAGTTTTGGATTCCGATGCGTCATTTCAGGTTTACTGTATCCCTTGGGCCTTCTTATTGACGATGAAACCCAGAAATTGCATCCGAATTTAATAAAAAAGGCACAATGGCGACTTAAGTACAAGAGGACTGACACATTCACTTTCTATGATTTGAATCTCTCCTGTGAGTCCAGTTTTTGATTCCGATGCTTCACTTCAGGTGTACTGTATCCCTTGGACCTTCTTATTGACGATGAAACACAGAAATTGCATCCGAAATTAATATAAACGCCACAATGCCGACTTAAGTACAAGAGGACTGACACTCTCACTTTCTATGATTTGAACCTCTCCAGTGAGTCCAGTTTTAGATTCCGATGCTTCTCTTCAGGTTTACTGTATACCTTGCACTTTCTTAGTGACGATGAAACACAGAAATTGCATCCGAATTCAATACAAAAGGCACAATGCCGACTTAAGTACAAGAGGACTGACATTCTAACTTCCTATGATTTGAACCTCTCCTGTGAGTCCAGTTTTAGAGTCCGATGCTTCACTTCAGGTTTACTGTATCCCTTGGACCTTCTTATTGACGATGACACACAGAAATTGCACCCGAATTTAATACAAAAGGCACAATACCGACGCAAGTACAAGAGGAGTGACATTCTAACTTTCTATGATTTGAACCTCTCCTGTGAGTCCAGTTTTAGATTCCGATGCTTCACTTCAGGTTTATTGTATCCCTTGGACCTGCTTATTGACGATGAAACACAGAAATTGCATCCAAATTTAATACTAATGCCACAATGCCGACTTAAGTACAAGAGGACTGACACTCTCACTTTCTATGATTTGAACCTTTCCTGTGAGTCAAGTTTTTGATTCCGATGCTTCACTTCAGGTTTACTGTACCCCTTGGACCTTCTTATTGAAGATGAAACCCAGAAATTGCACCCGAATTTAATACAAATGGCACAATGCCGACTTAAGTAGAAGAGGAATGACACTCTCACTTTCCATGATTTGAACCTCTCCTGTGAGTCCAGTTTTAGATTCCGATGCTTCACTTCAGGTTCACTGTATCCCTTGGACCTTCTTATTGACGATGAAACACAGAAATTGCATCGGAATTAAATTCAAAACGCACAATGCCGACTTAAGTAAAAGAGGACTGACACTCTCACTTTCTATGATTTGAACCTCTCCTGTGAGTCCTGTCTTAGATTCCGATGCTTCACTCCAGGTTTACTGTATCCCTAGGACCTTCTCATTGACGATGAAACACAGAAATTGCATCGGAAATAAATTCAAAAATCACAATGCCGGCTTAACTACAAGAGGACTGACACTCTCACTTTCTATGATTTGAACCTCTCCTGTGAGTCCAGTCTTAGATTCCGATGCTTCACTCCAGGTTTACTGTATCCCTTTGACCTTCTTAGTGACGATGATACACAGAAATTGCATCGGAATTTAATTCAGAAATCACAATGCCGACTTAAGTACAAGATGACTGACACTCTAACTTTCTATGATTTGTACTTCTTCTGTGAGTCCAGTTTTAGATTCCGATGCTTCACTTCAGGTTTACTGTATCCCTTGGATTTTCTTATTGACGATGAAACACAGAGTTTGCATCCGAAATTAATACAAAGGGCACAATGCCGACTCAAGTACAAGAAAACTGAAACTCTAACTTTCTATGATTTGAACCTCTTCTGTGAGTCCAGTTTTAGTTTCCGATGCTTCACTTCAGGTTTACTGTATCCCTTGGACCTTCTTGTTGACGATGAAACACAGAAATTGCATCCGAATTTAATACAAAAGGCACAATGGCGACTTAAGTAGAAGAGGACTGACACTCTCACTTTCTATGATTTGAACATCTACTGTGAGTCCTGTTTTAGATTCCGACGTTTCACTTCTGGTTTACTGTATCCCTTGGACCTTCTTATTGACGATGAAATACAGAAATTGCATCGGAATCAAATTCAAAACGCACAAAGCCGACATAAGTAAAAAAGGTCTGACACTCTCACTTTCTATGATTTGAACCTCTCCTGTGAGTCCAGTTTTAGATTCCATTGCTTCACTTCAGGTTTACTGTATCCCTTGGACCTTCTTATTGACGATGGAGCACAGAAATTGCATCGGAATTAAATTCAAAAGGCACAATGCCGACTTAAGTACAAGAGGACTGACACTCTAACTTTCTATGATTTGAACCTCTCCTGTGAGTCCAGTTTTAGATTCCGATGCTTCACTTCATGTTTACTGTATCCCTTGGACCTTCTTATTGACGATGAAACACAGAGTTTGCATCCGAATTTAATACAAAAGGCACAATGCCGACTTAAGTACAAGAGGACTGACACTCTAACTTTCTATGATTTGAACCTGTCCTGTGAGTCCAGTTTTGGATTCCGATGCGTCATTTCAGGTTTACTGTATCCCTTGGGCCTTCTTATTGACGATGAAACCCAGAAATTGCATCCGAATTTAATAAAAAAGGCACAATGGCGACTTAAGTACAAGAGGACTGACACATTCACTTTCTATGATTTGAATCTCTCCTGTGAGTCCAGTTTTTGATTCCGATGCTTCACTTCAGGTGTACTGTATCCCTTGGACCTTCTTATTGACGATGAAACACAGAAATTGCATCCGAAATTAATACAAATGCCACAATGCCGACTTAAGTACAAGAGGACTGACACTCTCACTTTCTATGATTTGAACCTCTCCAGTGAGTCCAGTTTTAGATTCCGATGCTTCTCTTCAGGTTTACTGTATACCTTGCACTTTCTTAGTGACGATGAAACACAGAAATTGCATCCGAATTCAATACAAAAGGCACAATGCCGACTTAAGTACAAGAGGACTGACATTCTAACTTCCTATGATTTGAACCTCTCCTGTCAGTCCAGTTTTAGAGTCCGATGCTTCACTTCAGGTTTACTGTATCCCTTGGACCTTCTTATTGACGATGACACACAGAAATTGCACCCGAATTTAATACAAAAGGCACAATACCGACGCAAGTACAAGAGGAGTGACATTCTAACTTTCTACGATTTGAACCTCTCCTGTGAGTCCAGTTTTAGGTTCCGATGCTTCACTTCAGGTTTATTGTATCCCTTGGACCTGCTTATTGACGATGAAACACAGAAATTGCATCCAAATTTAATACTAATGCCACAATGCCGACTTAAGTACAAGAGGACTGGCACTCTAACTTTCTATGATTTGAACTTCTTCTGTGAGTCCAGTTTTAGATTCCGATGCTTCACTTCAGGTTTACTGTATCCCTTGGACCTTCTTATTGACGATGAAACACAGAGTTTGCATCCGAAATTAATACAAAATGCACAATGCCGACTTAAGTACAAGAGGACTGACACTCTAACTTTCTATGATTTGAACCTCTCCTGTGAGTCCAGTTTTAGATTCCGATGATTTACTTAAGGTTTACTGTATCCCTTGGACCTTCTTATTGACGATGAAACACAGAAATTGCATCCGAATTTAATACAGAAGGCACAATACCGAATTAGGTACAAGAGGAGAGACACTCTATCTTTCTATGATTTGAATCTCTCCTGTGAGTCCAGTTTTAGATTCCGATGCTTCACTTCAGTTTTACTGTATCCTTTGGACCTTCTTATTGACGATGAAACACAGAAATTGCATCGGAATTAAATTCAAAAGGCACAATGCCGACCTAAGTAGAAGAGAACTGACACTCTCACTTTCTATGATTTGAACCTCTCCAGTCCAGTTTTAGATTCCGATGCTTCACTTCTGGTTTACTGTATCCCTTGGACCTTCATATTGACGAAGAAACACAGAAAATGCATCCGAATTTGATACAAATGCCACAATGCCGACATAAGTACAAGAGGACTAACGCTCTCACTGTCAATGATTTGAACCTCTCCAGTGAGTCCAGTTTTAGATTCCTATGCTTCTCTTCAGGTTTACTGTATACCTTGCACCTTCTTACTGACGATGAAACACAGAAATTGCATCCGAATTCAATACAAAAGGCACAATGCCGACTTAAGTACAAGAGGACAGACATTCTAACTTTCTTTGATTTGAACCTCTCCTGTGAGTCCAGTTTTAAAGTCCGATGCTTCACTTCAGGTTTACTGTATCCCTTGGACCTTCTTATTGGCGATGAAACACAGAAATTGCATCGGAATTAAATTCAAAACGCACAATGCCGACTTAAGTAAAAGAGGACTGACACTCTCACTTGCTATGATTTGAACCTCTCCTGTGAGTCCAGTTTTGGATTCCGATGCTTCACTTCAGGTTTACTGTATCCCTTGGACCTTCGTATTGACGATGAAACACAGAAATTGCATCCGAATTTAATACAAAAGGCACAATGCCGACTTAAGTACAAGAGGACTGACACTCTCACTTTCTATGATTTGAACCTCTCCAGTGAGTCCAGTTTTCGATTCCGATGCTTCTCTTCAGGTTTACTGTATACCTTGCACCTTCTTACTGACGATGAAACACAGAAATTGCATCCGAATTCAATACAAAAGGCACAATGCCGACTTAAGTACAAGAGGACAGACATTCTAACTTTCTATGATTTGAACCTCTCCTGTGAGTCCAGTTTTAGAGTCCGATGCTTCACTTCAGGTTTACTGTATCCCTTCGACCTTCTTATTGACGATAAATCACAGAAATTGCATCGGAATTAAATTCAAAACGCGCAATGCCGACTTAAGTAAAAGAGGACTGACACTCTCACTTTCTATGATTTGAACCTCTCCTGTGAGTCCAGTCTTAGATTCCGATGCTTCACTCCAGGTTTACTGTATCCCTTTGACCTTCTTAGTGACGATGAAACACAGAAATTGCATCGGAATTTAATTCAGAAATCACAATGCCGACTTAAGTACAAGATGACTGACACTCTAACTTTCTATGATTTGTACTTCTTCTGTGAGTCCAGTTTTAGATTCCGATGCTTCACTTCAGGTTTACTGTATCCCTTGGATTTTCTTATTGACGATGAAACACAGAGTTTGCATCCGAAATTAATACAAAGGGCACAATGCCGACTCAAGTACAAGAAAACTGAAACTCTAACTTTCTATGATTTGAACCTCTTCTGTGAGTCCAGTTTTTGTTTCCGATGCTTCACTTCAGGTTTACTGTATCCCTTGGACCTTCTTATTGACGATGAAACACAGAAATTGCATCCGAATTTAATACAAAAGGCACAATGGCGACTTAAGTAGAAGAGGACTGACACTCTCACTTTCTATGATTTGAACATCTACTGTGAGTCCTGTTTTAGATTCCGACGCTTCACGTCTGGTTTACTGTATCCCTTGGACCTTCTTATTGACAATGAAATACAGAAATTGCATCAGAATCAAATTCAAAACGCACAATGCCGACTTAAGTAAAAAAGGTCTGACACTCTCACTTTCTATGATTTGAACCTCTCCTGTGAGTCCAGTTTTAGATTCCATTGCTTCACTTCAGGTTTACTGTATCCCTTGGACCTTCTTATTGACGATGAAGCACAGAAATTGCATCGGAATTAAATTCAAAAGGCACAATGCCGACTTAAGTACAAGAGGACTGACACTCTAACTTTCTATGATTTGAAGCTCTCCTGTGAGTCCAGTTTTAGATTCCGATGCTTCACTTCATGTTTACTGTATCCCTTGGACCTTCTTATTGACGATGAAACACAGAGTTTGCATCCGAATTTAATACAAAAGGCACAATGCCGACTTAAGTACAATAGGACTGACACTCGCATTTTCTATGATTAGAACCTCTCCTGTGAGACCGGTTTTAAATTCCGATGCTTCACTTCAGGTTTACTGTGTACCTTGCACCTTCTTATTGACGATGAAACATAGAAATTGCATCGGAATTGAATACAAAAGGCACAATGCCGACTTAAGTAAAAGAGGACTGACACTCTAACTTTCTATGTTTTGAAACTCTCCTGTGAGTCCAGTTTTAGATTCCGATGCTTCACTTCAGGTTTACTGTATCCCTTGGACCTTCTTATTGACGATGAAACACAGAAATTGAATCCGAATGTAATACAAATGGCACAATGTCGACTTAAGTACAAGAGGACTGACACTCTCACTTTCTATGATTTGAACCTCTCCTGTGAGTCTAGTTTTAGATTCCGATGCTTCACTTCAGGTTTACTGTATACCTTGCTCCTTCTTATTTACGATGAAACACAGAAATTCCATCCGAATTTAGTACAAAAGGCACAATGCCGACTTAAGTACAAGAGGACTGACAGTCTAACTTTCTATGATTTGAACCTCTCCTGTGAGTCCAGTTTTAGATTCCGATGCTTCACTTCAGGTTTACTGTATACCTTTGACCTTCTTATTGACGATGAAACACAGAAATTTCATCCGAATTTATACAAATAGCACAATGCCGACTTAAGTACAAGAGGACTGACACACTCACTTTATATGATTTGAACCTCTCCTATGAGTCCAGTTTTAGATTCCGATGCTTCACTTCAGGTTTACTGTATACCTTGCACCTTCTGATTGACGATGAAACACAGAAACTGCATCGGAATTTAATACAAAAGGCACAACGCCGACTTAAGTAAAAGAGGACTGACACTCTAACTTTCTATGATTTGAACCTCTCCTGTGAGTCCAGTTTTAGATTCTTATGCTTCACTTGAGGTTTACTGTATTTCTTGGACCTTCTTATTGACGATGAAACACAGAAATTGCATCGGAATTTAATACAAAAGGCACAATGCCAACTTAAGTAAAAGAGGACTGACACTCTGACATTCTATGATATGAACCTCTCCTGCGAGTCCAGTTTTAGATTCCGATGCCTCACTTAATGTTTACTGTATCCCTTGGACCTTCTTATTGATGATGAAACACAGAAATTGCATCCGAATTTAATACAAAAGGCACAATACCAACTTAAGTACAAGAGGAGTGACACTCTCACTTTCTATGATTTGAACCTCTCCTGTGAGTCCAGTTTTAGATTCCGATGCTTCACTTCAGGTTCACTGTATCCCTTGGACCTTCTTATTGACGATGAAACACAGAAATTGCATCGAAATTAAATTCAAAACGCACAATGCCGACTTAAGTAAAAGAGGACTGACACTCTCACTTTCTATGATATGAACCTCTCCTGTTAGTCCAGTCTTAGATTCCGATGCTTCACTCCAGGTTTACTGTATCCCTTGGACGTTCTTATTGACGATGAAACACAGAAATTGCATCAGAATTAAATTCAAAAATCACAATGCCGACTTAAGTACAAGAGGATGAACACTCTAACTTTCTATGATTTGAACCTCTCCTGTGAGTCCAGTTTTAGATTCCGATGATTTACTTAAGGTTTATTGTATCCCTTGGACCTTCTTATTGACGATGAAACACAGAAATTGCATCCGAATTTAATACAAAAGGCACAATACCGAATTAGGTACAAGAGGAGAGACACTCTAACTTTCTATGATTTGAATATCTCCTGTGAGTCCAGTTTTAGATTCCGATGCTTAACTTCAGTTTTACTGTATCTTTGGACCTTCTTATTGACGATGAAACACAGAAATTGCATCGGAATTAAATTCAAAAGGCACAATGCCGACCTAAGTAGAAGAGAACTGACACTCTCACTTTCTATGATTTGAACCTCTCCTGTGAGTCCAGTTTTAGATTCCGATGCTTCACTATAGGTTTACTGTATCCCTTGGACTTTCTTATTGACAATGAAACACAGAAATAGCATCGGAATTAAATTCAAAAGGCACAATGCCGACTTAGGTACAAGAGGACTGACACTCTAATTTTCTATGATTTGAACCTCTCCTGTGAGTGCAGTTTTAGATTCCGATGCTTCACTTCAGGTTTACTGTATCCCTTGGACCTTCTAATTGACGATGAAACACAGAGTCTGCATCCGAATTTAATACAAAAGGTACAATACCGAATTAAGTACAAGAGGACAGACACTCTAACTTTCTATGATTTGATCCTCTCCTGTGAGTCCAGTTTTAGATTCCGATGCTTCCCTTCAGGTTTACTGTATCCCTTGGACCTTCTTATTGACGATGAAACACAGAAATTGCATCCGAATTTATTACAAAAATCACAATGGCGACTTAAGTACAAGAGGACTGACTATCTCACTTTCTATGATTTGAACATCTCCTGGGAGTCCAGTTTTAGATTCCGATGCTTCACTTCAGGTTTACTGTATCCCTTGGACCTTCTTATTGACGATGAAACACAGAAATTGCATCGGATTTAAATTCAAAACGCACAATGCCGACTTAAGTACAAGAGGACTGACAATCTAACTTTCCATGATTTGAACCTCTCCAGTGAGTCCGGTTTTAGATTCCGATGCTTCACTTCAGGTTTACTGTATCCCTTGGACCTTCTTATTGACGATGAAACATAGAGTTTGCATCCGAATTTAATACAAAAGGCACAATGCCGACTTAAGTGCAAGAGGACTGACACTCTCACTTTCTATGATTTCAACCTCTCCTGTGAGTCCAGTTTTAGATTCCGATGCTTCCCCTCAGGTTTACTGCATCCCTTGGACCTTCTTATTGACGATGAAACACAGAAATTGCATCCGAATTTAATACAAATGGCACAATGCCGACTTAAGTTCAAGAGGGCCGACGCTCTCACTTTCTATGATTCGAACCTCTCCTGTGAGGTCAGATTTAGATTCCGATGCTTCACTTCAGGTTTACTGTATCCCTTGGACCTTCTTATTGACGATAAAACACAGAAACCGCATCCAAATTTAATACTAATGCCACAATGCCGACTTGAGTAAAAGAGGACTGACACTCTCACTTTCTATGATTTGAACCTCTCCTGTGAGTCCAGTCTTAAATTCCGATGCTTCACTCCAGGTTTACTGTATCCCTTGGACGTTCTTATTGACGATGAAACACAGAAATTGCATCGGACTTAAATTCAAAAATCACAATGCCGACTTAAGTACAAGATGACTGACTCTCTAACTTTCTATGACTTGAAATTCTTCTGTGTGTCCAATTTTAGATTCCGATGCTTCACTTCAGGTTTACTGTATCCCTTGGACCTTCTTATTGACGATGAAACACAGAGTTTGCATCCGAAATTAATACAAAAGGCACAATGCCGACTTAAGTACAAGAGGACTGACACTCTAACTTTCTATGATTTGAATCTCTCCTGTGAGTCCAGTTTTAGATTCCGATGCTTCACTTCAGTTTTACTGTATCCTTTAGACCTTCTTATTGACGATGAAACACAGAAATTGCATCGGAATTAAATTCAAAAGGCACAATGCCGACCTAAGTGTAAGAGAACTGACACTCTCACTTTCTATGATTTGAACCTCTCCTGTGAGTCCAGTTTTAGATTCCGATGCTTCACTTCAGGTTTACTGTATCCCTTGGACTTTCTTATTGACAATGAAACACAGAAATAGCATCGGAATTAAATTCAAAAGGCACAATGCCGACTTAGGTACAAGAGGACTGACACTCTAATTTTCTATGATTTGAACCTCTCCTGTGAGTGCAGTTTTAGATTCCGATGCTTCACTTCAGGTTTACTGTATCCCTTGGACTTTCTTATTGACGATGAAACATAGAAATTGCATCCGAATTTAATACAAAAGGCACAATGGCGACTTAAGTACAAGAGCACTGACACTCTCACTTTCTATGATTTGAACCTCTCCTGTGAGTCCAGTTTTAGATTCCGATGCTTGACTTCAGGTTTACAGTTTCCCTTGGACCTTCTTATTGACGCTGAAACACAGAAATTGCATCCGAATTTAATACAAATGGCACAATGCCGACTTAAGTACAAGAGGACAGACACTCTCACTTTCTATGATTCGAACCTCTACTGTGAGGTCAGATTTAGATTCCGATGCTTCTTTCCAGGTTTACTGTATACCTTGCACCTTCTTATTAATGATGAAACACAGAAATTGCATCGGAATTAAATTCAAAAGTCACAATGCCGTCATAAGTACAAGAGGACTGACACTCTCACTTTCTATGATTTGAACCTCTCCTGTGAGTCCAGTTTTAGATTCCGATGCTTCACTTCAGGTTTACTGTATCCCTTGGACCTTCTTATTGACGATGAAACACAGAAATTGCATCCGAATTTAATACAAATGGCACAATGCCGGCTTAAGTACAAGAGGGCTGACACTCTCACTTTCTATGATTCGAACCTCTCCTGTGAGGTCAGATTTAGATTCCGATGCTTCACTTCAGGTTTACTGTATCCCTTGGACCTTCTTATTGACGATAAAACACAGAAATCGCATCCGTATTTAATACAAATGGCACAATGCCGACTTAAGTACAAGAGGACTGACACTCTCACTTTCTATGATTTGAACCTCTCCTGTGAGACCGGTTTTAAATTCCGATGCTTCATTTCAGGTTTACTGTATACCTTGCACTTTCTTATTGACGATCAAACATAGAAATTGCATCGGAATTTAATACAAAAGGCACAATGCCGACTTAAGTAAAAGAGGACTGACACTCTAACTTTCTATCATTTGAACCTCTCCTGTGAGTCCAGATTTAGATTCCGATGCTTCACTTTAGCTTTACTGTATCCCTTGGACCTTCTTATTGACGATGAAACACAGAAATTGCATCCGAATTTAATACAAATGGCACAATGTCGACTTAAGTACAAGAGGACTGACACTCTCACTATCTATGATTTGAACCTCTCCTGTGAGTCCAGTTTTAGATTCCGATGCTTCACTTCTGGTTTACTGTATACCGTGCACCTTCTTATTGACGATGAAACACAGAAATTGCATCCGAATTTAATACAAAAGGCACAATGTCGACTTAAGTAAATGAGTACTGACTCTCTAACTTTCTATGATTTGAACCTCTCCTGTGAGTCCAGTTTTAGGTTCTGATGCTTCACTTAATGTTTACTGTATCCCTTGGACCTTCTTATTGACGATGAAACACAGGAATTGCATCCGAATTTAATACAAGAGGCACAATACCGATTTAAGTACAAGAGGAGTGACACTCTAACTTTCTATGATTTGAATCTCTCCTGTGAGTCCAGTTTTTGATTCCGATGCTTCACTTCAGGTTTACTGTATCCTTTGGACCTTCTTATTGACGATGAAACACAGAAATTGCATCGGAAGTAAATTCAAAAGGCACAATGCCGACCTAAGTAGAAGAGGACTGACACTCTCACTTTCTATGATTTGAACCTCTCCTGTGAGTCCAGTTTTAGATTCCGATGCTTCACTTCAGGTTTACTGTATACCTTGCACCTTTTTATTGACGATGAAACATAGTAATTGCATCGGAATTTAATGCTAATGGCTTAATGCCGACTTAAGTAAAAGAGGACTGACACTCAAACTTTCAATGATTTGAACCTCTCCTGTGAGTCCAGTTTTAGATTCCGATGCTTCACTTCAGGTTTATTGTATCCCTTGGACATTCTTGTTGACGATAAAATACAGAAATCGCATCCGTATTTAATACAAATGGCACAATGCCAACTTAAGTACAAGAGGACTGACACTCTCACTTTCTATGATTTGAACCTCTCCTGTGAGACCGGTTTTAAATTCCGATGCTTCATTTCAGGTTTACTGTATACCTTGCACTTTCTTATTGACGATGAAACATAGAAATTGCATCGGAATTTAATACAAAAGGCACAATGTCGACTTAAGTAAATGAGTACTGACTCTCTAACTTTCTATGATTTGAACCTCTCCTGTGAGTCCAGTTTTAGGTTCTGATGCTTCACTTAATGTTTACTGTATCCCTTGGACCTTCTTATTGACGATGAAACACAGAAATTGCATCGGAATTTAATACAAAAGGCACAATGCCAACTTAAGTAAAAGAGGACTGACACTCTGACATTCTATGATATGAACCTCTCCTGCGAGTCCAGTTTTAGATTCCGATGCTTCACTTAATGTTTACTGTATCCCTTGGACCTTCTTATTGATGATGAAACACAGAAATTGCATCCGAATTTAATACAAAAGGCACAATACCAACTTAAGTACAAGAGGAGTGACACTCTCACTTTCTATGATTTGAACCTCTCCTGTGAGTCCAGTTTTAGATTCCGATGCTTCACTTCAGGTTCACTGTATCCCTTGGACCTTCTTATTGACGATGAAACACAGAAATTGCATCGAAATTAAATTCAAAACGCACAATGCCGACTTAAGTAAAAGAGGACTGACACTCTCACTTTCTATGATATGAACCTCTCCTGTTAGTCCAGTCTTAGATTCCGATGCTTCACTCCAGGTTTACTGTATCCCTTGGACGTTCTTATTGACGATGAAACACAGAAATTGCATCAGAATTAAATTCAAAAATCACAATGCCGACTTAAGTACAAGAGGATGAACACTCTAACTTTCTATGATTTGAACCTCTCCTGTGAGTCCAGTTTTAGATTCCGATGATTTACTTAAGGTTTATTGTATCCCTTGGACCTTCTTATTGACGATGAAACACAGAAATTGCATCCGAATTTAATACAAAAGGCACAATACCGAATTAGGTACAAGAGGAGAGACACTCTAACTTTCTATGATTTGAATCTCTCCTGTGAGTCCAGTTTTAGATTCCGATGCTTAACTTCAGTTTTACTGTATCTTTGGACCTTCTTATTGACGATGAAACACAGAAATTGCATCGGAATTAAATTCAAAAGGCACAATGCCGACCTAAGTAGAAGAGAACTGACACTCTCACTTTCTATGATTTGAACCTCTCCTGTGAGTCCAGTTTTAGATTCCGATGCTTCACTATAGGTTTACTGTATCCCTTGGACTTTCTTATTGACAATGAAACACAGAAATAGCATCGGAATTAAATTCAAAAGGCACAATGCAGACTTAGGTACAAGAGGACTGACACTCTAATTTTCTATGATTTGAACCTCTCCTGTGAGTGCAGTTTTAGATTCCGATGCTTCACTTCAGGTTTACTGTATCCCTTGGACCTTCTAATTGACGATGAAACACAGAGTTTGCATCCGAATTTAATACAAAAGGTACAATACCGAATTAAGTACAAGAGGACAGACACTCTAACTTTCTATGATTTGATCCTCTCCTGTGAGTCCAGTTTTAGATTCCGATGCTTCCCTTCAGGTTTACTGTATCCCTTGGACCTTCTTATTGACGATGAAACACAGAAATTGCATCCGAATTTATTACAAAAATCACAATGGCGACTTAAGTACAAGAGGACTGACTATCTCACTTTCTATGATTTGAACATCTCCTGGGAGTCCAGTTTTAGATTCCGATGCTTCACTTCAGGTTTACTGTATCCCTTGGACCTTCTTATTGACGATGAAACACAGAAATTGCATCGGATTTAAATTCAAAACGCACAATGCCGACTTAAGTACAAGAGGACTGACAATCTAACTTTCCATGATTTGAACCTCTCCAGTGAGTCCGGTTTTAGATTCCGATGCTTCACTTCAGGTTTACTGTATCCCTTGGACCTTCTTATTGACGATGAAACATAGAGTTTGCATCCGAATTTAATACAAAAGGCACAATGCCGACTTAAGTGCAAGAGGACTGACACTCTCACTTTCTATGATTTCAACCTCTCCTGTGAGTCCAGTTTTAGATTCCGATGCTTCCCCTCAGGTTTACTGCATCCCTTGGACCTTCTTATTGACGATGAAACACAGAAATTGCATCCGAATTTAATACAAATGGCACAATGCCGACTTAAGTTCAAGAGGGCCGACGCTCTCACTTTCTATGATTCGAACCTCTCCTGTGAGGTCAGATTTAGATTCCGATGCTTCACTTCAGGTTTACTGTATCCCTTGGACCTTCTTATTGACGATAAAACACAGAAACCGCATCCAAATTTAATACTAATGCCACAATGCCGACTTGAGTAAAAGAGGACTGACACTCTCACTTTCTATGATTTGAACCTCTCCTGTGAGTCCAGTCTTAAATTCCGATGCTTCACTCCAGGTTTACTGTATCCCTTGGACGTTCTTATTGACGATGAAACACAGAAATTGCATCGGACTTAAATTCAAAAATCACAATGCCGACTTAAGTACAAGATGACTGACACTCTAACTTTCTATGACTTGAAATTCTTCTGTGTGTCCAATTTTAGATTCCGATGCTTCACTTCAGGTTTACTGTATCCCTTGGACCTTCTTATTGACGATGAAACACAGAGTTTGCATCCGAAAATAATACAAAAGGCACAATGCCGACTTAAGTACAAGAGGACTGACACTCTAACTTTCTATGATTTGAATCTCTCCTGTGAGTCCAGTTTTAGATTCCGATGCTTCACTTCAGTTTTACTGTATCCTTTAGACCTTCTTATTGACGATGAAACACAGAAATTGCATCGGAATTAAATTCAAAAGGCACAATGCCGACCTAAGTGTAAGAGAACTGACACTCTCACTTTCTATGATTTGAACCTCTCCTGTGAGTCCAGTTTTAGATTCCGATGCTTCACTTCAGGTTTACTGTATCCCTTGGACTTTCTTATTGACAATGAAACACAGAAATAGCATCGGAATCAAATTCAAAAGGCACAATGCCGACTTAGGTACAAGAGGACTGACACTCTAATTTTCTATGATTTGAACCTCTCCTGTGAGTGCAGTTTTAGATTCCGATGCTTCACTTCAGGTTTACTGTATCCCTTGGACTTTCTTATTGACGATGAAACATAGAAATTGCATCCGAATTTAATACAAAAGGCACAATGGCGACTTAAGTACAAGAGCACTGACACTCTCACTTTCTATGATTTGAACCTCTCCTGTGAGTCCAGTTTTAGATTCCGATGCTTGACTTCAGGTTTACAGTATCCCTTGGACCTTCTTATTGACGCTGAAACACAGAAATTGCATCCGAATTTAATACAAATGGCACAATGCCGACTTAAGTACAAGAGGACAGACACTCTCACTTTCTATGATTCGAACCTCTCCTGTGAGGTCAGATTTAGATTCCGATGCTTCTTTCCAGGTTTACTGTATACCTTGCACCTTCTTATTAATGATGAAACACAGAAATTGCATCGGAATTAAATTCAAAAGGCACAATGCCGTCATAAGTACAAGAGGACTGACACTCTCACTTTCTATGATTTGAACCTCTCCTGTGAGTCCAGTTTTAGATTCCGATGCTACACTTCAGGTTTACTGTATCCCTTGGACCTTCTTATTGACGATGAAACACAGAAATTGCATCCGAATTTAATACAAATGGCACAATGCCGGCTTAAGTACAAGAGGGCTGACACTCTCACTTTCTATGATTCGAACCTCTCCTGTGAGGTCAGATTTAGATTCCGATGCTTCACTTCAGGTTTACTGTATCCCTTGGACCTTCTTATTGACGATAAAACACAGAAATCGCATCCGTATTTAATACAAATGGCACAATGCCGACTTAAGTACAAGAGGACTGACACTCTCACTTTCTATGATTTGAACCTCTCCTGTGAGACCGGTTTTAAATTCCGATGCTTCATTTCAGGTTTACTGTATACCTTGCACTTTCTTATTGACGATCAAACATAGAAATTGCATCGGAATTTAATACAAAAGGCACAATGCCGACTTAAGTAAAAGAGGACTGACACTCTAACTTTCTATCATTTGAACCTCTCCTGTGAGTCCAGATTTAGATTCCGATGCTTCACTTCAGCTTTACTGTATCCCTTGGACCTTCTTATTGACGATGAAACACAGAAATTGCATCCGAATTTAATACAAATGGCACAATGTCGACTTAAGTACAAGAGGACTGACACTCTCACTATCTATGATTTGAACCTCTCCTGTGAGTCCAGTTTTAGATTCCGATGCTTCACTTCTGGTTTACTGTATACCGTGCACCTTCTTATTGACGATGAAACACAGAAATTGCATCCGAATTTAATACAAAAGGCACAATGTCGACTTAAGTAAATGAGTACTGACTCTCTAACTTTCTATGATTTGAACCTCTCCTGTGAGTCCAGTTTTAGGTTCTGATGCTTCACTTAATGTTTACTGTATCCCTTGGACCTTCTTATTGACGATGAAACACAGGAATTGCATCCGAATTTAATACAAGAGGCACAATACCGATTTAAGTACAAGAGGAGTGACACTCTAACTTTCTATGATTTGAATCTCTCCTGTGAGTCCAGTTTTTGATTCCGATGCTTCACTTCAGGTTTACTGTATCCTTTGGACCTTCTTATTGACGATGAAACACAGAAATTGCATCGGAAGTAAATTCAAAAGGCACAATGCCGACCTAAGTAGAAGAGGACTGACACTCTCACTTTCTATGATTTGAACCTCTCCTGTGAGTCCAGTTTTAGATTCCGATGCTTCACTTCAGGTTTACTGTATACCTTGCACCTTTTTATTGACGATGAAACATAGTAATTGCATCGGAATTTAATGCTAATGGCTTAATGCCGACTTAAGTAAAAGAGGACTGACACTCAAACTTTCAATGATTTGAACCTCTCCTGTGAGTCCAGTTTTAGATTCCGATGCTTCACTTCAGGTTTATTGTATCCCTTGGACATTCTTGTTGACGATAAAATACAGAAATCGCATCCGTATTTAATACAAATGGCACAATGCCAACTTAAGTACAAGAGGACTGACACTCTCACTTTCTATGATTTGAACCTCTCCTGTGAGACCGGTTTTAAATTCCGATGCTTCATTTCAGGTTTACTGTATACCTTGCACTTTCTTATTGACGATGAAACATAGAAATTGCATCGGAATTTAATACAAAAGGCACAATGCCGACTTAAGTAAAAGAGGACTGACACTCTAACTTTCTATCATTTGAACCTCTCCTGTGAGTCCAGTTTTAGATTCCGATGCTTCACTTCAGCTTTACTGTATCCCTTGGACCTTCTTATTGACGATGAAACACAGAAATTGCATCCGAATTTAATACAAATGGCACAATGTCGACTTAAGTACAAGAGGACTGGCACTCTCACTTTCTATGAATTGAACCTCTCCTGTGAGTCCAGTTTTAGATTCCGATGCTTTACTTCCTTTTTACTGTAAACCGTGCACCTTCTGATTGACGATGAAACACAGAAATTGCATCGGAATTTAATACAAAAGGCACAATGCCGACTTAAGTAAATGAGGACTGACTCTCTAACTTTCTATGATTTGAACCTCTCCTGTGAGTCCAGTTTTAGATTCTGATGCTTCACTTCAGGTTTACTGTATCCCTTGGAACTTCTTATTGACGATGAAAGACAGAAATTGCATCGGAATTTAATACAAAATGCACAATGCCGACTTAAGTAAAATAGGACTGACACTCTGACATTCTATGATTTGAACCTCTCCTGCGAGTCCAATTTTTAGATTCCGATGCTTCACTTAATGTTTACTGTATCCTTTGGACCTTTTTATTGACGATGAAACACAGGAATTGCATCCGAATTTAATACAAGAGGCACAATACCGATTTAAGTACAAGAGGAGTGACACTCTAACTTTCTATGATTTGAATCTCTCCTGTGAGTCCAGTTTTTGATTCCGATGCTTCACTTCAGGTTTACTGTATCCTTTGGACCTTCTTATTGACGATGAAACACAGAAATTGCATCGGAAGTAAATTCAAAAGGCACAATGCCGACCTAAGTAGAAGAGGACTGACACTCTAACTTTCTATCATTTGAACCTCTCCTGTGAGTCCAGTTTTAGATTCCGATGCTTCACTTCAGCTTTACTGTATCCCTTGGACCTTCTTATTGACGATGAAACACAGGAATTGCATCCGAATTTAATACAAATGGCACAATGTCGACTTAAGTACAAGAGGACTGACACTCTCACTTTCTATGATTTGAACCTCTCCTGTGAGTCCAGTTTTAGATTCCGATGCTTCACTTCTGGTTTACTGTAAACCGTGCACCTTCTGATTGACGATGAAACACAGAAATTGCATCGGAATTTAATACAAAAGGCACAATGCCGACTTAAGTAAATGAGGACTGACTCTCTAACTTTCTATGATTTGAACCTCTCCTGTGAGTCCAGTTTTAGATTCTGATGCTTCACTTCAGGTTTACTGTATCCCTCGGAACTTCTTATTGACGATGAAACACAGAAATTGCATCCGAATTTAATACAAATGCCACAATGCCGACTTAAGTACAAGAGGACTGACTCACTTTCTATGATTTGAACCTTTCCTGTGATTCCAGTTTTTGATTTTGACGCTTCACTTCAGGTTTACTGTATCCCTTGGACCTTCTTATTGACGATGAAACACAGAATTTGCATCGGAATTAAAATCAATACGCACAATGACGACTTAAGTAAAAGAGGACTGACACTCTCATTTTCTATGATTTCAACCTCTCCTGTGAGTCCAGTCTTAGATTCCAATACTTCATTCCAGGTTTACTGTATCCCTTGGACCGTCTTATTGACGATGAACCACAGAAATTGCATCGGAATTAAATTCAAAAATCACAATGCAGAGTTAAGTACAAGAGGAATGACACTCTAACTTTCTATGCTTTGAACCTCTCCTGTGAGTCCAGTTTTAGATTCCGATTCTTTACTTAAGGTTTACTGTATCCCTTGGACCTTCTTATTGATGATGAAACACAGAAATTGCATCCAAATTTAATACAAAAGGCACAATACCGACTTAAGTACAAGAGGAGTGACACTCTAGTTTTCAATGATTTGAATCTCTCCTGTGGGTTCAGTTTTAAATTTCGATGCTTCACTTCAGGTTTACTGTATCCTTTGGACCTTCTTATTGACGATGAAACACTGAAATTGCATCGGAATTAAATTCAAAAGGCACAATGCCGACCTAAGTAGAAGAGGACCGACACTCTCACTTTCTATGATTTGAACCTCTCCTGTGAGTCCAGTTTTAGATTCCGCTGCCTCACTTCAGGTTTACTGTATCCCTTGGGCCTTCTTATTGACGATGAAACACAGAGTTTGCATCCAAATTTAATACAAAAGGTACAATGCCGACTTAAGTACACGAGGACTGACACTCTTACTTTCTATGATTTGAACCTCTCCTGTGAGTCTAGTTTTAGATTCCGATGTTTCACTTCAGGTTTACTTTTTCCTTGGACCTTCTTATTGACTATGAAACACAGGAATTGCATCCTAATTTAATACAAATGGCACAATGCCAACTTAAGTACAAGAGGACTGACACTCTCTCTTTCTATGATTTGAACCTCTCCTGTGAGTCCGGTTTTAAATTCCGATGCTTCACTTCAGGTTTACTGTATACCTTGCACCTTCTTATTGACGATGAAACATAGAAATTGCATCGGAATTTAATGCAAAAGCCACAATGCCGACTTAAATAAAAGAGGACTAACACTCTACGTTTCTATGATTTGAACCTCTCCTGTGAGTCCAGTTTTAGATTCCGATGCTTCACTTCAGGTTTACAGTATACCTTGCACCTTCTTATTGACGATGAAACACTGAAATTGCATTCGAATTTAATACAAAAGGCACAATGCCGACTTAAGTACAAGAGGTCTGACATTCTAACTTTCTATGATTTGAACCTCTCCTGTGAGTCCAGTTTTAGATTCCGATGCTTCACTTCAGGTTTACTGTATCCCTCGGACCTTCTTATTGACGAGGAAACACAGAAATTGCAACCGAATTTAATACAAAAGGCACAATGCCGACTTAAGTAAAAGAGGACTGACACTCTATTATTCTGTGATTTGAACCTCTCCTGCGAGTCCAGTTTTAGATTCCGATGCTTCACTTAAGGTTTACTGTATCCCTTGGACCTTGTTATTTACGATGAAACACAGAAATTGCATCCGAATTTAATACAAAAGACACAATACCGACTCAAGTACAAGAGGAGTGACACTCTCACTTTCTATGATTTGAACCTCTCCTGTGAGTCAAGTTTTAGGTTCCGATGCTTCACTTCAGTTTTACTGTATCCCTTGGACCTTCTTATTGACGATGAAACACAGAAATTTCATCCGAATTTAATACAAATGCAACAATGCCGACTTAAGTACAAGAGGACTGACACTCTCACTTTCTATGATTTGAACCTCTCCTGTGAGTCCAGTCTTAGATTCCGATGCTTCACTCCAGGTTTACTGTTTCCCTGGGACCTTCTTATCGACGATGAAACACAGAAATTGCACCCAAATTTAATACAAATGGCACAATGCTGACTTAAGTACAAGAGGACTGACAGTCTCACTTTCTATGATTTGAACCTCTCCTCTGAGTCAAGTTTCAGATTCCGATGCATCACTTCAGGTTTACTGTATCCCTTGGACCTTGTAATTGACGATGAAACACAGAGTTAGCATCCGAATTTAATACAAAAGTCACAATGCCGACTTAAGTACAAAAGGACTGACACTCTAACTTTCTATGATTTGAACCTCTCCTGTGAGTCCAGTTTTAGATCCAGAGACTTCACTTCAGGTTTACTGTATCCCTTGGACCTTCTTATTGACGATGAAACACAGAAATTGCATACGAATTTAATACAAAAGGCACAATGGCGACTTAAGTACAAGACAACTGACACTCTCACTTTCTATGATGTGAACCTCTCCTGTGAGTCCAGTTTCAGATTCCGATGCTTCACTTCAGGTTTACTGCATACCTTGCACCATCTTATTGACGATGAAACACAGAACTTGCATCGGAATTAAATTCAAAAGAACCTCTCCTATGAGTCGAGTTTTAGATCCCGATGCTTCACTTCAGGTTTACTGTATCCCTTGGACCTTTTTATTGACGATGAAACACAGAGTTTGCATCCAAATTTAATACAAAAGGTACAATGCCGACTTAAGTACAAGAGGACTGACACTCTTACTTTCTATGATTTGAACCTCTCCTGTGAGTCCAGTTTTAGATTCCGATGTTTCACTTCAGGTTTACTGTATTCCTTGGACCTTCTTATTGACTATGAAACACAGGAATTGCATCCGAATTTAATACAAATGGCACAATGTCGACTTAAGTACAAGAGGACTGACACTCTCACTTTCTATGATTTTAACCTCTCCTGTGAGTCCAGTTTTAGATTCCGATGCTTCACATCAGGTTTACAGTATACCGTGCACCTTCTTATTGACGATGAAACAGAGAAATTGCATCCGAATTTAATACAAAAGGCACAATGCCGACTTAAGTACAAGAGGACTGACATTCTAACTTTCTATGATTTGAACCTCTCCTGTGAGTCCAGTTTTAGATTCCGATGCTTCACTTCAGTTTTACTGTATGCCTTGGACCTTCTTATTGACGATGAAACACAGAAATTTCATTCGAATTTAATACAAAAGGCACAATGCCGACTTAAGTACAAGAGGTCTGACATTCTAACTTTCTATGATTTGAACCTCTAGTGTGAGTCCAGTTTTAGATTCCGATGCTTCACTTCAGGTTTACTGTATCCCTCGGACCTTCTTATTGACGAGGAAACACAGAAATTGCAACCGAATTTAATACAAAAGGCACAATGCCGACTTAAGTAAAAGAGGACTGACACTCTATTATTCTGTGATTTGAACCTCTCCTGCGAGTCCAGTTTTAGATTCCGATGCTTCACTTAAGGTTTACTGTATCCCTTGGACCTTGTTATTTACGATGAAACACAGAAATTGCATCCGAATTTAATACAAAAGACACAATACCGACTCAAGTACAAGAGGAGTGACACTCTCACTTTCTATGATTTGAACCTCTCCTGTGAGTCAAGTTTTAGGTTCCGATGCTTCACTTCAGTTTTACTGTATCCCTTGGACCTTCTTATTGACGATGAAACACAGAAATTTCATCCGAATTTAATACAAATGCAACAATGCCGACTTAAGTACAAGAGGACTGACACTCTCACTTTCTATGATTTGAACCTCTCCTGTGAGTCCAGTCTTAGATTCCGATGCTTCACTCCAGGTTTACTGTTTCCCTGGGACCTTCTTATCGACGATGAAACACAGAAATTGCACCCAAATTTAATACAAATGGCACAATGCTGACTTAAGTACAAGAGGACTGACAGTCTCACTTTCTATGATTTGAACCTCTCCTCTGAGTCAAGTTTCAGATTCCGATGCATCACTTCAGGTTTACTGTATCCCTTGGACCTTGTAATTGACGATGAAACACAGAGTTAGCATCCGAATTTAATACAAAAGTCACAATGCCGACTTAAGTACAAAAGGACTGACACTCTAACTTTCTATGATTTGAACCTCTCCTGTGAGTCCAGTTTTAGATCCAGAGACTTCACTTCAGGTTTACTGTATCCCTTGGACCTTCTTATTGACGATGAAACACAGAAATTGCATACGAATTTAATACAAAAGGCACAATGGCGACTTAAGTACAAGACAACTGACACTCTCACTTTCTATGATGTGAACCTCTCCTGTGAGTCCAGTTTCAGATTCCGATGCTTCACTTCAGGTTTACTGCATACCTTGCACCATCTTATTGACGATGAAACACAGAACTTGCATCGGAATTAAATTCAAAAGAACCTCTCCTATGAGTCGAGTTTTAGATCCCGATGCTTCACTTCAGGTTTACTGTATCCCTTGGACCTTTTTATTGACGATGAAACACAGAGTTTGCATCCAAATTTAATACAAAAGGTACAATGCCGACTTAAGTACAAGAGGACTGACACTCTTA
Organism: Schistocerca americana; assembly: GCF_021461395.2. Taxonomy (NCBI): domain Eukaryota; kingdom Metazoa; phylum Arthropoda; class Insecta; order Orthoptera; family Acrididae; genus Schistocerca; species Schistocerca americana. The sequence continues at coordinate 8,017,577 of NC_060128.1, read as the reverse complement.
CTTTCTATGATTTGAACCTCTCCTGTGAGTCCAGTTTTAGATTCCGATGTTTCACTTCAGGTTTACTGTATTCCTTGGACCTTCTTATTGACTATGAAACACAGGAATTGCATCCGAATTTAATACAAATGACACAATGCCAACTTAAGTACAAGAGGACTGACACTCTCTCTTTCTATGATTTGAACTTCTCCTGTGAGTCCGGTTTCAAACTGCGATGCTTCACTTCAGGATTACTGTATACCTTGCACCTTCTTATTGACGATGAAACATAGAAATTGCATCGAAATTTAATGCAAAATCCACAATGCCGACTTAAATAAAAGAGGACTAACACTCTAACTTTCTATGATTTGAACCTCTCCTGTGAGTCCAGTTTTAGATTCCGATGCTTCACTTCAGGTTTACTGTATTCCTTGGACCTTCTTATTGACGATGAAACACAGAAATTGCATCCGAATTTAATACAAATGGCACAATGTCGACTTAAGTACAAGAGGACTGACACTCTCACTTTCTATGATTTTAACCTCTCCTGTGAGTCCAGTTTTAGATTCCGATGCTTCACATCAGGTTTACAGTATACCGTGCACCTTCTTATTGACGATGAAACAGAGAAATTGCATCCGAATTTAATACAAAAGGCACAATGCCGACTTAAGTACAAGAGGACTGACATTCTAACTTTCTATGATTTGAACCTCTCCTGTGAGTCCAGTTTTAGATTCCGATGCTTCACTTCAGTTTTACTGTATGCCTTGGACCTTCTTATTGACGATGAAACACAGAAATTTCATCCGAATTTAATACAAATGCAACAATGCCGACTTAAGTACAAGAGGACTGACACTCTCACTTACTATGAGTTGAGCCTCTCCTGTGAGTCCAGTTTTAGATTCCGATGCTCTACTTCAGGGCTACTGTATCCCTTGGACCTTCTTATTGACGATGAAACACAGAAATTGCATCCGAATTTAATACAAAAGGCACAATACCGACTTAAGTACAAGAGGAGTGACACTCTAACATTCTATGATTTGAACCTCTCCTGTGAGTCCAGTATTAGATTCCGATGCTTCACTTCTGGTTTACTGTAAACCGTGCACCTTCTGATTGACGATGAAACACAGAAATTGCATCGGAATTTAATACAAAAGGCACAATGCCGACTTAAGTAAATGAGGACTGACTCTCTAACTTTCTATGATTTGAACCTCTCCTGTGAGTCCAGTTTTAGATTCTGATGCTTCACTTCAGGTTTACTGTATCCCTCGGAACTTCTTATTGACGATGAAACACAGAAATTGCATCCGAATTTAATACAAATGCCACAATGCCGACTTAAGTACAAGAGGACTGACTCACTTTCTATGATTTGAACCTTTCCTGTGATTCCAGTTTTTGATTTTGATGCTTCACTTCAGGTTTACTGTATCCCTTGGACCTTCTTATTGACGATGAAACACAGAATTTGCATCGGAATTAAAATCAATACGCACAATGACGACTTAAGTAAAAGAGGACTGACACTCTCATTTTCTATGATTTCAACCTCTCCTGTGAGTCCAGTCTTAGATTCCAATACTTCATTCCAGGTTTACTGTATCCCTTGGACCGTCTTATTGACGATGAACCACAGAAATTGCATCGGAATTAAATTCAAAAATCACAATGCAGAGTTAAGTACAAGAGGAATGACACTCTAACTTTCTATGCTTTGAACCTCTCCTGTGAGTCCAGTTTTAGATTCCGATTCTTTACTTAAGGTTTACTGTATCCCTTGGACCTTCTTATTGATGATGAAACACAGAAATTGCATCCAAATTTAATACAAAAGGCACAATACCGACTTAAGTACAAGAGGAGTGACACTCTAGTTTTCTATGATTTGAATCTCTCCTGTGGGTTCAGTTTTAAATTTCGATGCTTCACTTCAGGTTTACTGTATCCTTTGGACCTTCTTATTGACGATGAAACACTGAAATTGCATCGGAATTAAATTCAAAAGGCACAATGCCGACCTAAGTAGAAGAGGACCGACACTCTCACTTTCTATGATTTGAACCTCTCCTGTGAGTCCAGTTTTAGATTCCGCTGCCTCACTTCAGGTTTACTGTATCCCTTGGGCCTTCTTATTGACGATGAAACACAGAGTTTGCATCCAAATTTAATACAAAAGGTACAATGCCGACTTAAGTACAAGAGGACTGACACTCTTACTTTCTATGATTTGAACCTCTCCTGTGAGTCCAGTTTTAGATTCCGATGTTTCACTTCAGGTTTACTTTTTCCTTGGACCTTCTTATTGACTATGAAACACAGGAATTGCATCCGAATTTAATACAAATGGCACAATGCCAACTTAAGTACAAGAGGACTGACACTCTCTCTTTCTATGATTTGAACCTCTCCTGTGAGTCCGGTTTTAAATTCCGATGCTTCACTTCAGGTTTACTGTATACCTTGCACCTTCTTATTGACGATGAAACATAGAAATTGCATCGGAATTTAATGCAAAAGCCACAATGCCGACTTAAATAAAAGAGGACTAACACTCTACCTTTCTATGATTTGAACCTCTCCTGTGAGTCCAGTTTTAGATTCCGATGCTTCACTTCAGGTTTACAGTATACCTTGCACCTTCTTATTGACGATGAAACACTGAAATTGCATTCGAATTTAATACAAAAGGCACAATGCCGACTTAAGTACAAGAGGTCTGACATTCTAACTTTCTATGATTTGAACCTCTCCTGTGAGTCCAGTTTTAGATTCCGATGCTTCACTTCAGGTTTACTGTATCCCTCGGACCTTCTTATTGACGAGGAAACACAGAAATTGCAACCGAATTTAATACAAAAGGCACAATGCCGACTTAAGTAAAAGAGGACTGACACTCTATTATTCTGTGATTTGAACCTCTCCTGCGAGTCCAGTTTTAGATTCCGATGCTTCACTTAAGGTTTACTGTATCCCTTGGACCTTGTTATTTACGATGAAACACAGAAATTGCATCCGAATTTAATACAAAAGACACAATACCGACTCAAGTACAAGAGGAGTGACACTCTCACTTTCTATGATTTGAACCTCTCCTGTGAGTCAAGTTTTAGGTTCCGATGCTTCACTTCAGTTTTACTGTATCCCTTGGACCTTCTTATTGACGATGAAACACAGAAATTTCATCCGAATTTAATACAAATGCAACAATGCCGACTTAAGTACAAGAGGACTGACACTCTCACTTTCTATGATTTGAACCTCTCCTGTGAGTCCAGTCTTAGATTCCGATGCTTCACTCCAGGTTTACTGTTTCCCTGGGACCTTCTTATCGACGATGAAACACAGAAATTGCACCCAAATTTAATACAAATGGCACAATGCTGACTTAAGTACAAGAGGACTGACAGTCTCACTTTCTATGATTTGAACCTCTCCTCTGAGTCAAGTTTCAGATTCCGATGCATCACTTCAGGTTTACTGTATCCCTTGGACCTTGTAATTGACGATGAAACACAGAGTTAGCATCCGAATTTAATACAAAAGTCACAATGCCGACTTAAGTACAAAAGGACTGACACTCTAACTTTCTATGATTTGAACCTCTCCTGTGAGTCCAGTTTTAGATCCAGAGACTTCACTTCAGGTTTACTGTATCCCTTGGACCTTCTTATTGACGATGAAACACAGAAATTGCATACGAATTTAATACAAAAGGCACAATGGCGACTTAAGTACAAGACAACTGACACTCTCACTTTCTATGATGTGAACCTCTCCTGTGAGTCCAGTTTCAGATTCCGATGCTTCACTTCAGGTTTACTGCATACCTTGCACCATCTTATTGACGATGAAACACAGAACTTGCATCGGAATTAAATTCAAAAGAACCTCTCCTATGAGTCGAGTTTTAGATCCCGATGCTTCACTTCAGGTTTACTGTATCCCTTGGACCTTTTTATTGACGATGAAACACAGAGTTTGCATCCAAATTTAATACAAAAGGTACAATGCCGACTTAAGTACAAGAGGACTGACACTCTTACTTTCTATGATTTGAACCTCTCCTGTGAGTCCAGTTTTAGATTCCGATGTTTCACTTCAGGTTTACTGTATTCCTTGGACCTTCTTATTGACTATGAAACACAGGAATTGCATCCGAATTTAATACAAATGACACAATGCCAACTTAAGTACAAGAGGACTGACACTCTCTCTTTCTATGATTTGAACTTCTCCTGTGAGTCCGGTTTCAAACTGCGATGCTTCACTTCAGGATTACTGTATACCTTGCACCTTCTTATTGACGATGAAACATAGAAATTGCATCGAAATTTAATGCAAAATCCACAATGCCGACTTAAATAAAAGAGGACTAACACTCTAACTTTCTATGATTTGAACCTCTCCTGTGAGTCCAGTTTTAGATTCCGATGCTTCACTTCAGGTTTACTGTATTCCTTGGACCTTCTTATTGACGATGAAACACAGAAATTGCATCCGAATTTAATACAAATGGCACAATGTCGACTTAAGTACAAGAGGACTGACACTCTCACTTTCTATGATTTTAACCTCTCCTGTGAGTCCAGTTTTAGATTCCGATGCTTCACATCAGGTTTACAGTATACCGTGCACCTTCTTATTGACGATGAAACAGAGAAATTGCATCCGAATTTAATACAAAAGGCACAATGCCGACTTAAGTACAAGAGGACTGACATTCTAACTTTCTATGATTTGAACCTCTCCTGTGAGTCCAGTTTTAGATTCCGATGCTTCACTTCAGTTTTACTGTATGCCTTGGACCTTCTTATTGACGATGAAACACAGAAATTTCATCCGAATTTAATACAAATGCAACAATGCCGACTTAAGTACAAGAGGACTGACACTCTCACTTACTATGAGTTGAGCCTCTCCTGTGAGTCCAGTTTTAGATTCCGATGCTCTACTTCAGGGCTACTGTATCCCTTGGACCTTCTTATTGACGATGAAACACAGAAATTGCATCCGAATTTAATACAAAAGGCACAATACCGACTTAAGTACAAGAGGAGTGACACTCTAACATTCTATGATTTGAACCTCTCCTGTGAGTCCAGTATTAGATTCCGAAGCTTCACTTCAGGTTTACTGTATCCCTTGGACCTTCTTATTGACGATGAAACACAGAAATTGCATCCGAATTTAATACAAAAGGCACAATGGCGACATAAGTACAAGACTACTGACACTCTCAATTTCTATGATGTGAACCTCTCCTGTGAGTCCAGTTTCAGATTCCGATGCTTCACTTCAGGTTTACTGCATACCTTGCACCTTCTTATTGACGATGAAACACAGAAATTGCATCGGAATTAAATTCAAAATGCACAATACCGACTTAAGTACAAGAGGACTGACACTCTCAGTTTCTATGATTTGAACCTCTCCTATGAGTCCAGATTTAGATCCCGATGCTTCACTTCAGGTTTACTGTATCCCTTGGACCTTTTTATTGACGATGAAACACAGAGTTTGCATCCAAATTTAATACAAAAGGTACGATGCCGACTTAAGTACAAGAGGACCTACACTCTTACTTTCTATGATTTGAACCTCTCCTGTGAGTCCAGCTTAAGATTCCGATGTTTCACTTCAGGTTTACTGTATTCCTTGGACCTTCTTATTGACGATGAAACATAGAGATTGCATCGGAATTTAATGCAAAAGCCACAATGCCGACTTAAATAAAAGAGGACTAACACTCTAACTTTCTATGATTTGAACCTCCGCTGTGAGTCCAGTTTTAGATTCCGATGCTTCACTTCAGATTTACTGTATCCCTTGGACCTTCTTATTGACGATGAAACACAGAAATTGCATCCGAATTTAATACAGAAAGCACAATGCCGACTGAAGTATAAAAGGATTGACACTCTCACTTTGTATGATTTGAACCTCTCCTGTGAGTCCAGTTTTCGATTCCGATGCTTCACTTCAGGTTCACTGTATCCCTCGGACCTTCTTATTGACGATGAAACACAGAAATTGCATTCGAATTTAATACAAAAGGCACAATGCCGACTTAAGTTAAAGAGGGCTGACACTCTAACATTCTATGATTTGAACCTCTCCTGCGAGTTCAGTTTTAGATTCCGATGCTTCACTTAAGGTTTACTGTATTCCTTGGACCTTCTTATTGACGATGAAACACAGAAATTGCATCCGAATTTAATACAAAAGGCACAATACGGACTTAAGTACAAGAGGAGTGACACTCTAACATTCTATGATTCTAATCTCTCCTATGAGTCCAGATTTAGATTCCGATGCTTCACTTCAGGTTTACTGTATCCCTTGGACCTTCTTACTGACGATGAAACACAGATTTTGCATCCGAATTTAATACAAAGGGCACAATACCGACTTAAGTGCAGGAGGAGTGAAACTCTAACTTTCTATGCTTTGAACCTCTCCTGTGAGTCCAGTTTTAGATTCCGATGCTTAACTTCAGGTTTACTGTATCCCTTGGACCTTCTTATTGACGATGAAACACAGAAATTGCATCCGAATTTAATACAAATGGCACAATGTCGACTTAAGTACAAGAGGACTAACACTCTCACTTTCTATTACTTGAACCTCTCCTGTGAGTCCAGTTTTAGATTCCGATGCTTCACTTCAATGTTACTGCATACCTTGCACCTTCTTATTGACGATGGAACACAGAAATTGCATCGGAATTAAATTCAAAAGGCACAATGCCGACTTAAGTGCAAGAGGACTGACAGTATAACATTCTATGATTCGAACCTCCCAGTGAGTCCAGTTTTAGATTCCGATGCTTCACTTCAGGTTTGCTGTATCCCTTGGACCTTCTTATTGACGATGAAACACTGAAATTGCATCCGAATTTAATACAAAGGGCACAATACCGATTTAAGTGCAGGAGGAGTGACACTCTAACTTTCTAGGATTTGAACCTCTCCTGTGAGTCCAGTTTTACATTCCGATGCTTCACTTCAGGTTTACTGTATCCCTTGGATCTTCTTATAGACGATTAATCACAGAAATTGCATCCGAATTTAATACAAATGGCACAATGCCGACTTAAGTACTAGAGGATTGACACTCTCACTTTCTATGAGTTGAGCCTCTCCTGTGAGTCCAGTTTTAGATTCCGATGCTCTACTTCAGGGCTAGTGTATCCCTTGGACCTTCTTATTGACGATGAAACACAGAAATTGCATCCGAATTTTATACAAAAGGCACAATACACACTTAAGTACAAGAGGAGTGACACTCTAACATTATATGATTTGAATCTCTCCTATGACTCCAGATTTAGATTCCGATGCTTCACTTTAGGTTTACTGTATCCCTTGGACCTACCTATTGACGATTAAACACAGATTTTGCATCCGAATTTAATACAAAGGGCACAATACCGACTTAAGTACAGGTGGAGTGAAACGCTAACTTTCTATGCTTTGAACCTCTGCTGTGAGTCCAGTTTTAGATTCCGATGCTTAACTTCAGGTTTTTTGTATCTCTTGGACCTTCTTATTGACGATGAAACACAGAAATTGCATCCGAATTTAATACACAAGGCTCAATGCCGACTTAATTAAAAGAGGACTGACACTCTAACATTCTATGATTTGAACCTCTCTTGCGAGTCCAGTTTTAGATTCCGATGCTTCACTTAAGGTTTACTGTATCCCTTGGACCTTCGTATTGACGATGAAACACAGAAATTGCATCCGAATTTAATACAAAAGGCACAATACCGACTTAAGTACAAGAGGAGTGACACTCTAACCTTCTATGACTTGAATCTCTCCTGTGAGTCCAGTTTTAGGTTCCGATGCTTCACTTCAGGTTTACTGCATCCCTTGGACCTTCTTATTGACGATGAATCACAGATATTGCATCCGAATTTAATACAAATGGCATAATGCCGACTTAGGTACAAGAGGACTCATACTCTCTCTTTCTATGATTTGAACCTCTCCTGTGAGTCCAGTTTTAGATTCCGATGCTTCACTTCAGGTTTACTGCATACCTTGCACCTTCTTATTGACGAAGAAACACAGAAATTGCATCGGAATTAAATTAAAAAAGCACAATGCCGACTTAAGTACAAGAGGACTGACACTCTAACTTTCTATGATTTGAACCTCTCCTGTGAGTCCAGTTTTAGATTCCGATGCTTCATTTCAGGTTTACTGTATCCCTTGGACCTTCTTCCTGACGATGAAACACAGAAATTGCATCCGAATTTAATACAAAAGGCACAATGCCGACTTAAGTACAAGAGGACTGACGCTCTCACTTTCTATGATTTGAACCTCTCCTGCGAGTCCAGTTTTAGATTGCGATGCTTCACTTCAGATTTACTGTATCCCTTGGACCTTCTTATTGATGATGAAACACAGAAATAGCATCCGAATTTAATACAGAAAGCACAATGCCGACTGAAGTATAAAAGGATTGACACTCTCACTTTAAATGATTTAAACCTCTCCTGTGAGTCCATTTTTCGATTCCGATGCTTCACTTCAGGTTTGCTGTATCCCTTGGACCTTCTTATTGACGATGAAACACAGAAATTGCATCCGAATTTAATACAAAAGGCACAATGCCGACATAAGTACAAGAGGACTGACACTCTAACTTTCTATGATTTGAACTTCTCCTGTGAGTCCGGTTTTAGATTACGATGCTTCACTTCAGGTTTACTGATTGCCTTGGACCTTCTTGTTGACAATGAAACACAGATATTGCATCCAAATTTGATAAAAAAGGCACAATGCCGACTTAAGTACAAGAGGACTGACACTCTAACATTCTATGATTTGAACCTCTTCTGTGAGTCCAGTTTTGGTTTCCGATGCTTCACTTAAGGTTTACTGTATTCCTTGGACCTTCTTATTGACGATGAAACACAGAAATTGCATTCGAATTTAATACAAAAGGCACAATGGCGACTTAAGTACAAGAGGACTGACACTCTAACTTTCTATGATTTAAACCTCTCCTGTGAGTCCGGTTTTAGATTCCGATGCTTCACTTCAGGTTTACTGTATCCTTTGGACCTTCTTTTTGACGAAGAAACACAGAAATTGCATCGGAATTAAATTCAAAAGGCACAATGCCGACCTAAGTAGAAGAGGACTGACACTCTCACTTTCTATGATTTGAACCTCTCCTGTGAGACCAGTTTTAGATTCCGATGCTTCACTTCAGGTTTACTGTATCCCTTGGACCTTCTTACTGACGATGAAACACAGAAATTGCACCCAAATTTAATACAAATGGCACAATGCCGACTTAAGTACAAGAGGACTGACACTCTCACTTTCTATGATTTGTACCTCTCCTCTGAGTCCAGTTTCAGATTCCGATGCATCACTTCAGGTTTACTGTATCCCTTGGACCTTCTAATTGACGATGAAACGCAGAGTTAGCATCCGAATTTAATACGAAAGTCACAATGCCGACTTAAGTACAAAAGGACTGACACTCTAACTTTCTATGATTTGAACCTCTTCTGTGAGTCCAGTTTTGGTTTCCGATGCTTCACTTAAGGTTTACTGTATTCCTTGGACCTTCTTATTGACGATGAAACACAGAAATTGCATTCGAATTTAATACACAATGCACAATGCCGACTTAAGTATAAGAAGACTGACACTCCAACTTTCTATGATTTGAACCTCTCCTGTGAGACCAGTTTTAGATTCCGATGCTTCACTTCAGGTTTACTGTATCCCTTGGACCTTCTTGTTGACGATGAAACACAGAAATTGCATCCGAATTAAATACAAAAGGCACTATGCCGACATAAGTGCAAGAGGACTGACACTCTAACTTTCTATGATTTAAACCTCTCCTGTGAGTCCGGTTTCAGATACCGATGCTTCACTTCAGGTTTACTGTATCCTTTGGACCTTCTTATTGACGATGAAACACAGAAATTGCATCGGAATTAAATTCAAAAGGCACAATGCCGACCTAAGTAGAAGAGGACTGACACTCTCACTTTCTATGATTTGAACCTCTCCTGTGAGTCCAGTTTTAGATTCCGATGCTTCACTTCAGGTTTACTGTATCCCTTGGACCTTCTTATTGACGATGAAACACAGAAATTGCACCCAAATTTAATACAAATGGCACAATGCCGACTTAAGTACAAGAGGACTGACACTCTCACTTTCTATGATTTGAACCTGTCCTCTGAGTCCAGTTTCAGATTCCGATGCATCACTTCAGGTTTACTGTATCCCTAGGACCTTCTAATTGACGATGAAACACAGAATTAGCATCCGAAATTAATACAAAAGTCACAATGCCGACATAAGTACAAAAGGACTGACACCCTAACTTTCTATGATTTGAACCTCTCCTGTGAGTCCAGTTTTAGATCCCGAGGCTTCACTTCAGGTTTACTGTATCCCTTGGACCTTCTTATTGACGATGAAACACAGAAATTGCATCCGAATTTAATACAAATGGCACAATGTCGACTTAAGTACAAGAGGACTAACACTCTCACTTTCTATAACTTGAACCTCTCCTCTGAGTCCAGTTTCAGATTCCGATGCATCACTTCAGGTTTACTGTATCCCTTGGACCTTCTAATTGACGATGAAACACAGAGTTGGCATCCGAATTTAATACAAAAGTCACAATGCCGACTTAAGTACAAAAGGACTGACACTCTAACTTTCTACGATTTGAACCTCTCCTGTGAGTCCAGTTTTAGATCCCGAGGCTTCACTTCAGGTTTACTGTATCCCTTGGACCTTCTTATTGACGATGAAACACAGAAATTGCATCCGAATTTAATACAAATGGCACAATGTCGACTTAAGTACAAGAGGACTAACACTCTCACTTTCTATAACTTGAACCTCTCCTGTGAGTCCAGTTTTAGATTCCGATGCTTCAATTCAGTGTTACTGCATACCTTGCACCTTCTTATTGACGATGAAACACAGAAATTGCATCCGAATTTAATACAAAGTTCACAATACCGACTTAAGTACAGGAAGAGTGAAACTCTAACTTTCTATGGTTTGAAATTCTCCTGTGAGTCCAGTTTTAGATTCCGATGCTTCACTTCAGGTTTACTGTATCCCTTGCACCTTCTAATTGACGATGAAACACAGAAATTGCATCGGAATTAAATTCAAAAGGCACAATGCCGACTTAAGTGCAAGAGGACTGACACTCTAAGTTTCTATGATATGAACCACCCAGTGAGTCCAGTTTTAGATTCCGATGCTTCACTTCAGGTTTGCTGTATCCCTTGGACCTTCTTATTGACGATGAAACACAGAAATTGCATCCGAATTTAATACAAAGGGCACATTACCGATTTAAGTGCTGGAGGAGTGACACTCTAACTTTCTAGAATTTGAACCTCTCCTGTGAGTCCAGTTTTACATTCCGATGCTTCACTTCAGGTTTACTGTATCCCTTGGATCTTCTTATAGACGATTAAACACAGAAGTTGCATCCGAATTTAATACAAATGGCACAATGCCGACTTAAGTACAAGAGAATTGACACTCTCACTTTCTATGATTTGAACCTCTCCTGTGAGTCCAGTTTTAGATTCCGATGCTCTACTTCAGGTCTACTGTATCCCTTGGACCTTCTTATTGACGATGAAGCACAGAAATTGCATCCGCATTTAATACAAAGTTCACAATACCGACTTAAGTACAGGAGGAGTGACACTCTAACTTTCTATGGTTTGAACCTCTCCTGTGAGTCCTGTTTTAGATTCCGATGCTTCACTTCAGGTTTACTGTATCCCTTGGACCTTCCTATTGACGATGAAACACAGAAATTGCATCCGAATTTAATACAAATGGCACAATGGCGACTTACGTACAAGAGGACTCACACTCTCACTTTCTATGATTTGAACTTCTCCTGTGAGTCCAGTTTCAGATTCCCATGCTTCACTTCAGGGTTACTGCATACCTTGCACCTTCTTATTCACGATGAAACACAGAAATTGCATCGGAATTAAATTCAAATGGCACAATGCCGAATTAAGTGCAAGAGGACTGACACTCTAACTTTCTATGATTCGAACCTCCCAGTGAGTCAAGTTTTAGATTCCGATGCTTTACTTCAGGTTTGCTGTATCCCTTGGACTTTCTTATTGACGATGAAACACAGAAATTGCATCCGAATTTAATACAAAGGGCACAATACCGATTTAAGTGCAGGAGGAGTGACATTCTAACTTTCAATGATTTGAACCTCTCCTGTGAGTCCAGTTTCAGATTCCGATGCTTCACTACAGGGTTACTGCATACCTTGCACCTTCTTATTGACGATGAAACACAGAAATTGCATCGGAATTAAAATCAAAAGGCACAATGACGACTTAAGTACAAGAGAACTGACACTCTCACTTTCTATGATTTGAACCTCTCCTGTGAGTCCAGTTTTAGATTTCGATGCTTCAATTTAGGTTTACTGTACCCCTTGGCCCTTCTTATTGACGAATAAATATAGAAATTGCTTCGGAATTAAATTCAAAAGGCAAAATGCCGACTTAAGTACAAGGGAACTGACACTCTAACATTCTATGATTTGAACCTCTCCTGTGAGCCCAGTTTTAGATTCCGATGCTTCACTTCTGGTTTACTGTACACCTTGGACCTTCTTATTGACGATGAAACACAGAAATTGCATCCGAATTTAATACAAAAGGCACAATGCCGACTTAAGAACAAGAGGACTGACACTCTCACTTTCTATGATTTGAGCCTCTCCTGTGAGTCCAGTTTTAGATTCCGATGCTCTACTTCAGGTCTACTGTATCCCTTGGACCTTCTTATTGACGATGAAACACAGAAATTGCATCCGAATTTAATACAAAGGGCACATTACCGATTTAAGTGCTGGAGGAGTGACACTCTAACTTTCTAGAATTTGAACCTCTCCTGTGAGTCCAGTTTTAGATTTCGATGCTTCAATTCAGGTTTACTGTACCCCTTGGACCTTCTTCTCTACGATGAATCACAGAAATTGCATCGGAATTAAATTCAAAAGGCACAATGCCGACTTAAGTACAAGAGAACTGACACTCTAACTTTCTGTGATTTGAACCTCTCCTGTCAGTCCAGTTTTAGATTCCGATGCTTCACTTCTGGTTTACTGTATCCCTTAGACCTTCTTATTGACGATGAAACACAGATATTGCATCCGAATTTAATACAAAATTCACAATGCCGACTTAAGTACAAGAGGACTCACACTCTCACTTTCTATGATTTGAACCTCTCCTTTGAGTCCAGTTTCAGATTCCGATGCATCACTTCAGGTTTACTGTATCCCTTGGACCTTCTAATTGACGATGAAACACAGAGTTAGCATCCGAATTTAATACAAAAGTCACAATGCCGACTTAAGTACAAAAGGACTGACACTCTAACTTTCTACGATTTGAACCTCTCCTGTGAGTCCAGTTTTAGATCCCGAGGCTTCACTTCAGGTTTACTGTATCCCTTGGACCTTCTTATTGACGATGAAACACAGAAATTGCATCCGAATTTAATACAAATGGCACAATGTCGACTTAAGTACAAGAGGACTAACACTCTCACTTTCTATAACTTGAACCTCTCCTGTGAGTCCAGTTTTAGATTCCGATGCTTCAATTCAGTGTTACTGCATACCTTGCACCTTCTTATTGACGATGAAACACAGAAATTGCATCCGAATTTAATACAAAGTTCACAATACCGACTTAAGTACAGGAAGAGTGAAACTCTAACTTTCTATGGTTTGAAATTCTCCTGTGAGTCCAGTTTTAGATTCCGATGCTTCACTTCAGGTTTACTGTATCCCTTGCACCTTCTAATTGACGATGAAACACAGAAATTGCATCGGAATTAAATTCAAAAGGCACAATGCCGACTTAAGTGCAAGAGGACTGACACTCTAAGTTTCTATGATATGAACCACCCAGTGAGTCCAGTTTTAGATTCCGATGCTTCACTTCAGGTTTGCTGTATCCCTTGGACCTTCTTATTGACGATGAAACACAGAAATTGCATCCGAATTTAATACAAAGGGCACATTACCGATTTAAGTGCTGGAGGAGTGACACTCTAACTTTCTAGAATTTGAACCTCTCCTGTGAGTCCAGTTTTACATTCCGATGCTTCACTTCAGGTTTACTGTATCCCTTGGATCTTCTTATAGACGATTAAACACAGAAATTGCATCCGAATTTAATACAAATGGCACAATGCCGACTTAAGTACAAGAGAATTGACACTCTCACTTTCTATGATTTGAACCTCTCCTGTGAGTCCAGTTTTAGATTCCGATGCTCTACTTCAGGTCTACTGTATCCCTTGGACCTTCTTATTGACGATGAAGCACAGAAATTGCATCCGCATTTAATACAAAGTTCACAATACCGACTTAAGTACAGGAGGAGTGACACTCTAACTTTCTATGGTTTGAACCTCTCCTGTGAGTCCTGTTTTAGATTCCGATGCTTCACTTCAGGTTTACTGTATCCCTTGGACCTTCCTATTGACGATGAAACACAGAAATTGCATCCGAATTTAATACAAATGGCACAATGGCGACTTACGTACAAGAGGACTCACACTCTCACTTTCTATGATTTGAACTTCTCCTGTGAGTCCAGTTTCAGATTCCCATGCTTCACTTCAGGGTTACTGCATACCTTGCACCTTCTTATTCACGATGAAACACAGAAATTGCATCGGAATTAAATTCAAATGGCACAATGCCGAATTAAGTGCAAGAGGACTGACACTCTAACTTTCTATGATTCGAACCTCCCAGTGAGTCAAGTTTTAGATTCCGATGCTTTACTTCAGGTTTGCTGTATCCCTTGGACTTTCTTATTGACGATGAAACACAGAAATTGCATCCGAATTTAATACAAAGGGCACAATACCGATTTAAGTGCAGGAGGAGTGACATTCTAACTTTCAATGATTTGAACCTCTCCTGTGAGTCCAGTTTCAGATTCCGATGCTTCACTACAGGGTTACTGCATACCTTGCACCTTCTTATTGACGATGAAACACAGAAATTGCATCGGAATTAAAATCAAAAGGCACAATGACGACTTAAGTACAAGAGAACTGACACTCTCACTTTCTATGATTTGAACCTCTCCTGTGAGTCCAGTTTTAGATTTCGATGCTTCAATTTAGGTTTACTGTACCCCTTGGACCTTCTTATTGACGAATAAATATAGAAATTGCTTCGGAATTAAATTCAAAAGGCAAAATGCCGACTTAAGTACAAGGGAACTGACACTCTAACATTCTATGATTTGAACCTCTCCTGTGAGCCCAGTTTTAGATTCCGATGCTTCACTTCTGGTTTACTGTACACCTTGGACCTTCTTATTGACGATGAAACACAGAAATTGCATCCGAATTTAATACAAAAGGCACAATGCCGACTTAAGAACAAGAGGACTGACACTCTCACTTTCTATGATTTGAGCCTCTCCTGTGAGTCCAGTTTTAGATTCCGATGCTCTACTTCAGGTCTACTGTATCCCTTGGACCTTCTTATTGACGATGAAACACAGAAATTGCATCCGCATTTAATACAAAGTTCACAATACCGACTTAAGTACAGGAGGAGTGACACCCTAACTTTCTATGGTTTGAACCTCTCCTGTGAGTCCAGTTTTAGATTCCGATGCTTCACTTCAGGTTTACTGTATCCCTTGGACCTTCCTATTGACGATGAAAGACAGAAATTGCATCCGAATTTAATACAAATGGCACAATGTCGACTTACGTACAAGAGGACTGACACTCTCACTTTCTATGATTTGAACCTCTCCTGTGAGTCCAGTTTTAGATTTCGATGCTTCAATTCAGGTTTACTGTACCCCTTGGACCTTCTTCTCTACGATGAATCACAGAAATTGCATCGGAATTAAATTCAAAAGGCACAATGCCGACTTAAGTACAAGAGAACTGACACTCTAACTTTCTGTGATTTGAACCTCTCCTGTCAGTCCAGTTTTAGATTCCGATGCTTCACTTCTGGTTTACTGTATCCCTTAGACCTTCTTATTGACGATGAAACACAGATATTGCATCCGAATTTAATACAAAATTCACAATGCCGACTTAAGTACAAGAGGACTCACACTCTCACTTTCTATGATTTGAACCTCTCCTGTGAGTCCAGTTTCAGATTCCGATGCTTCACTTCAGTGTTACTGCATACCTTGCACCTTCTTATTGACGATGAAACACAGAAATTGCATCGGAATTAAATTCAAATGGCACAATGCCGACTTAAGTGCAAGAGGACTGACACTGTAACTTTCTATGATTCGAACCTCCCAGTGAGTTAAGTTTTAGATTCCGATGCTTCACTTCAGGTTTGCTGTATCCCTTGGACCTTCTTATTGATGATGAAACACAGAAATTGCATCCGAATTTAATACAAATGGCACAATACCGATTTAAGTGCAGGAGGAGTGACACTCTCACTTTCTATGATTTGAACCTCTCCTGTGAGTCCAGTTTTAGATTTCGATGCTTCAATTTAGGATTACTGTACCCCTTGGACCATCTTATTGACGAATAAATAAAGAAATTGCTTCGGAATTAAATTCAAAAGGCAAAATGCCGACTTAAGCACAAGAGAACTGACACTCTAAGATTCTATGATTTGAACCTCTCCTGTGAGCCCAGTTTTAGATTCCGATGCTTCACTTCTGGTTTACTGTACCCCTTGGACCTTCTTATTGACGATGAAACACAGAAATTGCATCCGAATTTAATACAAAAGGCACAATGCCGACTTAAGTACAAGAGGACTGACACTCTCACTTTCTATGATTTGAACTTCTCCTGTGAGTCCAGTTTTAGATTCCGATGCTTCACTTCAGATTTACTGTATCCCTTGGACCTTCTTATTGACGATGAAACACAGAAATTGCATCCGAATGTAATACAGAAGGCACAATGCCGACTGAAGTAAAAAAGGACTGACACTCTCACTTTCTATGATTAGAACCTCTCCTGTGAGTCCAGTTTTAGATTCCGATGCTTCACTTCAGATTTACTGTATCCCTTGGACCTTCTTATTGACGATGAAAGACAGAAATTGCATCCGAATGTAATACAGAAGGCACAATGCCGACTGAAGTAAAAAAGGACTGACACTCTCACTTTCTATGATTCGAACTTCTCCTGTGAGTCCAGTTTTAGATTCCGATGCTTCACTTCAGGTTCACTGTATCCCTCGGACCTTCTTATTGACGATGAAACACAGAAATTGCATTCGAATTTAATACAAAAGGCACAATGCCGACTTTAGTAAAAGAGGACTGACACTCTAACATTGTATGATTTGAACCTCTCCTATGAGTCCAGATTTAGATTCCGATGCTTCACTTCAGGTTTACTGTATCCCTTGGACCTTCTTATTGACGATGAAACACAGATTTTGCATCCGAATTTAATACAAAGGGCAAAATACCGACTTAAGTACAGGAGGAGTGAAACTCTAACTTTCTATGATTTGAACCTCTCCTGTGAGTCCAGGTATAGATTCCGATGCTTAACTTCAGGTTTACTGTATCCCTTGGGCCTTCTTATTGACGATTAAACACAGAAATTGCATCCGAATTTAATACAAATGGCACAATATCGACTTAAGTACAAGAGGACTAACACTCTCACTTTCTATTACTTGAACCCCTCCTGTGAGTCCAGTTTTAGATTCCGATGCTTCACTTCAGTGTTACTGCATACCTTGCACCTTCTTATCGACGATGAAACACAGAAATTGCATCGGAATTAAATTCAAAAGGCACAATGCCGACATAAGTGCAAGAGGACTGACACTCTAACTTTCTATGATTCGAACCTCCCAGTGAGACCAGTTTTAGATTCCGATGCTTCACTTCAGGTTTGCTGTATCCCTTGGACCTTCTTATTGACGATGAAACACAGAAATTGCATCCGAATGTAATACAAAGGGCACAATACCGATTTAAGTGCAGGAGGAGTGACACTCTAACTTTCTTTGGTTTGAACCTCTGCTGTGAGTCCAGTTTTACATTCCGATGCTTCACTTCAGGTTTACTGTATCCCTTGGATCTTCTTATAGACGAATAAACACAGAAATTGCATCTGAATTTAATACAAAAGGCACAATGCCGACTTAAGTACAAGAGGATTGACACTCTCTTTTTCTATGAGTTGAGCCTCCCCTGTGAGTCCAGTTTTAGATTCCGATGCTCTACTTCAGGTCTTCTGTTTCCCTTGGACCTTCTTATTGACGATGAAACACAGAAATTGCATCCGCATTTAATACAAAGTTCACAATACCGACTTAAGTACAGCAGGAATGACACTCTAATTTTCTATGGTTTGAACCTCTCCTGTGAGTCCAGTTTTAGATTCCGATGCTTCACATCAGGCTTACTGTATCCCTTGGACCTTCCTATTGACGATGATACACAGAAATTGCATCCGAATTTAATACAAATTGCACAATGTCGACTTACGTACAAGAGGACTGACACTCTACTTTCTATGATTTGAACCTCTCCTGTGAGTCCAGTTTTAGATTCCGATGCTTCACTTCAGATTTACTGTATCCCTTGGACCTTCTTATTGACGATGAAACACAGAAATTGTATCCGAATTTAATACAGAAGGCACAATGCCGACTGAAGTATAAAAGGATTGACACTCTCACTTTCTATGATTTGAACCTCTCCTGTGAGTCCAGTTTTCGATTCCGATGCTTCACTTCAGGTTCACTGTATCCCTCGGACCTTCTTATTGACGATGAAACACAGAAATAGCATGCGAATTTAATACAAAAGGCACAATGCCGACTTAAGTAAAAGAGGACCGACACTCTAACATTCTATGATTTGAACCTCTCCTGCGCGTTCAGTTTTAGATTCCGATGCTTCACTTCAGGTTTACTGTATCCCTTGGACCTTCTTATTGCCGATGAAACACAGAAATTGCATCCGAATTTAATACAAAAGGCACAATACCGACTTAAGTACAAGAGGAGTGACACTCTAACATTCTATGATTTGAATCTCTGCTATGAGTCCAGTTTTACATTCCGATGCTTCACTTCAGGTTTACTGTATCCCTTGGACCTTCTTATTGACGATGAAACACAGATTTTGCATCCGAATTTAATACAAAGGGCACAATACCGACATAAGTACAGGAGGAGTGAAAATCTAAATTTCTATGATTTGAACCTCTCCTGTGAGTCCAGTTTTAGATTACGATGCTTAACTTCGGGTTTACTGTATCCCTTGGACCTTCTTATTGACGATGAAACACAGAAATTGCATCCGAATTTAATACAAATGGCACAATGTCGACTTAAGTACAAGAGGACTAAAACTCTCACTTTCTATGACTTGAACCTCTCCTGTGAGTCCAGTTTTAGATTCCGATGCTTCACTTCAGTGTTACTGCATACCTTGCACCTTCTTATTGACGATGAAACACAGAAATTGCATCGGAATTAAATTCAAAAGGCACAATGCCGACTTAAGTGCAAGAGGACTGACACTCTAACTTTCTATGATATGAACCTCCCAGTGAGTCCAGTTTTAGATTCCGATGCTTCACTTCAGGTTTGCTGTATCCCTTGGATCTTCTTATTGACGATGAAACACAGAAATTGCATCCGAATTTAATACAAAGGGCACAATACCGATTTAAGTGCTGGAGGAGTGACACTCTAACTTTCTAGGATTTGAACCTCTCCTGGGAGTCCAGTTTTACATTCCGATGCTTCACTTCAGGTTTACTGTATCCCTTGGATCTTCTTATAGACGATTAAACACAGAAATTGCATCCGAAATTAATACAAATGGCACAATGCCGACTTAAGTACAAGAGGATTGACACTACAACTTTCTATGACTTGAGCCTCTCCTGTGAGTCCAGTTTTTGATTCCGATGCTCTACTTCAGGTCTACTGTATCCCTTGGACCTTCTTATTGACGATGAAACACAGAAATTGCATCCGCATTTAATACAAAGTTCACAATACCGACTTAAGTACACGAGGAGTGACACTCTAACTTTCTATGGTTTGAATCTCTCCCGTGAGTCCAGTTTTAGATTCCGATGCTTCACTTCAGGTTTACTGTATCCCTTGGACCTTCCTATTGACGATGAAACACAGAAATTGCATCCGAATTTAATACAAATGGCACAATGTCGACTTACGTACAAGAGGACTGACACTCTCACTTTCGATGATTTGAACCTCTCCTGTGAGTCCAGTTTTAGATTTCGATGCTTCAATTCAGGTTTACTGTACCCCTTGGACCTTCTTCTCTACGATGAAACACAGAAATTGCATCGGAATTAAATTCAAAAGGCACAATGCCGACTTAAGTACAAGAGAACTGACACTCTAACTTTCTGTGATTTGAACCTCTCCTGTGAGTCCAGTTTTAGATTCCGATGCTTCACTTCTGGTTTACTGTATCCCTTGGACCTTCTTATTGACGATGAAACACAGATATTGCATCCGAATTTAATACAAAATTCACAATGCCGACTTAAGTACAAGAGGACTCACACTCTCACTTTCTATGATTTGAACCTCTCCTGTGAGTCCAGTTTCAGATTCCGATGCTTCACTTCAGAGTTACTGCATACCTTGCACCTTCTTATTGACGATGAAACACAGAAATTGCATCGGAACTAAATTCAAATGGCACAATGCCGACTTAAGTGCAAGAGGACTGACACTCTAACTTTCTATGATTCGAACCTCCCAGTGAGTCAAGTGTTAGATTCCGATGCTTCACTTCAGGTTTGCTGTATCTCTTGGACCTTCTTAATGACGATGAATCACAGAAATTGCATCCGAATTTAATACAAATGGCACAAAACCGATTTAAGTGCAGGAGGAGTGACACTCTAACATTCAATGATTTGAACCTCTCCTGTGAGTCCAGTTTCAGATTCCGATGCTTCACTACAGGGTTACAGCATACCTTGCACCTTCTTATTGACGATGAAACACAGAAATTGCATCGGAATTAAAATCAAAAGGCACAATGACGGCTTAAGTACAAGAGGACTGACACTCTCACTTTCTATGATTTGAACCTCTCCTGTGAGTCCAGTTTTAGATTCCGATGCTTCACTTCAGATTTACTGTATCCCTTGGACCTTCTTATTGACGATGAAACACAGAAATTGCATCTGAATCTAATACAGAAGGCACAATGCCGACTGAAGTAAAAAAGGACTGACACTCTCACTTTCTATGATTTGAACCTCTCCTGTGAGTCCAGTTTTAGATTCCGATGCTTCACTTCAGATTTACTGTATCCCTTGGACCTTCTTATTGACGATGAAAGACAGAAATTGCATCCGAATGTAATACAGAAGGCACAATGCCGACTGAAGTAATAAAGGACTGACACTCTCACTTTCTATGATTCGAACTTCTCCTGTGAGTCCAGTTTTAGATTCCGATGCTTCACTTCAGGTTCACTGTATCCCTCGGACCTTCTTATTGACGATGAAACACAGAAATTGCATTCGAATTTAATACAAAAGGCACAATGCCGACTTTAGTAAAAGAGGACTGACACTCTAACATTGTATGATTTGAACCTCTCCTATGAGTCCAGATTTAGATTCCGATGCTTCACTTCAGGTTTACTGTATCCCTTGGACCTTCATATTGACGATGAAACACAGATTTTGCATCCGAATTTAATACAAAGGGCAAAATACCGACTTAAGTACAGGATTAGTGAAACTCTAAATTTCTATGATTTGAACCTCTCCTGTGAGTCCAGGAATAGATTCCGATGCTTAACTTCAGGTTTACTATATCCCTTGGACCTTCTTATTGACGATTAAACACAGAAATTGCATCCGAATTTCATACAAATGGCACAATGTCGACTTAAGTACAAGAGGACTAACACTCTCACTTTCTATTACTTGAACCCCTCCTGTGAGTCCAGTTTCAGATTCCGATGCTTCACTTCAGTGTTACTGCATACCTTGCACCTTCTTATCGACGATGAAACACAGAAATTGCATCGGAATTAAATTCAAAAGGCACAATGCCGACTTAAGTGCAAGAGGACTGACACTCTAGCTTTCTATGATTCGAACCTCCCAGTGAGTCCAGTTTTAGATTCCGATGCTTCACTTCAGGTTTGCTGTATCCCTTGGACCTTCTTATTGACGATGAAACACAGAAATTGCATCCGAATGTAATACAAAGGGCACAATACCGATTTAAGTGCAGGAGGAGTGACACACTAACTTTCTATGATTTGAACCACTCCTGTGAGTCCAGTTTTCGATTCCGATGCTTCACTTCAGTGTTACTGCATACCATGCACCTTCTTATTGACGATTAACACAGAAATTGCATCGGAATTAAATTCAAAAGGCACAATGCCGACTTAAGTGCAAGAGGACTGACACTCTAACTCTCTATGATTCGAACCTCCCAGTGAGTCCAGATTTAGATTCCGATGCTTCACTTCAGGTTTGCTGTATCCCTTGGATCTTCTTATAGACGAATAAACACAGAAATTGCATCCGAATTGAATACAAAAGGCACAATGCCGACTTAAGTACAAGAGGATTGACACTCTCCTTTTCTATGAGTTGAGCCTCCCCTGTGAGTCCAGTTTTAGATTCCGATGCTTTACTTCAGGTCTACTGTTTGCCTTGGACCTTCTTATTGACGATGAAACACAGAAATTGCATCCGCATTTAATAGAAAGTTCACAATACCGACTTATGTACAGGAGGAATGACACTCTAACTTTCTATGGTTTGAACCTCTCCTGTGAGTCCAGTTTTAGATTCCGATGCTTCACATCAGGCTTACTGTATCCCTTGGACCTTCCTATTGACGATGAAACACAGAAATTGCATCCGAATTTAATACAAATTGCACAATGTCGACTTATGTACAAGAGGACTGACACTCTACTTTCTATGATTTGAACCTCTCCTGTGAGTCCAGTTTTAGATTCCGATGCTTCACTTCAGATTTACTGTATCCCTTGGACCTTCTTATTGACGATGAAACACAGAAATTGTATCCGAATTTAATACAGAAGGCACAATGCCGACTGAAGTATAAAAGGATTGACACTCTCACTTTCTATGATTTGAACCACTCCTGTGAGTCCAGTTTTCGATTCCGATGCTTCACTTCAGGTTCACTGTATCCCTCGGACCTTCTTATTGACGATGAAACACAGAAATAGCATGCGAATTTAATACAAAAGGCACAATGCTGACTTAAGTAAAAGAGGACCGACACTCTAACATTCTATGATTTGAACCTCTCCTGCGCGTTCAGTTTTAGATTCCGATGCTTCACTTAAGGTTTACTGTATCCCTTGGACCTTCTTATTGCCGATGAAACACAGAAATTGCATCCGAATTTAATACAAAAGGCACAATACCGACTTAAGTAAAAGAGGAGTGACACTCTAACATTCTATGATTTGAATCTCTGCTATGAGTCCAGATTTAGATTCCGATGCTTCATTTCAGGTTTACTGTATCCCTTGGACCTTCTTATTGACGATGAAACACAGATTTTGCATCCGAATACAAAGGGCACAATAACGACTTAAGTACAGGAGGAGTGAAACTCTAACTTTCTATGACTATGAACCTCTCCTGTGAGTCCAGTTTTAGATTCCGATGCTTATTTCAGGTTTACTGTATCCCTTGGACCTTCTTATTGAAGATGATACACAGAAATTGCATCCGAATTTAATACAAAAGGCACAATGTCGACTTAAGTACAAGAGGACTAACACTCTCACTTTCTATGACTTGAACCTCTCCTGTGAGTCCAGTTTTAGATTCCGATGCTTCACTTCAGTGTTACTGCATACCATGCACCTTCTTATTGACGATGAAACACAGAAATTGCATCGGAATTAAATTCAAAAGGCACAATGCCGACTTAAGTGCAAGAGGACTGACACTCTAACTCTCTATGATTCGAACCTCCCAGTGAGTCCAGTTTTAGATTCCGATGCTTCACTTCAGGTTTGCTGTATCCCTTGGACCTTCTTAATGACGATGAAACACAGAAATTGCATCCGAATTTAATACAAAGGGCACAATACCGATTTTAGTGCAGGAGGAGTGACACTCTAACTTTCTAGGATTTGAACCTCTCCTGTGAGTCCAGTTTTACATTCCGATGCTTCACTTCGGGTTTACTGTATCCCTTGGATCTTCTTATGGACGATTAAACACAGAAATTGCATCCGAATTTGATACAAATGGCACAATGCCGACTTAAGTACAAGAGGATTAACACTCTCTATGATTTTAGCCTCTTTTGTGAGTCCAGTTTTAGATTCCGATGCTCTACTACATAAGTGAAAGAGGACTGACACTCTAACATTCTATGATTTGAACCTCTCCTGCGAGTCCAGTTTTAGATTCAGATGCTTCACTTAAGGTTTACTGTATCCCTTGGACCTTCTTATTGACGATGAAACACAGAAGTTGCATCCGCATTTAATACAAAGTTCACAATACCGACTTAAGTACAGGAGGAGTGACACTCTAACTTTCTATGGTTTGAACCTCTCCTGTGAGTCCAGTTTTAGATTCCGATGCTTCACTTCAGGTTTACTGTATCCCTTGGACCTTCTTATTGACGATGAAACACAGAAATTGCATCCGAATTTAATACAAAAGCCACAATGCCGACTTAAGTAAAAGAGGACTGACACTCTAACATTCTATGATTTGAACCTCTCCTGCGAGTCAAGTTTTAGATTCCGATGCTTCACTTAAGGTTTACTGTATCCCTTGGACCTTCCTATTGACGATGAAACACAGAAATTGCATCCGAATTTAATACAAAGGGCACAAAACCGACGTAAGTACAGGAGGAGTGAGACTCTAACTTTCTATGATTTGAACCTCTCCTTTGAGTCCAGTTTTAGATTCCGATTCTTCACTTCAGGTTTACTGTATCCCTTGGACCTTCTTATTGACGATGAAACACAGAAATTGCATCCGCATTTCATACAAATATCACAATGCCGACTTAAGTACAAGAAGACTGACACTCTCACTTTCTATGATTTGAACCTCTCCTGTGAGTCCAGTTTTAGATCCCGATGCTTCACTTCAGGTTTACCGTATATCTGGCACCTTATTATTGACGATGAAACACAGAAATTGCATCCGAATTTAATACAAAGGGATCAATGCCGACATAAGTGAAAGAGGACTGACACTCTAACATTCTATGATTTGAACCTCTCCTGCGAGTCCAGTTTTAGATTCAGATGCTTCACTTAAGGTTTACTGTATCCCTTGGACCTTCTTATTGACGATGAAACACAGAAATTGCATCCGAATTTAATACAAAAGGCACAATACCGACATAAGCACAAGAGGAGTGACACTCTAACCTTCTATGATTTGAATCTCTCCTGTGAGTCCAGTTTTAGATTCCGATGCTTCACTTCAGATTTACTGTATCCCTTGGACCTTCTTATTGACGATGAAACACAGAAATTGCATTCGAATTTAATGCAAAAGCCACAATGCCGACTTAAGTAAAAGAGGACTGACACTCTAACATTCTATGATTTGAACCTCTCCTGCGAGTCAAGTTTTAGATTCCGATGCTTCACTTAAGGTTTACTGTATCCCTTGGACCTTCTTATTGACGATGAAACACAGAAATTGCATCCGAATTTAATACAAAAGGCACAATACCGACTTAAGTACAAGAGGAGTGACACTCTAACATTCTATTATTTGAACCTCTCCTATGAGTCCAGTTTTAGATTCCGATGCTTCACTTCAGGTTTAATGTATCCCTTGGACCTTCTTATTGACGATGAAACACAGAAATTGCATCCGAATTTAATACAAAGGGCACAATACCGATTTAAGTGCAGGAGGAGTGACACTCTAACTTTCTAGGATTTGAACCACTCCTGTGAGTCCAGTTTTACATTCCGATGCTTCACTTCAGGTTTACTGTATCCCTTGGACCTTCCTATTGACGATGAAACACAGAAATTGCATCCGAATTTAATACAAATGGCACAATGTCTACTTACGTACAAGATGACTGACACTCTCACTTTCTATGATTTGAACCTCACCTGTGAGTCCAGTTTTATATTTCGATGCTTCAATTCTGGTTTACTGTACCCCTTGGACCTTCTTATTGACGAAGAAACACAGAATTGCATCGGAATTAAATTCAAAAGGCAAAATGCTGACTTAAGTAAAAGAGGACTGACACTCTCACTTTCTATGATTTGAACCTCTCCTGTGAGTCCAGTTTTAGATTCCGATGCTTCACTTCAGGTATACTGCATACCTTGCACCTTCTTATTGACGATGAAACACAGAAATTGCATCGGAATTAAATTCAAGGGGCACAATGCCGACTTAAGTACAAGAGAACTGACACTCTAACTTTCTATGGTTTGAACCTCTCCTGTGAGTCCAGTTTTAGATTCCGATGCTTCACTTCTGGTTTACTGTATCCCTTGGACCTTCTTATTGACGATGAAACACAGATATTGCATCCGAATTTAATACAAAAGCCACAATGACGACTTAAGTACAAGAGGACTGACACTCTCACTTTCTATGATTTGAACCTCTCCTGTGAGTCCAGTTTTAGATTCCGATGCTTCACTTCAGATTTACTGTATCCCTTGGACCTTCTTATTGACGATGAAACACAGAAATTGCATCCGAATGTAATACAGAAGGCACAATGCCGACTGAAGTAAAAAAGGACTGACACTCTCACTTTCTATGATTCGAACTTCTCCTGTGAGTCCAGTTTTAGATTCCGATGCTTCACTTCAGGTTCACTGTATCCCTCGGACCTTCTTATTGACGATGAAACACAGAAATTGCATTCGAATTTAATACAAAATTCACAATGCCGACTTTAGTAAAAGAGGACTGACACTCTAACATTCTATGATTTGAACCTGTCCTGCGAGTTCAGTTTTAGATTCCGATGCTTCACTTAAGGTTTACTGTATCCCTTGGACCTTCTTATTGATGATGAAACACAGAAATTGCATCCGAATTTAGTACAAAAGGCACAATACCGACTTAAGTACAAGAGGAGTGACACTCTAACGTTGTATGATTTGAACCTCTCCTATGAGTCCAGATTTAGATTCCGATGCTTCACTTCAGGTTTACTGTATCCCTTGGACCTTCGTATTGACGATGAAACACAGATCTTGCATCCGAATTTAACACAAAGGGCAATATACCGACTTAAGTACAGGAGGAATGAAACTCTAACTTTCTATGATTTGAACCTCTCCTGTTAGTCCAGTTTTAGATTCCGATGCTTAACTTCAGGTTTACTGTATCCCTAGGACCTTCTTATTGACGATGAAACACAGAAATTGCATCCGAATTTAATACAAATGGCACAATGTCGACTTAAGTACAAGAGGACTAACACTCTCACTTTCTATGACTTGAACCTCTCCTGTGAGTCCAGTTTTAGATTCCGATGCTTCACTTCAGTGTTACTGCATACCTTGCACCTTCTTATTGACGATGAAACACAGAAATTGCATCCAAATTTAATACAAAGGGCACAATACCGATTTAAGTGGAGGAGGAGTGACACTCTAACTTTCTAGGATTTGAACCTCTGCTGTGAGTCCAGTTTTACATTCCGATGCTTCACTTCAGGTTTACTGTATCCCTTGGATCTTCTTATAGACGATTAAACACAGAAATTTCATCCGAATTTAATACAAATGGCACAATGCCGACTGAATTTAAAATGGATTGACACTCTCACTTTCTATGATTTGAACCTCTCCTGTGAGTCCAGTTTTCGATTCCGATGCTTCACTTCAGGTTCACTGTATCCCTCGGACCTTCTTATTGACGATGAAACACAGAAATTGCATTCAAATTTAATACTAGAGCCACAATGTCGACTTAGGGAAAAGAGGACTGACACTCTAAAATTTCTATAATTTGAACCTCTCCTGCGAGTCCAGTTTTAGATTCCGATGCTTCACTTAAGGTTTACTGTATCCCTTGGACTTTCTTATTGACGATGAAACACAGAAATTGCATCCGAATTTAATACAAAAGGCACAATACCGACTTAAGTACAAGAGGAGTGACACTCTAACATTGTATGATTTGAACCTCTCCTATGAGTCCAGTTTTAGATTCCGATACTTCACTTCAGGTTTACTGTATCCCTTGGACCTTCTTATTGACGATGAAACACAGATATCGCATCCGAATTTAATACAAATGGCATAATGCCGACATAAGTACAAGAGGAATGACACTCTCACTTTCTATGATTTGAACCTATCCTGTGAGTCCACTTTTAGATTCCGATGCTTCATTTCAGGTTTACTGTATCCCTTGGACCTTCTTCTTGACGATGAAACACAGAAATTGCATCCGAATTTAATACAAAAGGCACAATGCCGACTTAAGTACAAGAGGACTTACACTCTCACTTTCTATTATTTGAACCTCTCCTGTGAGTCCAGTTTTAGATTCCGATGCTTCACTTCAGATTTACTGTATCCCTTGGACCTTCTTATTGACGATGAAACACAGAAATTGCATTCGAATTTAATACAAAAGCCACAATGCCGACTTAAGTAAAAGAGGACTGACACTCTAACATTCTATGATTTGAACCTCTTCTGCGAGTCCAGTTTTAGATTCCGATGCTTCACTTAAGGTTTACTGTATCCCTTGGACCTTCTTATTGACGATGAAACACAGAAATTGCATCCGAATTTAATACAAAAGGCACAATACCGACTTAAGTACAAGAGGAGTGACACTCTAACATTCTATGATTTGAACCTCTCCTATGAGTCCAGTTTTAGATTCCGATGCTTCACTTCAGGTTTACTGTATCCCTTGGACCTACTTATTGACGATGAAACACAGATTTTGCATCCGAATTTAATACAAAGGGCGCAATACCGACTTAAGTACAGGAGGAGTGAAACTCTAACTTTCTATGATTTGAACCTCCCAGAGAGTCCAGTTTTATATTCCGATGCTTCACTTCAGGTTTACTGTATCACTTGGACCTTCTTATTGACGATGAAACACAGATCTTGCATCCGAATTTAACACAAAGGGCAATATACCGACTTAAGTACAGGAGGAATGAAACTCTAACTTTCTATGATTTGAACCTCTCCTGTTAGTCCAGTTTTAGATTCCGATGCTTAACTTCAGGTTTACTGTATCCCTTGGACCTTCTTATTGACGATGAAACACAGAAATTGCATCCGAATTTAATACAAAAGGCACAATACCGACTTAAGTACAAGAGGAGTGATACTCTAACATTGTATTATTTGAACCTCTCCTATGAGTCCAGTTTTAGATTCCGATACTTCACTTCAGGTTTTAGTGTATCCCTTGGACCTTCTTATTGACGATGAAACACAGATTTTGCATCCGAATTTAATACAAAGGGCACAATACCGACTTAAGTACAGGAGGAGTGAAACTCTAACTTTCTATGATTTCAATCTCTCCGGTGAGACCAGTTTTAGATTCCGATGCTTATCTTCAGGTTTACTGTATCCCTTGGACCTTCTTATTGACGATGAAACACAGAAATAGCATCCGAATTTAATACAAAGGGCACAATACCGACTTAAGTACAGGAGGAGTGAAACTCTAACTTTCTATGATTTGAATCTCTCCTGTGAGTCCAGTTTTAGATTCCGATGCTTAACTTCAGGTTTACTGTATCCCGTGGACCTTCTTATTGACGATGAAACACAGAAATTGCATCCGAATTTAATACAAATGGCACAATGTCGACTTAAGTACAAGAGGACTTACACTTTCACTTTCTATGACTTGAACCTCTCCGGTGGGTCCAGTTTTAGATTCCGATGCTTCACTTCAGTGTTACTGCATACCTTGCACCTTCTTATTGACGATGAAACACAGAAATTGCATCGGAATTAAATTCAAAAGGCACAATGCCGACATAAGTGTAAGAGGACTGACACTCTAACTTTCTATGATTCGAACCTCCCAGTGAGTCCAGTTTTATATTCCGATGCTACACTTCAGGTTTGCTGTATCCGTTGGATCTTCTTATTGACGATGAAAGACAGATATCGCATCCGAATTTAATACAAATGGCACAATGCCGACTTAAGTACAAGAGGATTGACACTCTCACTTTCAATGATTTGAGCCTCTCCTGTGAGTCCAGTTTTAGATTCCGATGCTCCACTTCAGGTCTACTGTATCCCT
The DNA here is from genome assembly GCF_021461395.2 of Schistocerca americana. Lineage (NCBI taxonomy): Eukaryota > Metazoa > Arthropoda > Insecta > Orthoptera > Acrididae > Schistocerca > Schistocerca americana. The sequence continues at coordinate 7,987,236 of NC_060128.1, read as the reverse complement.
TGGACCTTCTTATTGACGATGAAACACAGAAATTGCATCCGCATTTAATACAAAGTTCACAATACCGACTTAAGTACAGGAGGAGTGACACTCTAACTTTCTATGGTTTGAACCTCTCCTGTGAGTCCAGTTTTAGATTCCGATGCTTCACTTCAGGTTTACTGTATCCCTTGGACCTTCCTATTGACGATGAAACACAGAAATTGCATCCGAATTTAATACAAATGGCACAATGTCGACTTACGTACAAGAGGACTGACATTCTCACTTTCTATGATTTGAACCTCTCCTGTGAGTCCAGTTTTATATTTCGATGCTTCAATTCAGGTTTACTGTACCCCTTGGACCTTCTTATTGACGAAGAAACACAGAAATTGCATCGGAATTCAATTCAAAAGGCAAAATGCCGACTTAAGTAAAAGAGGACTGACACTCTCACTTTCTATGATTTGAACCTCTCCTGTGAGTCCAGTTTTAGATTCCGATGCTTCACTTCAGGTATACTGCATACCTTGCACCTTCTTATTGACGATGAAACACAGAAATTGCATCGGAATTAAATTCAAGGGGCACAATGCCGACTTAAGTACAAGAGAACTGACACTCTAACTTTCTTTGATTTAAACCTCTCCTGTGAGTCCAGTTTTAGATTCCGATGCTTCACTTCAGGTTCACTGTATCCTTCGGACCTTCTTATTGACGATGAAACACAGAAATTGCATTCGAATTTAATACAAAATGCACAATGCCGACTTTAGTAAAGGAGGACTGACACTCTAACATTCTATGATTTGAACCTCTCCTGTGAGTTCAGTTTTAGATTCCGATGCTTCACTTAAGGTTTACTGTATCCCTTGGATCTTCTTATAGACGATTAAACACAGAAATTGCATCCGAATTTAATACAAATGGCACAATGCCGACTTAAGTACAAGAGGATTGACACTCTCACTTTCTATGAGTTGACCCTCCCCTGTGAGTCCAGTTTTAGATTCCGATGCTCTACTTCAGGTCTACTGTATCCCTTGGACCTTCTTATTGACGATGAAACACAGAAATTGCATCCGCATTTAATACAAAGTTCACGACTTAAGTACAGGAGGAATGACACTCTAACTTTCTATGGTATGACCTCTCCTGTGAGTCCAGTTTTAGATTCCGATGCTTCACTTCAGGTTTACTGTATCCCTCGGACCTTCTTATTGACGATGAAACACAGAAATTGCATCCGCATTTAATACAAAGTTCACAATACCGACTTAAGTACAGGAGGAGTGACACTCTAACTTTCTATGGTTTGAACCTCTCCTGTGAGTCCAGTTTTACATTCCGATACTTCACTTCAGGTTTACTGTATCCGTTGGATCTTCTTATTGACGATGAAACACAGAAATTGCATCCGAATTTAATACAAACTGCACAATACAGATTTAAGTGTAGGAGGAGTGACACTCTAACTTTCTAGGATTTGAACCTCTCCTGTGAGTCCAGTTTTACATTCCGATGCTTCACTTCAGGTTTACTGTATCCATTGGATCTTCTTATTGACGATGAAACACAGATATCGCATCCGAATTTAATACAAATGGCACAATGCCGACTTAAGTACAAAAGGATTGACACTCTCACTTTCAATGATTTGAGCCTCTCCTGTGAGTCCAGTTTTAGATTCCGATGCTCCACGTCAGGTCTACTGTATCCCTTGGACCATCCTATAGACGATGAAACACAGAAATTGCATCCGAATTTAATACAAATGGCACAATGTCGACTTACGTACAAGAGGACTGACATTCTCACTTTCTATGATTTGAACCTCTCCTGTGAGTCCAGTTTTATATTTCGATGCTTCAATTCAGGTTTACTGTACCCCTAGGACCTTCTTATTGACGAAGAAACACAGAAATTGCATCGGAATTCAATTCAAAAGGCAAAATGCCGACTTAAGTAAAAGAGGACTGACACTCTCACTTTCTATGATTTGAAACTCTCCTGTGAGTCCAGTTTTAGATTCCGATGCTTCACTTCAGGTATACTGCATACCTTGCACCTTCTTATTGACGATGAAACACAGAAATTGCATCGGAATTAAATTCAAGGGGCACAATGCCGACTTAAGTACAAGGGAACTGACACTCTAACTTTCTATGATTTGAACCTCTCCTGTGAGTCCAGTTTTAGATTCCGATGCTTCACTTCAGGTTCACTTTATCCCTCGGACCTTCTTATTTACGATGAAACACAGAAATTGCAACCGAATTTAATACAAAAGGCACAATACCGACTTAAGTACAAGAGGATTGACACTCTAACATTGCATGATTTGAACCTCTCCTATGAGTCCAGATTTAGATTCCGATGCTTCACTTCATGTTTACTGTATCCCTTGGACCTTCTTATTGACGATGAAACACAGAAATTGCATCCGAATTTAATACAAAGGGCACAATACCGATTTAAGAGCAGGAGGAGTGACACTCTAACTTTCTAGGATTTGAACCTCTGCTGTGAGTCCAGTTTTACATTCCGATGCTTCACTTCAGGTTTACTGTATCCCTTGGATCTTCTTATAGACGATTAAACACAGAAATTGCATCCGAATTTAATACAAATGGCACAATGCCGAATTAAGTACAAGAGGATTGACACTCTCACTTTCTATGAGTTGAGCCTCCCCTGTGAGTCCAGTTTTAGATTCCGATGCTCTACTTCAGGTCTACTGTATCCCTTGGACCTTCTTATTGACGATGAAACACAGAAATTGCATCCGCATTTAATACAAAGTTCACAATACCGACTTAAGTACAGGAGGAATGACACTCTAACTTTCTATGGTTTAAACCTCTCCTGTGAGTCCAGTTTTAGATTCCGATGCTTCACTTCAGGTTTACTGTATCCCTTGGACCTTCCTATTGACGATGAAACACAGAAATTGCATCCGAATTTAATACAAATGGCACAATGTCGACTTACGTACAAGAGGACTGACACTCTACTTTCTATGATTTGAATCTCTCCTGTGAGTCCAGTTTTAGATTCCCATGCTTCACTTCAGATTTACTGTATGCCTTGGACCTTCTTATTGACGATGAAACACAGAAACTGTTTCCGAATTTAATACAGAAAGCACAATGCCGACTGAAGTATAAAAGGATTGACACTCTCACATTCTATGATTTGAACCTCACCTGTGAGTCCAGTTTTCGATTCCGATGCTTCACTTCAGGTTCACTGTATCCCTCGGCCCTTCTTATTGACGATGAAACACAGAAATTGCATTCGAATTTAATACAAAAGGCACAATGCCGACTTAAGTAAAAGAGGACTGACACTCTAACATTGTATGATTTGAACCTCTCCTGCGAGTTCAGATTTAGATTCCGATGCTTCACTTAAGGTTTACTGTATCCCTTGGACCTACTTATTGACGATGAAACACAGAAATTGCATCCGAATTTAATACAAAAGGCACAACACCGACTTAAGTACAAGAGGACTAACACTCTCACTTTCTATGCCTTGAGCCTCTCCTGTGAGTCCAGTTTTAGATTCCGATGCTTAACTTCAGGTTTACTGTTTCCCTTGGACCTTCTTATTGACGATGAAACACAGATTTAGCATCCGAATTTAATACGAAGGGCACAATACCGACTTAAGTACAGGAGGAGTGAAACTCTGACTTTCTATGAATATGAACCTCTCCTGTGAGTCCAGTTTTAGATTCCGATGCTAACCTTCAGGTTTACTGTATCCCTTGGACCTTCTTATTGACGATGAAACACAGAAATTGCATCCGAATTTAATACAAATGGCACAACGTCGAGTTAAGTACAAGAGGACTCACACTCTCACTTTCTATGACTTGAACCTCTCCTGTGAGTCCAGTTTTAGATTCCGACGCTTGACTTCAGTGTTACTGCATACCTTGCACCTTCTTATTGTCGATGAAACACAGAAATTGCATTGTAATTAAATTCAAAAGGCACAATGCCGACTTAAGTGCAAGTGGACTGACACTCTAACTTTCTATGATTCGAACATCCCAGTGAGTCCAGTTTTAGATTCCGATGCTTCACTTCAGGTTTGCTGTATCCCTTGGACCTTCTTATTGACCATGAAACACAGAAATTGCATCCGAATTTAATACAAAGGGCACAATACCGATTTAAGTGCAGGAGGAGTGACACTCTAACTTTCTAGGATTTGAACATCTCCTGTGAGTCCAGTTTTACATTCCGATGCTTCACTTCAGGTTTACTGTATCCCTTGGATCTTCTTATAGACGAATAAACACAGAAATTGCATCCGAATTTAATACAAATGGCACAATGCCGACTTAAGTACAAGAGGATTGACACTCTCACTTTCTATGATTTTAGCCTCTCCTGTGAGTCCAGTTTTATATTCCGATGCTCTACTTCAGGTCTACTGTATCCCTTGGACCTTCGTATTGACGATGAAACACAGAAATTGCATCCGCATTTAATACAAAGTTCACAATACCGTCTTAAGTACAGGAGGAGTGACACTCTAACTTTCTATGGTTTGAACCTCTCCTGTGAGTCCAGTTTTAGATTCCGATGCTTCACATCAGGTTTACTGTATCCCTTGGACCTTCCTATTGACGATGAAACACAGAAATTGCATCCGAATTTAATACAAATGGCACAATGTCGATTTACGTACAAGAGGACTGACACTCTCACTTTCTATGATTTGATCCTCTCCTGTGAGTCCAGTTTTAGATTTCGATGCTACAATTCAGGTATACTGTACCCCTTGGACCTTCTTCTTTACGATGAAACACAGAAATTGCATGCGAATTTAATTCAAAAGGCACAATGCCGACTTAAGTACAAGAGAACTGACACTCTAACTTTCTATGATTTGAACCTCTGCTGTGAGTCCAGTTTTAGATTCCGATGCTTCACTTCAGGTTTACTGTATCCCTTGGACCATCTTATTGACGATGAAACACAGATATTGCATCCGAATTTAATACAAAAGGCACAATGCCGACTTAAGTACAAGAGGACTTACACTCTCACTTTCTATGATTTGAACCTCTCCTGTGAGTCCAGTTTCAGATTCCGATGCTTCACCTCAGGGTTACTGCATGCCTTGCACCTTCTTATTGACGATGAAACACAGAAATTGCATCGGAATTAAATTCAAAAGGCACAATGGCGACTTAAGTGCAAGAGGACTGACACTCTAACTTTCTATGATTCGAACCGCCCAGTGAGTTAAGTTTTAGATTCCGATGCTTCACTTCAGGTTTGCTGTATCCCTTGGACCTTCTTATTGACGATGAAACACAGAAATTGCATCCGAATTTAATACAAAGGGCACAATACCGATTTAAGTGCAGGAGGAGTGACACTCTAACTTTCTATGATTTAAACCTCTCCTGTGAGTCCAGTTTCAGATTCCGATGCTTCACTACAGGGTTTTTGCATACCTTGCCCCTTCTTATTGACGATGAAGCACAGATATTGCATCGGAATTAAATTCAAAAGGCACAATGACGACCTAAGTACAAGAGAACTGACACTCTCACTTTCTATGATTTGAATCTCTCCTGTGAGTCCAGTTTTATATTTCGATGCTTCAATTCAGGTTTACTGTACTCCTTGGACATTCTTATTGACGAAGAAGTAAAGAAATTGCATCGGAATTAAATTCTAAAGGCAAAATACCGACTTAAGTACAAGAGAACTGACACTCTAACTTTCTTTGATTTGAACCTCTCCTGTGAGTCCAGTTTTAGATTCCGATGCTTCACTTCTGGTTTATTGTACACCTTGGACCTTCTTATTGACGATGAAACACAGAAATTGCATCCGAATTTAATACAAAAGGCACAATGCCGACTTAAGTACAAGAGGACTGACACTCTCACTTTCTATGATTTGAACCTCTCCTGTGAGTCCAGTTTTAGATTCCGATGCTTCACTTCAGATTAACTGTATCCCTTGGATCTTCTTATTGACGATGAAACACAGAAATTGCATCCGACTGTAATACAGAAGGCACAATGCCGACTCAAGTAAAAAAGAACTGACACTCTCACTTTCTATGATTTGAACCTCTCTTGTGAGTCCAGTTTTAGATTCCGATGCTTCACTTCAGGTTTACTGTATACCTTGCACCTTCTTATTGACGATGAAACACAGAAATTGCATCGGAATTAAATTCACAAGGCACAATGCCGACTTAAGAGCAAGAGGACAGACACTCTTACTTTCTATGATTCGAACTTCTCCTGTAAGTCCAGTTTTAGATTCCGATGCTTCACTTCAGGTTTACTAAATCCCTTGGACCTTCTTATTGACGATGAAACACAGAAATTGCATCCGAATTTAATACAAATATCACAATGCCGACTTAAGTACAAGAAAACTGACACTCTCACTTTCTATGATTTGAACCTCTCCTGTGAGTCCAGTTTTAGATTCCGATGCTCACTTCAGGTTTACCGTATATCTTGCACCTTAATATTGACGATGAAACACAGAAATTGCATCCAAATTTAATACAAAAGGATCAATGCCGACATAAGTAAAAGAGGACTGACACTCTAACATTCTATGATTTGAACCTCTCCTGCGAGTCCAGTTTTAGATTCAGATGCTTCACTTAAGGTTTACTGTATCCCTTCGACCTTCTTATTGACAATGAAACACAGAAATTGCATCCGAATTTAATACAAAAGGCACAATACCGACTTAAGTACAAGAGGAGTGACACTCTAACCTTCCATGATTTGAATCTCTCCTGTGAGTCCAGTTTTAGATTCCGATGCTTCACTTCAGGTTTACTGCATCCCTTGGACCTTCTTATTGACGATGAAACACAGAAATTGCATCCGAATTTAATACAAATGGCATAATGCCGACATAAGTACAAGAGGACTGACACTCCCAGTTTCTATGATTTGAACCTCTCCTGTGAGTCCAGGTTTAGATTACGATGCTTCACTTCAGGTTCACTGCATACCTTGCACTTTCTTATTGACGATGAAACACAGAAATTGCATCGGAATTAAATTCAAAAGGCACAATGCCGACTTAAGTACAAGAGGACTGACACTCTAACTTTCTATGATTTGAACCTATCCTGTGAGTCCAGTTTTAGATTCCGATGCTTCATTTCAGGTTTACTGTATCCCTTGGACCTACTTATTGACGATGAAACACAGAAATTGCATCCGAATTTAATACAAAGGGCACAATACCGATTTAAGTGCAGGAGGAGTGACACACTAACTTTCTAGGATTTGAACCTCTCCTGTGAGTCCAGTTTTAGATTCCGATGCTTCACTTCAGGTTTACTGTATCCATTGGATCTTCTTATTGACGATGAAACACAGAAATCGCATCCGAATTTAATACAAATGGCACAATGCCGACTTAAGTACAAGAGGATTGACACTCTCACTTTCAATGATTTGAGCCTCTCCTGTGAGTCCAGTTTTAGATTCCGATGCTCCACTTCAGGTCTACTGTATCCCTTGGACCTTCTTATTGACGATGAAACGCAGAAATTGCATCCGCATTTAATACAAAGTTCACAATACCGACTTAAGTACAGGAGGAGTGACACTCTAACTTTCTCTGGTTTGAACCTCTCCTGTGAGTCCAGTTTTAGATTCCGATACTTCACTTCAGGTTTACTGTATCCCTTGGACCTTCTTATTGACGATGAAACACTGATATTGTTTCCGAATTTAATACAAAAGGCACAATGCGGACTTAAGTACAAGAGGACTTAAACTCTCACTTTCTATGATTTGAACTTCTACTGTGAGTCCAGTTTCAGATTCCGATGCTTCACTTCAGGGTTACTGCATACCTTGCACCTTCTTATTGGCAATGAAACACAGAAATTGCATCGGAATTAAATTCAAAAGGCACAACGCCGACTTAAGTGCAAGAGGACTGACACTCTAACTTTCTATGATTCGAACCTCCCAGTGAGTCCAGTTTTAGATTCCGATGCTTCACTTCAGGTTTGCTGTATCCCTTGGACCTTCTTATTGACGATGAAACACAGAAATTGCATACGAATTTAATACAGAGGGCAGAATACCGATTTAAGTGCAGGAGGAGTGACACTCTAACTTTCTATGATTTGAACCTCTCCTGTGAGTCCAGTTTTAGATTCCGATGCTTCACTTCTGGTTAACTGTATCCCTTGGACCTTCTTATTGACGATGAAACACTGAAATTGCATCCGAATTTAATACAAAAGGCACAATGCCGACTTAAGTACAAGATGACTGACACTCTCACTTTCTATGATTTGAACCTCTCCTGTGAGTCCGGTTTTAGATTCCGATGCTTCACTTCAGGTTTACTGTATCCCTTGGACCTTCTTATTGACGATGAAACACAGAAATTGCATACGAATTTAATACAAAGGGCAGAATACCGATTTAAGTGCAGGAGGAGTGACACTCTAACTTTCTATGATTTGAACCTCTCCTGTGAGTAGAGTTTTAGATTCCGATGCTTCACTTCTGGTTAACTGTATCCCTTGGACCTTCTTATTGACGATGAAACACTGAAATTGCATCCGAATTTAATACAAAAGGCACAATGCCGACTTAAGTGCAAGAGGACTGACACCGTGACTTTCTATCATTCGAACCTCTCCTGTGAGTCCAGTTTTAGATTCCGATGCTTCACTTCAGGTTTACTGTACCCCTTGGACCTTCTTCTTTACGATGAAACACAGATATTGCATGCGAATTTATTTCAAAATTCACAATGCCGACTTAAGTACAAGAGAACTGACACTCTAACTTTCTATGATTTGAACCTCTCCTGTGAGTCCAGTTTTAGATTCCGATGCTTCACTTCAGGTTTACTGTATCCCTTGGACCTTCTTATTGACGACGAAACACAGATATTGCATCCGAATTTAATAAAAAAGGCACAATGCCGACTTAAGTACAAGAGGACTTACACTCTCACTTTCTATGATTAGATTCTCTCCTGTGAGTCAAGTTTCAGATTCCGATGCTTCACTTCAGGGTTACTGCATACCTTGCACCTTCTTATTGACGATGAAACACAGAAATTGCATCGGAAATAAATTCAAAAGGCACAATGGCGACTTAAGTGCAAGAGGACTGACACTCTAACTTTCTATTATTCGAACCGCCCAGTGAGTCAAGGTTAAGATTCCGATGCTTCACTTCAGGTTTGCTGTATCCCTTGGACCTTCTTATTGACGATGAAACACAGAAATTGCATCCGAATTTAATACAAAGGGCACAATACCGATTTAAGTGCAGGAGGAGTGACACTCTAACTTTCTATGATTTGAACCTCTCCTGTGAGTCCAGTTTCAGATTCCGATGCTTCACTACAGGGTTACTGCATACCTTGCACCTTCTTATTGACTTGGAAGCACAGAAATTGCATCGGAATTAAATTCAAAAGGCACAATGACGACTTAAGTACAAGAGAACTGACACTCTCACTTTCTATGATTTGAATCTCTCCTGTGAGTCCAGTTTTTTATTTCGATGCTTCAATTCAGGTTTACTGTACCCCTTGGACCTTCTTATTGACGAAGAAATAAAGAAATTGCATCGGAATTAAATTCAAAAGGCAAAATGCCGACTTAAGTACAAGAGAACTGAAACTCTAACTTTCTACGATTTGAACCTCTCCTGAGAGTCCAGTTTTAGATTCCAATGCTTCACTTCTGGTTTACTGTACACCTTGGACCTTCTTATTGACGATGAAACACAGAAATTGCATCCGAATTTAATACAAAAAACACAATGCCGACTTAAGTACAAGAGGACTGACACTCTCACTTTCTATGATTTGAATCTCTCCTGTGAGTCCAGTTTTAGTTTCCGATGCTTCACTTCAGATTAACTGTATCCCTTGGATCTTCTTATTGACGATGAAACACAGAAATTGCATCCGACTGTAATACAGAAGGCACAATGCCGACTGATGTAAAAAAGGACTGACACTCTCACTTTCTATGATTTGAACCTCTCCTGTGAGTCCAGTTTTAGATTCCGATGCTTCACTTCAGGTTTACTGTATACCTTGCACCTTCTTATTGACGATGAAACACAGAAAATGCATCGGAATTAAATTCACAAGGCACAATACCGACTTTAGTACAAGAGGAGTGACACTCTAACCTTCTATGATTTGAATCTCTCCTGCGAGTCCAGTTTTAGATTCAGATGCTTCACTTAAGGGTTACTGTATCCCTTGGACCTTCTTATTGACGATGAAACACAGAAATTGCATCCGAATTTAATACAAAAGGCACAATACCGACTTAAGTACAAGAGGAGTGACACTCTAACCTTCTATGATTTGAATCTCTCCTGTGAGTCCAGTTTTAGATTCCGATGCTTCACTGCAGGTTTACTGCATCCCTTGGACCTTCTTATTGACGATGAAACACAGATATTGCATCCGAATTTAATACAAATGGCATAATGCCGACATAAGTACAAGAGGACTGACACTCTCACTTTCTATGATTTGAACCTCTCCTCTGAGTCCAGTTTTAGATTCCGATGCTTCAATTCAGGTTTACCGTATTTCTTGCACCTTAATATTGACGATGAAACACAGAAATTGCATTCGAATTTAATACAAAAGGATCAATGCCGACTTAAGTAAAAGAGGACTGACACTCTAACATTCTATGATTTGAACCTCTCCTGCGAGTCCAGTTTTAGATTCAGATGCTTCACTTAAGGTTTACTGTATCCCTTGGACCTTATCATTGACGATGAAACACAGAAATTGCATCCGAATTTAATACAAAAGGCACAATATCGACTTAAGTACAAGAGGAGAGACACTCTAACATTCTATGATTTGAACCTCTCCTATGAGTCCAGTTTTAGATTCCGATGCTTCACATCAGGTTTACTGTATCCCTTGGACCCTCTTATTGACGATGAAACACAGATTTTGCATCCGAATTTAATACAAAGGGCTCAATACCGACTTAAGTACAGGAGGAGTGAAACTCTAACTTTCTATGATTTGAATCTCTCCGGTGAGTCCAGTTTTAGATTCCGATGCTTCACTTCAGTGTTACTGCATACATTGCACCTTCTTATTGACGATGAAACACAGAAATTGCATCGGAATTAAATTCAAAAGGCAGAATGCCGACTTAAGTGTAAGAGGACTGACACTCTAACTTTCTATGATTCGAACCTCCCAGTGAGTCCAGTTTTATATTCCGATGCTTCACTTCAGGTTTGCTGTATCCCTTGGACCTTCTTATTGACGATGAAACACAGAAATTGCATCCGAATTTAATACAAAGGGCACAATACCGATTTAAGTGCAGGAGGAGTGACACTCTAACTTTCTAGGATTTGAACCTCTCCTGTGAGTCCAGTTTTAGATTCCGATGCTTCACTTCAGGTTTACTGTATCCATTGGATCTTCATATTGACGATGAAACACAGAAATCGCATCCGAATTTAATACAAATGGCACAATGCCGACTTAAGTACAAGAGGATTGACACTCTCACTTTCAATGATTTGAGCCTTTCCTGTGAGTCCAGTTTTAGATTCCGATGCTCCACTTCAGGTCTACTGTATCCCTTGGACCTTCTTATTGACGATGAAACACAGAAATTGCATCCGCATTTAATACAAAGTTCACAATACTGACTTAAGTACAGGAGGAGTGACACTCTAACTTTCCATGGTTTGAACCTCTCCTGTGATTCCAGTTTTAGATTCCGATGCTTCACTTCAGGTTTACTGTATCCCTTGGACCTTCCTATTGACGATGAAACACAGAAATTGCATCCGAATTTAATACAAATGGCACAATGTCGACTTACGGACAAGAGGACTGACACACTCACTTTCTATGATTTTAACCTCTCCTGTGAGTCCAGTTTTAGATTTCGATTCTTCAATTCAGGTTTACTGTACCCCTTGGACCTTCTTATTGACGAAGAAACACAGACATTGCATCGGAATTAAATTCAAGAGGCAAAATGCCGACTTAAGTAAAAGAGGACTTACACTCTCACTTTCTATGATTTGAACCTCTCCTGTGAGTCCAGATTTAGATTCCGATGCTTCACTTCTGGTTAACTGTATCCCTTGGACCTTCTTATTGACGATGAAACACTGAAATTGCATCCGAATTTAATACAGAAGGCACAATGCCGACTTAAGTACAAGATGACTGACACTCTCACTTTCTACGATTTGAACCTTTCCTGTGAGTCCGGTTTTAGATTCCGATGCTTCACTTCAGATTTACTGAATCCCTTGGACCTTCTTATTGACGATGAAACACAGAAATTGCATCCGAATGTAATACAGAGGGCACAATGCCGACTGAAGTAAAAAAGGACTGACACTCTCACTTTCTATGATTTGAACCTCTCCTGTGAGTCCAGTTTTAGATTCCGATGCTTCACTTCAGGTTTACTGTACCCCTTGGACCTTCTTATTGACGAAGAAACACAGACATTTCATCGGAATTAAATTCAAGAGGCAAAATGCCGACTTAAGTAAAAGAGGACTTACACTCTCACTTTCTATGATTTGAACCTCTCCTGTGAGTCCAGTTTTAGATTCCGATGCTTCACTTCTGGTTAACTGTATCCCTTGGACCTTCTTATTGACGATGAAACACTGAAATTGCATCCGAATTTAATACAGAAGGCACAATGCCGACTTAAGTACAAGATGACTGACACTCTCACTTTCTATGATTTGAACCTCTCCTGTGAGTCCAGTTTTAGATTCCGATGCTTAACTTCAGGTTTACTGTATCCCTTAGACCTTCTTATTGACGATGAAACACAGAAATTGCATCCGAATTTAATACAAATGGCACAATGTCGACTTAAGTACAAGAGGACTTACACTCTCACTTCCTATGACTTGAACCTCTCCTGTGAGTCCAGTTTTAGATTCCGATGCTTCACTTCAGATTTACTGTATCCCTTGGACCTTTTTATTGACGATGAAACACAGAAATTGCATCCGAATTTAATACAGAAGGCACAATGCCGACTGTAGTAAAAAAGGATTGACACTCTCACTTTCTATGATTTGAACCTCTCCTGTGAGTCCAGTTTTCGATTCCGATGCTTCACTTCAGGTTCACTGGTTCACTGTATCCCTCGGACCTTCTTATTGACGATGAAACACAGAAATTGCATTCAAATTTAATACAAAAGCCACAATGCCGACTTAAGTAAAAGAGGACTGACACTCTAACATTCAATGATTTGAACCTCTCCTGCGAGTCCAGTTTTAGATTCCGATGCTTCACTTAAGGTTTACTGTATCCCTTGGACCTTCTTATTGACGATGAAAGACAGAAATTGCCACCGAATTTAATACAAAAGGCACAATACCGACTTAAGTACAAGAGGAGAGACACTCTAACATTCTATGATTTGAACCTCTCCTATGAGTCCAGTTTTAGATTCCGATGCTTCACTTCAGGTTTACTGAATCCCTTGGACCTTCTTATTGACGATGAAACACAGATTTTGCATCCGAATTTAATACAAAGGGCACAACACCGACTTAAGTACAGGAGGAGTGAAACTCTAAATTTCTATGATTTGAATCTCTCCGGTGAGACCAGTTTTAGATTCCGATGCTTAACTTCAGGTTTACTGTATCCCTTGGACCTTCTTATTGACGATGAAACACAGAAATAGCATCCGAATTTAATACAAAGGGAACAATACCGACGTAAGTACAGGAGGAGTGAAACTCTAACTTTCTATGATTTGAACCTCTCCTGTGAGTCCAGTTTTAGATTCCGATGCTTAACTTCAGGTTAACTGTATCCCTTAGACCTTCTTATTGACGATGAAACACAGAAATTGCATCCGAATTTAATACAAATGGCACAATGTCGACTTAAGTACAAGAGGACTTACACTCTCACTTCATATGACTTGAACCTCTCCTGTGAGTCCAGTTTTAGATTCCGATGCTTCACTTCAGTGTTACTGCATACCTTGAACCTCCTTATTGACGATGAAACACAGAAATTGCATCGGAATTAAATTCAAAAGGCAGAATGCCGACTTAAGTGTAAGAGGACTGACACTCTAACTTTCTATGATTCGAACCTCCCAGTGAGTCCAGTTTTATATTCCGATGCTTCACTTCAGGTTTGCTGTATCCCTTGGAACTTCTTATTGACGATGAAACACAGAAATTGCATCCGAATTTAATACAAAGGGCACAATACCGATTTAAGTGCAGGAGGAGTGTCACTCTAACTTTCTAGGATTAGAACCTCTCCTGTGAGTCCAGTTTTAGATTCCGATGCTCACTTCAGGTTTACTGTATCCATTGGATCTTCTTATTGACGATGAAACACAGAAATCGCATCCGAATTTAATACAAATGGCACAATGCCGACTTAAGTACAAGAGGATTGACACTCTCACTTTCAATGATTTGAGCCTTTCCTGTGAGTCCAGTTTTAGATTCCAATGCTCCACTTCAGGTCTACTGTATCCCTTGGACCTTCGTATTGACGATGAAACACAGAAATTGCATCCGCATTTAATACAAAGTTCACAATACCGACTTAAGTACAGGAGGAGTAACACTCTAACTTTCTATGGTTTGAACCTCTCCTGTGAGTCCAGTTTTTGATTCCGATGCTTCACTTCAGGTTTAATGTATCGCTTGGACCTTCCTATTGACGATGAAACACAGAAATTGCATCCGAATTTAATACAAATGGCACAATGTCGACTTACGGACAAGAGGACTGACACTCTCACTTTCTATGATTTGAACCTCTCCTGTGAGTCCAATTTTAGATTTCGATGCTTCAATTCAGGTTTACTGTACCCCTTGGTCCTTCTTATTGACGAAGAAACACAGAAATAGCATCGGAATTAAATTCAAAAGGCACAATGCCGACTTAAGTGCAAGAGGACTGACACTCTAAGTTTCTATCATTTGAACCTCTCCTGTGAGTCCAGTTTTACATTCCGATGCTTCACTTCAGGTTTACTGTATCTCTTGGAACTTCTAATTGACGATGAAACACAAAAAATTGCATCCGAATTTAATACAAAAGGCACACTACCGACTTAAGTGCAAGAGGAGTGACACTCTAACTTTCTATGAATTGAACCTCTCCTGTGAGTCCAGATTTAGATTCCGATGCTTCACTTCAGGTTTACTGTATCCCTTGGACCTTCTTATTGACGATGAAACACAGAAATTGCATCCGAATTTAATACAAAAGGCACAATACCGACTTAAGTACAAGAGGAGTGACACTCTAACCTTCTATGATTTGAATCTCTCCTGTGAGTCCAGTTTTAGATTCCGATGCTTCAATTTAGGTTTACTTCATCCCTTGGACCTTCTTATTGACGATGAAACACAGATATTGCTTCCGAATTTAATACAAATGGCATAATGCCGACTTAAGTACAAGAGGACTGACACTCTCACTTTCTATGATTTGAACCTCTCCTGTGAGTCCAGTTTTAGATTCCGATGCTTCACTTCAGGTTTACTGTATCCCTTGGACATTCTTTTTGACGATGAAAGACAGAAATTGAATCGGAATTAAATTCAAAAGGCAAAATGCCGGCTTAAGTAAAAGAGGACTGACACTCTCACTTTCTATGATTTGAACCTCTCCTGTGAGTCCAGTTTTAAATTCCGACGCTTTACTTCAGGTTTACTGCATATCTTGCACCTTCTTATTGACGATGAAACACAGAAATTGCATCGGAATTAAATTCAAAAAGCACAATGCCGACTTAAGTACAAGAGGACTGACAGTCTAACTTTCTAAGATTTGAACCTCTCCTGTGAGTCCAGTTTTAGATTCCGATGCTTCACTTCAGGTTTACCGTATATCTTGCACCTTATTATTGACGATGAAACACAGAAATTGCATCCGAATTTAATACAAAAGATCAATGCCGACTTAAGTAAAACAGGACTGACACTCTAACATTCTATGATTTGAACCTCTCCTACGAGTCCAGTTTTAGATTCAGATGCTTCACTTAAGGTTTACTGTATCCCTTGGACCTTCTTATTGATGATGAAACATAGAAATTGCATCCGAATTTAATACAAACGGCACAATACCGACTTAAATACAAGAGGAGTGACACTCTAACCTTCTATGATTTGAATCTCTCCTGTGAGTCCAGTTTTAGATTCCGATGCTTCACTTCAGGTTTACTGCATCCCTTGGACCTTCTTATTGACGATGAAACACAGATATTGCATCCGAATTTAATACAAATGGCATAATGCCGACATAAGTACAAAAGGACTGACACTCTCACTTTCTTTGATTTGAACCGCTCCTGTGAGTCCAGATTTAGATTCCGATGCTTCACTTGAGGTTTATTGCATACCTTGCACTTTCTTATTGACGATGAAACACAGAAATTGCATCGGAATTAAATTCAAAAGGCACAATGCCGACTTAAGTACAAGAGGACTGACTCTCTAACATTCTATGATTTGAACCTATCCTGTGAGTCCAGTTTTAGATTCCGATGCTTCATTTCAGGTTTACTGTATCCCTTGGACCTTCTTCTTGACGATGAAACACAGAAATTGCATCCAAATTTAATACAAAAGGCACAATGCCGACTTAAGTACAAGAGGACTGACACTCTCACTTTCTATGATTTGAACTTCTCCTATGAGTCCAGTTTTAGATTCCGATGCTTCACTTCAGGTTTACTGTATCTCTTGGACCTTCTTATTGACGATGAAACACAGATTTTGCATCCGAATTTAATACAAAGGGCACAACACCTACTTAAGTACAGGAGGAGTGAAACTCTAACTTTCTATGACTTGAATCTCTCCGGTGAGACCAGTTTTAGATTCCGATGCTTAACTTCAGGTTTACTGTATCCCTTGGACCTTCTTATTGACGATGAAACACAGAAATAGCATCCGAATTTAATGCAAAGGGAACAATACCGACTTAAGTACAGAAGGAGTGAAACTCTAACTTTCTATGATTTGAACCTCTCCTGTGAGTCCAGTTTTAGATTCCGATGCTTAACTTCAGGTTAACTGTATCCCTTAGACCTTCTTATTGACGATGAAACACAGAAATTGCATCCGAATTTAATACAAATGGCACAATGTCGACTTAAGTACAAGAGGACTTACACTCTCACTTTCTATGACTTGAACCTCTCCTGTGAGTCCAGTTTTAGATTCCGATGCTTCACTTCAGTGTTACTGCATACCTTGTACCTCCTTATTGACGATGAAACACAGAAATTGCATCGGAATTAAATTCAAAAGGCAGAATGCCGACTTAAGTGTAAGAGGACTGACACTCTAACTTTCTATGATTCGAACCTCCCAGTGAGTCCAGTTTTATATTCCGATGCTTCACTTCAGGTTTGCTGTATCCCTTGGAACTTCTTATTGACGATGAAACACAGAAATTGCATCCGAATTTAATACAAAGGGCACAATACCGATTTAAGTGCAGGAGGAGTGACACTCTAACTTTCTAGGATTAGAACCTCTCCTGTGAGTCCAGTTTTAGATTCCGATGCTCACTTCAGGTTTACTGTATCCATTGGATCTTCTTATTGACGATGAAACACAGAAATCGCATCCGAATTTAATACAAATGGCACAATGCCGACTTAAGTACAAGAGGATTGACACTCTCACTTTCAATGATTTGAGCCTTTCCTGTGAGTCCAGTTTTAGATTCCGATGCTCCACTTCAGGTCTACTGTATCCCTTGGACCTTCGTATTGACGATGAAACACAGAAATTGCATCCGCATTTAATACAAAGTTCACAATACCGACTGAAGTACAGGAGGAGTAACACTCTGACTTTCTATGGTTTGAACCTCTCCTGTGAGTCCAGTTTTAGATTCCGATGCTTCACTTCAGGTTTACTGTATCGCTTGGACCTTCCTATTGACGATGAAACACAGAAATTGCATCCGAATTTAATACAAATGGCACAATGTCGACTTACGGACAAGAGGACTGACACTCACACTTTCTATGAATTGAACCTCTCCTGTGAGTCCAATTTTAGATTTCGATGCTTCAATTCAGGTTTACTGTACCCCTTGGAACTTCTTATTGACGAAGAAACACAGAAATAGCATCGGAATTAAATTCAAAAGGCACAATGCCGACTTAAGTGCAAGAGGACTGACACTCTAAGTTTCTATCATTTGAACCTCTCCTGTGAGTCCAGTTTTACATTCCGATGCTTCACTTCAGGTTTACTGTATCCCTTGGAACTTCTAATTGACGATGAAACACAAAAATTGCATCCGAATTTAATACAAAAGGCACACTACCGACTTAAGTGCAAGAGGAGTGACACTCTAACTTTCTATGAATTGATCCTCTCCTGTGAGTCCAGATTTAGATTCCGATGCTTCACTTCAGGTTTACTGTATCCCTTGGACCTTCTTATTGACGATGAAACACAGAAATTGCATCCGAATTTAATACAAAAGGCACAATACCGACTTAAGTACAAGAGGAGTGACACTCTAACCTTCTATGATTTGAATCTCTCCTGTGAGTCCAGTTTTAGATTCCGATGCTTCAATTTAGGTTTACTTCATCCCTTGGACCTTCTTATTGACGATGAAACACAGATATTGCTTCCGAATTTAATACAAATGGCATAATGCCGACTTAAGTACAAGAGGACTGACACTCTCACTTTCTATGATTTGAACCTCTCCTGTGAGTCCAGTTTTAGATTCCGATGCTTCACTTCAGGTTTACTGTATCCCTTGGACCTTCTTATTGACGATGAAACACAGAAATTGCATCCAAATTAGTACAAAAGGCACAATGCCGACTTAAGTACAAGAGGACTGACACTCTCACTTTCTATGATTTGAACTTCTCCTATGAGTCCAGTTTTAGATTCCGATGCTTCACTTCAGGTTTACTGTATCCCTTGGACCTTCTTATTGACGATGAAACACAGATTTTGCATCCGAATTTAATACAAAGGGCACAACACCTACTTAAGTACAGGAGGAGTGAAACTCTAACTTTCTATGATTTGAATCTCTCCGGTGAGACCAGTTTTAGATTCCGATGCTTAACTTCAGGTTTACTGTATCCCTTGGACCTTCTTATTGACGATGAAACACAGAAATAGCATCCGAATTTAATGCAAAGGGAACAATACCGACTTAAGTACAGAAGGAGTGAAACTCCAACTTTCTATGATTTGAACCTCTCCTGTGAGTCCAGTTTTAGATTCCGATGCTTAACTTCAGGTTAACTGTATCCCTTAGACCTTCTTATTGACGATGAAACACAGAAATTGCATCCGAATTTAATACAAATGGCACAATGTCGACTTAAGTACAAGAGGACTTACACTCTCACTTTCTATGACTTGAACCTCTCCTGGTAGTCCAGTTTTAGATTCCGATGCTTCACTTCAGTGTTACTGCATACCTTGTACCTCCTTATTGACGATGAAACACAGAAATTGCATCGGAATTAAATTCAAAAGGCAGAATGCCGACTTAAGTGTAAGAGGACTGACACTCTAACTTTCTATGATTCGAACCTCCCAGTGAGTCCAGTTTTATATTCCGATGCTTCACTTCAGGTTTGCTGTATCCCTTGGAACTTCTTATTGACGATGAAACACAGAAATTGCATCCGAATTTAATACAAAGGGCACAATACCGATTTAAGTGCAGGAGGAGTGACACTCTAACTTTCTAGGATTAGAACCTCTCCTGTGAGTCCAGTTTTAGATTCCGATGCTCACTTCAGGTTTACTGTATCCATTGGATCTTCTTATTGACGATGAAACACAGAAATCGCATCCGAATTTAATACAAATGGCACAATGCCGACTTAAGTACAAGAGGATTGACACTCTCACTTTCAATGATTTGAGCCTTTCCTGTGAGTCCAGTTTTAGATTCCGATGCTCCACTTCAGGTCTACTGTATCCCTTGGACCTTCGTATTGACGATGAAACACAGAAATTGCATCCGCATTTAATACAAAGTTCACAATACCGACTTAAGTACAGGAGGAGTAACACTCTAACTTCCTATGGTTTGAACCTCTCCTGTGAGTCCAGTTTTTGATTCCGATGCTTCACTTCAGGTTTACTGTATCGCTTGGACCTTCCTATTGACGATGAAACACAGAAATTGCATCCGAATTTAATACAAATGGCACAATGTCGACTTACGGACAAGAGGACTGACACTCACACTTTCTATGAATTGAACCTCTCCTGTGAGTCCAATTTTAGATTTCGATGCTTCAATTCAGGTTTACTGTACCCCTTGGAACTTCTTATTGACGAAGAAACACAGAAATAGCATCGGAATTAAATTCAAAAGGCACAATGCCGACTTAAGTGCAAGAGGACTGACACTCTAAGTTTCTATCATTTGAACCTCTCCTGTGAGTCCAGTTTTACATTCCGATGCTTCACTTCAGGTTTACTGTATCCCTTGGAACTTCTAATTGACGATGAAACACAAAAATTGCATCCGAATTTAATACAAAAGGCACACTACCCGACTTAAGTGCAAGAGGAGTGACACTCTAACTTTCTATGAATTGATCCTCTCCTGTGAGTCCAGATTTAGATTCCGATGCTTCACTTCAGGTTTACTGTATCCCTTGGACCTTCTTATTGACGATGAAACACAGAAATTGCATCCGAATTTAATACAAAAGGCACAATACCGACTTAAGTACAAGAGGAGTGACACTCTAACCTTCTATGATTTGAATCTCTCCTGTGAGTCCAGTTTTAGATTCCGATGCTTCAATTTAGGTTTACTTCATCCCTTGGACCTTCTTATTGACGATGAAACACAGATATTGCTTCCGAATTTAATACAAATGGCATAATGCCGACTTAAGTACAAGAGGACTGACACTCTCACTTTCTATGATTTGAACCTCTCCTGTGAGTCCAGTTTTAGATTCCGATGCTTCACTTCAGGTTTACTGTATCCCTTGGACATTCTTTTTGACGATGAAAGACAGAAATTGAATCGGAATTAAATTCAAAAGGCAAAATGCCGGCTTAAGTAAAAGTGGACTGACACTCTCACTTTCTATGATTTGAACATCTCCTGTGAGTCCAGTTTTAGATTCCGACGCTTTACTTCAGGTTTACTGCATATCTTGCACCTTCTTATTGACGATGAAACACAGAAATTGCATCGGAATTAAATTCAAAAAGCACAATGCCGACTTAAGTACAAGAGGACTGACAGTCTAACTTTCTAAGATTTGAACCTCTCCTGTGAGTCCAGTTTTAGATTCCGATGCTTCACTTCAGGTTTACCGTATATCTTGCACCTTATTATTGACGATGAAACACAGAAATTGCATCCGAATTTAATACAAAAGATCAATGCCGACTTAAGTACAAGAGGAGTGACACTCTAACCTTCTATGATTTGAATCTCTCCTGTGAGTCCAGTTTTAGATTCCGATGCTTCACTTCAGGTTTACTGCATCCCTTGGACCTTCTTATTGACGATGAAAACACAGATATTGCATCCGAATTTAATACAAATGGCATAATTGCCGACATAAGTACAAAAGGACTGACACTCTCACTTACTTTGATTTGAACCGCTCCTGTGAGTCCAGATTTAGATTCCGATGCTTCACTTGAGGTTTATTGCATACCCTTGCACTTTCTTATTGACGATGAAACACAGAAATTGCATCGGAATTAAATTCAAAAGGCACAATGCCGACTTAAGTACAAGAGGACTGACTCTCTAACATTCTATGATTTGAACCTATCCTGTGAGTCCAGTTTTAGATTCCGATGCTTCATTTCAGGTTTACTGTATCCCTTGGACCTTCTTCTTGACGGTGAAACACAGAAATTGCATCCAAATTTAATACAAAAGGCACAATGCCGACTTAAGTACAAGAGGACTGACACTCTCACTTTCTATGATTTGAACTTCTCCTGTGAGTCCAGTTTTAGATTCCGATGCTTCACTTCAGATTTACTGTATCCCTTGGACCTTCTTATTGACAATGAAACACAGAAATTGCATCCGAATATAATACAGAAGGCACAATGCCGACTGAAGTGAAAAAGGATTGACACTCTTACTTTCTATGATTTGAACCTCTCCTGTGAGTCCAGTTTTCGATTCCGATGCTTCACTTCAGGTTCACTGTATCCCTCGGACCTTCTTATTGACGATGAAACACAGAAATTGCATTCGGAATTTAATACAAAAGCCACAATGCCGACTTAAGTAAAAGAGGACTGACACTCTAACATTCTATGATTTGAAGCTCTCCTGCGAGTCCAGTTTTAGTTTCCGAAGCTTCACTTAAGGTTTACTGTATCCCTTGGACCTTCTTATTGACGATGAAACACAGAAATTGCATCCGAATTTAATACAAAAGGCACAATACCGACTTAAGTACAAGAGGAGTGACACTCTAACATTCTATGATTTGAACCTCTCCTATGAGTCCAGTTTTAGATTCCGATGCTTCACTTCAGGTGTACTGTATCCCTTGGACCTTCATATTGACGATGAAACACAGATTTTGATTCCGAATTTTATACAAAGGGCACAATACCGACTTAAGTACAGGAGGAGTAAACTCATACTTTCTATAATTTGAATCTCTCCGGTGAGACCAGTTTTTGATTCTGATGCTGAACTTCAGGTTTACTGTACTCTTGGACCTTCTTATTGACGATGAAACACAGAAATAGCATCCGAATTTAATACAAAGAGCACAATACCGACATAAGTACAGGAGGAGTGAAACTCAAACTTTCTATGATTTGAATCTCTCCGGTGAGACCAGTTTTAGATTCTGATGCTTAACTTCAGGTTTGCTGTATCCCTTGGACCTTCTTATTGACGATGAAACACAGAAATTGCATCCGAATTTAATACAAAGGGCACAATACCGATTTAAATGCAGGAGGAGTGAGACTCTAACTTTCTAGGATTTGAACCTCTCCTGTGAGTCCAGTTTTACATTCCGATGCTTCACTTCAGGTTTACTGTATCCATTGGATCTTCTTATTGATGATTAAACACAGAAATCGCATCCGAATTTAATACAAATGGCACAATGCCGACTTAAGTAAAAGAGGATTGACACTCTCACTTTCAATGATTTGAACCTCTCCTGTGAGTCCAGTTTTAGATCCCGATGCTCCAATTCAGGTCTACTGTATCCCTTGGACCTTCTTATTGACGATGAAACACAGAAATTGCATCCGCATTTAATACAAAGTTCACAATACCGACTTAAGTACAGGAGGAGTGACACTCTGACTTTCTATGGTTTGAACCTCTCCTGTAAGTCCAGTTTTAGATTCCGATGCTTCACTTCAGGTTTACTGTATCCCTTGGACCTTCCAATTGACGATGAAACACAGAAATTACATCCGAATTTAATAGAAATTGCACAATGTCGACTTACGTACAAGAGGACTGACACACTCACTTTCTATGATTTGAACCTCTCCTGTGAGTCCAGTTTTAGATTTCGATGCTTCAATTCAGGTTTACTGTACCCCTTGGACCTTCTTATTGACGAAGAAACACAGAAATTGCATCGGATTTAAATTCAAAAGGCAAAATGCCGACTTAAGTAAAAGATGACAGACACTCTCACTTTCTATGATTTGAACCTCTCCTGTGAGTCAAGTTTTAGATTCCGATGCTTCACTTCAGGTTTACCGTATATCTTGCACCTTATTATTTGACGATGAAACACAGAAATTGCATCCGAATTAAATTCAAGGGGCACAATGCCGTCTTAAGTACAAGAGATCTGACACTCTAACTTTCTACGATTTGAACCTCTTCTGTGAGTCCAGTTTTAGATTCCGAAGCTTCACTTCTGGTTTACTGTATACCTTGGGCCTTCTTATTGACGATGAAACACAGATATTGCATCCGAATGTAATACAGAAGGCACAATGTCGACTGAAGTAAAAAAGGACTGACACTCTCACTTTCTATGATTTGAACCTCTCCTGTGAGTTCAGTTTTAGATTCCGATGCTTCACTTCTGGTTAACTGTATCCCTTGGACCTTCTTAATGACGATGAAACACTGAAATTGCATCCGAATTTAATACAAAAGGCACAATGCCGACTTAACTACAAGATGACTGACACTCTCACTTTCTATGATTTGAACCTCTCCTGTGAGTCCAGTTTTAGATTCCGATGCTTCACTTCAGATTTACTGAATCCTTGGACCTTCTTATTGACGATGAAACACAGAAATTGCATCCGAATGTAATACAGAAGGCACAATGCCGACTGAAGTAAAAAAGGACTGACACTCTCACTCTCTATGATTTGAACCTCTCCTGTGAGTCCAGTTTTAGAATCCGATGCTTCACTTCAGGTTTACCATATATCTTGCACCTTATTATTGACGATGAAACACAGAAATTGCATCCGAATTTAATACAAAAGGATCAATGCCGACTTAAGTAAAAGAGGACTGACACTCTAACTTTCTATGAACTGAACCTCTCCTGTGAGTCCAGATTTAGATTCCGATGCTTCACTTCAGGTTTACTGTATCCCTTGGACCTTCTTATTGACGATGAAACACAGAAATTGCATCCGAATTTAATACAAAAGGGACAATACCGACTTAAGTACAAGAGGAGTGACACTCTAACCTTCTATGATTTGAATCTCTCCTGTGAGTCCCAGTTTTAGATTCCGATGCTACAATTTAGGTTTACTTCATCCCTTGGACCTTCTTATTGACGATGAAACACAGATATTGCTTCCGAATTTAATACAAGTGGCATAATGGCGACTTAAGTACAAGAGGACTGACACTCTCACTTTCTATGATTTGAACCTCTCCTGTGAGTCCAGTTTTAGATTCCGATGCTTCACTTCAGGTTTACTGTATCCCTTGGACATTCTTTTTGACGATGAAAGACAGAAATTGAATCGGAATTAAATTCAAAAGGCAAAATGCCGGCTTAAGTAAAAGAGGACTGACACTCTCACTTTCTATGATTTGAACCTCTCCTGTGAGTCCAGTTTTAGATTCCGACGCTTTACTTCAGGTTTACTGCATATCTTGCACCTTCTTATTGACGATGAAACACAGAAATTGCATCGGAATTAAATTCAAAAAGCACAATGCCGACTTAAGTACAAGAGGACTGACACTCTAACTTTCTAAGATTTGAACCTCTCCTGTGAGTCCAGTTTTAGATTCCGATGCTTCACTTCAGGTTTACCGTATATCTTGCACCTTATTATTGACGATGAAACACAGAAATTGCATCCGAATTTAATACAAAAGATCAATGCCGACTTAAGTAAAAGAGGACTGACACTCTAACATTCTATGATTTGAACCTCTCCTACGAGTCCAGTTTTAGATTCAGATGCTTCACTTAAGGTTTACTGTATCCCTTGGACCTTCTTATTGACGATGAAACATAGAAATTGCATCCGAATTTAATACAAACGGCACAATACCGACTTCAGTACAAGAGGAGTGACACTCTAACCTTCTATGATTTGAATCTCTCCTGTGAGTCCAGTTTTAGATTCCGATGCTTCACTTCAGGTTTACTGCATCCCTTGGACCTTCTTATTGACGATGAAACACAGATATTGCATCCGAATTTAATACAAATGGCATAATGCCGACATAAGTACAAAAGGACTGACACTCTCACTTTCTTTGATTTGAACCGCTCCTGTGAGTCCAGATTTAGATTCCGATGCTTCACTTGAGGTTTATTCCATACCTTGCATTTTCTTACTGACGATGAAACACAGAAATTGCATCGGAATTAAATTCAAAATCACAATGCCGACTTAAGTACAAGAGGACTGACTCTCTAACATTCTATGATTTGAACCTATCCTGTGAGTCCAGTTTTAGATTCCGATGCTTCTTTTCAAGTTTACTGTATCCCTTGGACCTTCTTCTTGACGATGAAACACAGAAATTGCATCCAAATTTAATACAAAAGGCACAATGCCGACTTAAGTACAAGAGGACTGACACTCTCACTTTCTATGATTTGAACTTCTCCTGTGAGTCCAGTTTTAGATTCCGATGCTTCACTTCAGATTTACTGTATCCCTTGGACCTTCTTATTGACAATGAAACACAGAAATTGCATCCGAATTTAATACAGAAGGCACAATGCCGACTGAAGTGAAAAAGGATTGACACTCTTACTTTCTATGATTTGAACCTCTCCTGTGAGTCCAGTTTTCGATTCCGATGCTTCACTTCAGGTTCACTGTATCCCTCGGACCTTCTTATTGACGATGAAACACAGAATTGCATTCGAATTTAATACAAAAGCCACAATGCCGACTTAAGTAAAAGAGGACTGACACTCTAACAATCTATGATTTGAAGCTCTGATGCGAGTCCAGTTTTAGATTCCGATGCTTCACTTAAGGTTTACTGTATCCCTTGGACCTTCTTATTGACGATGAAACACAGAAATTGCATCCGAATTTAATACAAAAGGCACAATACCGACTTAAGTACTAGAGGAGTGACACTCTAACATTCTATGATTTGAACCTCTCCTATGAGTCCAGTTTTAGATTCCGATGCTTCACTTCAGGTGTACTGTATCCCTTGGACCTTCATATTGACGATGAAACACAGATTTTGAATCCGAATTTTATACAAAGGGCACAATACCGACTTAAGTACAGGAGGAGTAAACTCATACTTTCTATGATTTGAATCTCTCCGGTGAGACCAGTTTTTGATTCTGATGCTGAACTTCAGGTTTACTGTACTCTTGGACCTTCTTATTGACGATGAAACACAGAAATAGCATCCGAATTTAATACAAAGAGCACAATACCGACATAAGTACAGGAGGAGTGAAACTCAAACTTTCTCTGATTTGAATCTCTCCGGTGAGACCAGTTTTAGATTCTGATGCTTAACTTCAGGTTTGCTGTATCCCTTGGACCTTCTTATTGACGATGAAACACAGAAATTGCATCCGAATTTAATACAAAGGGCACAATAACGATTTAAGTGCAGGAGGAGTGACACTCTAACTTTCTAGGATTTGAACCTCTCCTGTGAGACCAGTTTTACATTCCGATGCTTCACTTCAGGTTTACTGTATCCATTGGATCTTCTTATTGATGATTAAACACAGAAATCGCATCCGAATTTAATACAAATGGCACAATGCCGACTTAAGTAAAAGAGGATTGACACTCTCACTTTCAATGATTTGAACCTCTCCTGTGAGTCCAGTTTTAGATTCCGTTGCTCCAATTCAGGTCTACTGTATCCCTTGGACCTTCTTATTGACGATGAAACACAGAAATTGCATCCGCATTTAATACAAAGTTCACAATACCGACTTAAGTACAGGAGGAGTGACACACTGACTTTCTATGGTTTGAACCTCTCCTGTAAGTCCAGTTTTAGATTCCGATGCTACACTTCAGGTTTACTGTATCCCTTGGACCTTCCAATTGACGATGAAACACAGAAATTACATCCGAATTTAATAGAAATTGCACAATGTCGACTTACGTACAAGAGGACTGACACACTCACTTTCTATGATTTGAACCTCTCCTGTGAGTCCAGTTTTAGATTTCGATGCTTCAATTCAGGTTTACTGTACCCCTTGGACCTTCTTATTGACGAAGAAACACAGAAATTGCATCGGAATTAAATTCAAAAGGCAAAATGCCGACTTAAGTAAAAGATGACAGACACTCTCACTTTCTATGATTTGAACCTCTCCTGTGAGTCCAGTTTTAGATTCCGATGCTTCACTTCAGGTTTACTGCATACCTTGCACCTTCTTATTGACGATGAAACACAGAAATTGCATCGGAATTAAATTCAAGGGGCACAATGCCGTCTTAAGTACAAGAGATCTGACACTCTAACTTTCTACGATTTGAACCTCTCCTGTGAGTCCAGTTTTAGATTCCGAAGCTTCACTTCTGGTTTACTGTATACCTTGGGCCTTCTTATTGACAATGAAACACAGATATTGCATCCGAATGTAATACAGAATCCACAATGTCGACTGAAGTAAAAAAGGACTGACACTCTCACTTTCTATGATTTGAACCTCTCCTGTGAGTCCAGTTTTAGATTCCGATGCTTCACTTCTGGTTAACTGTATCCCTTGGACCTTCTTAATGA